>NC_041405.2:9045367-9372867 GCF_900747795.2 Erpetoichthys calabaricus | reverse complement strand
GCACAATATTAAATGAATGTCATTCATTTATATTTCGAGATGAACCAGTTCTAACCTGGAGGCTGCTGGTTGCCTTGAGGTGGATGTCCAAGAGGAAGGGTCAGTTCGGAATACACCATATCAGCCGCCATATCTGACCACTAGCTGAGTGCAGGGTTGCTGTTGTGCCTTTGAGTGACATTACCTTCAAGCATGAAACAAGTTTTAAAGAACCAGTACAGGAAATGTGGTCAGGCTCGTGTGAAGTTTAAGTATTAGCACCACTTTCAGCAGTCAACGCTAAATGGCATTTCTCCTCCTCTCACTTATGTGTGTTCTTCATTTTTTTTATTTCAGCACATTTTAGATAAGAAAGTTCAGATTCAGAGAATTTACAAATCTGCCAGTTTGCTATCAGGCAGCAGTTCTACAAGAGCACAAAGTAAGTTTTATCGGACCTGAGGATCTCCTGCTGCTGCTGTTGCTGCAGAACCCCTCTCAGGAAGGAAAAGAGGCGTGGATGTGTCACTGAGAGTGAGGCGAAGTGAAGGTCTGGAAAAATTATCACAAGAGTTAAATCAGAGATAAAGATTGACAAGTAAATGCTGTTAAAGTCTTGATAAAAATATTGAAACAAATGAACTATCAAGCCAGGGTTCATCCTGGAAGGGATTCTTCAAACACCTCACAAAGATATCCAATTTTAGACCAGCTGGCTAAAAGTGAGAGCCTTCTTTGTCTACACAATGATATGGGCACCTTTTCCAGGGCCTCACAGTACACACATTATGGCATCCTTTTGACGTCCTCAATATTGTAGGTGTGCAAGACTACAAGGAGATAAGGCAAAAGGTAAAGAGGGAAGGCTAAAGAAAAGGCATATGATGAGTTGTATGAGAGGTTGGACACTAAGGAGGGAGAAAAGGACCGGTGGGCTAGACAGAGCGACCGAGCTGGGAAAGATGTGCAGCAGGTTAGGGTGATAAAGGATAAAGATGGAAACGTATTCACAAGCGAGGAGAGTGTGTTGAGCAGATGGAAAGAGTACTTTGAGAGGCTGATGAATGAAGAGAACCAGAGAGAGAAGAGGTTGGATGATGTGGAGATAGTGAATCAGGAAGTGCAAAGGATTAGCAAGGAGGAAGTAAGGACAGCTATGAAGAGGATGAAAAATGGAAAAGCCGTTGATCCAGATGACATACTTGTGGAAGCTTGGAGGTGTTTAGGAGAGATGGCAGTGGAGTTTTTAACCAGATTGTTTAATGGAATCTTGGAAAGTGAGAGGATGCCTGAGGAGTGGAGAAGAAGTGCACTGGTGCCAATATTTAAGAATAAGGGAGATGTGCAGGACTGTAGCAACCACAGGGGGATAAAATTGATGAGCCACAGCATGAAGTTATGGGAAAAAGTAGTGGAAGCTACGTTAAGAAGTGAGGTGAGGTTTCATGCCAAGTAAGAGCACCACAGATGTGATGTTTGTTCTGAGGATGTTGATGGAGAAGTTTAGAGAAGGCCAGAAGGGGTTGCATTGCGTCTTTGTGGACCTGGATAAAGCATATGACAGGGTGTCTCAAGTGGAGCTGTGGTATTGTATGAGAAAGTCGGGAGTGACAGAGAAGTACATAAGAGTTGTACAGGATATGTATGAGGGAAATGTGACCGTGGTGAGGTCTGCGGTAGGAGTGACAAATGTATTCAAGGTGGAGGTGGGATTACATCAGGGATTGGCTCTGAGCCCTTTCTTATTTGCAATGGTGATGTACAGGTTGACAGACGAAATTAGACAGGAGTCCCCGTGAACTATGATGTTTGCTGATGACATTGTGATCTGTAGTGATAGTAGGGAGCAGGTTGAGGAGACCCTGGAGAGGTGGAGATATGCTCTAGAGAGGAGAGGAATGAAGGTCAGTAGGAACAACACAGAATACATGTGTGTGAATGAGAGGGAGGTCAGACGAATGGTGAGGATGCAGGTATAGAGTTGGCGAAGGTGGATACATTTAAATACTTGGGATCAACAGTACAGAGGAATGGGGATTGCGGAAGAGAGGTGAAGAAGAGAGTGCAGGCAGGGTGGAATGGGTGGAGAAGAGTGTCAGGAGTGATTTGTGTCAGACAGATATCAGCAAGAGTGAAAGGGACGGTCTACAGAACGGTAGTGAGACCAGCTATGTTATTTGGGCTGGAGACGGTGGCACTGACCAGAAAGCAGGAGAGAGAGCTGGAGTTGGCAGAGTTAAACATGCTAAGATTTGCATTGGGTGTGACAAGGATGGACAAGATTAGAAATGAGGACATTAGAGGGTCAGCTCAGGTTGGACGTTGAGACCCGTGGTTCAGGACCAGAACCCTTGATCCTTTTGGGTTTTTTGGTGCCTAAAATTTGGGCAACTTTGACAGTACTACTTCTACCTCAAAACTGCATAACTGAGGCAGGACTGAGTCCATCACAGTTGAAGAAACATCCACCCATAGTGCTCAGAGTATCAAGAAGACAGGAGATTCACCCATAGTGTTCTGGGCAAAACAGAAGACAGCTAGACCTCCAAACTAGTCTGGCTAAGTTGGTGGAGACTCATTGTTTTCTCTTCAGATACTCAGAGAAAAGGACTGCTTTTTTATTGCTGCTACTTCTTTGTCTTGTCTTTGCACAATGTCTTGTCTTATTTGTGTTTTAATTTAAAATTTAATTCAATTATTTGTACTTCATGTTGTTACACTGTGGACCCTGCACTTCGCAATTTCGTCTATCTGTATACAGTACTTGTATATGGTTGAGATGACAATAAAGTTCACTTTGACTTTCCCATTTCTTTGTTGTGTGTTCATGTTCTGTAGAGACAGATGACAACCATCATGCTTATTAGCCATATAAACACAGAAAAATGATAAAAGGTTAAGAACACGTTTCGGCTAAATATCCCACCAGATAAAGGCTACATAGCTGAAACGTGTCTTTAACCTCCTTCTTTCCTTTTCAGTGTGAAGATAACCTTTAACCTTCTTTTCTTCGCAGATATACACTAACAAAGCACTACACAAACTACATAGCCAGTCAAAAGTAGACTACTGGAAATTAGTGTATTATGATTAAGTTACTAGAAAAACAGAAACGACATCTTCATAATTTTTATTTAATTGAATGTACTTTTCTTTCAAATATGTAGTTTTAATTTCGGTTTAGTTCTCATTTTCCCCAGCTTTTACTTTGTGTTTTTTTTTAAATAATTGTTTTTTTTATTTCAGTTACAGTTTTCTTTAACTTGAACACCTTTGGTACATCCATCTGCTTTCGAAACAGAGCTATTCTACTTTAGAGCCATGGGACACCTGGGCCAATGCTGACAACCGTGACCATAAGAGCCAACTGTAGTTCACAATAATGTGTGGCAACAATGAAGGCTCACTCACACTGACACACAAACCTGTGCGATACGCCGAGTATGAGAGGTGTGAAAGTCTACGGTGACACAGAGTTATCTCAGCTAGAATCAATGTAGGTGAGCTAAGCTGCTCTCTGCTAATGTCCAGCTGCACATTTTGCTTAAACAGAGCTCTGCATAATCATGTGAAATGTGTAACTGAAAAAGATTTACATACATCCAGAATCACAAAATGATACAACATACGCTGCTAGTGTGTATCAGTAATTTTCTAGTCTGTGCTTTCTATCCAATGACAATTAAATATACAATGGCGTTAATAAATGAGTAAATTTAATATTCACAGACTGTAAAAGGCACCGACAGCCCTGCAGACATTTCATTAAATATTTTTGTCTTAAAAAGAAAAAAACATAACCTGCCATGCTTGATGGTGCACTAAGTAAAAAGCATGGAGATGGGAGAGGCAGAATGAGATTCAACATACGGGCATATTTACTGTTTGACTAAATACAAGCAATCACTTAATCCTGGTGCACTTTAGCAAATTCCTACACTGGCTGTAGCTACGCACAATGCCTTGAAAACAACACACCTGCTGATGTGTATCCATGTCCTCGTGGTCTCTTGGCATCTCCTTAACTTCAATGCAGCAGTCACATTCCACTTGTTGCCTAAAGCTGTGCAGCTTCTCTTCGATCTTCTTTGTCAGGCAGCCAGTGTTATGAATATGGGCTTAGCATCCTTATGTATGTATGTATGAAAGTTATAAGTATATAAGTTTGCAGATGATACCAAGATAGGAGGATTAGCAGATAATTTGGAATCCGTTATATCATCACAGAAGGCCTTGGATAGCAGACAGGCTTGGGAAGATTTGTGGCAGATGAAATTTAATGTCAGTAAATGTAAAGAATTACACATAGGAAGTAAAAATGTGAGGTTTGAATAAACAATGGGAGGTCGGAAAATCGAGAGTCCACCTTATGAGAAGGATTTAGGAGTCGTAGTGGACTCTAAGCTATTGACTTCCAGACAGTGTTCAGAAGCCATTAAGAAGGCAAACAGAATGTCAGGTTATATAGCGCCTTGATGTGTGGAGTACAAGTCACAGGAGGTTCTGCTCAACCTTTATAACACACTGGTGAGCCCTCATCTTGAGTACTGTGTGCAGTTTTGGTCTCCAGGCTACGAAAAGGACATAGCAGCACTAGAAAAGGTCCAGAGAAGAGCGACTAGGCTGATTCAGGGGCTACAGGGGATGAATTATGAGGAAAGATTAAAAGAGCTGAGCCTTTACAGTTTAAGCAAAAGAAGATTAAGAGGAGACCTGACTGAAGTGTTTAAAATTATGAAGGGAATTAGTACAGTGGATCCAGACTGATATTTTAAAATAAGTTCATGAGGAACACAGGGACAGAGTTGGAAACTTGTTAAGGTTAAATTTCGCACAAACATTAGGAAGTTTTTCTTTACACAAAGAACGACAGACACTTGGAATAAGCTACCAAGTAGTGTGGTAGACAGTAAGACTTTCTGGTGTGTTCTAATGATCTAGTGAATTTTAGTATAGTAGGCAGGGTAACATCATATATAGATAGATAGATAGATAGATAGATAGATAGATAGATAGATAGATAGATAGATAGATAGATAGATAGATAGATAGATAGATAGATAGATAGATAGATAGATAGATAGATAGATAGATAGACTTACATTTTAGTATAGATAGATAGATAGATAGATAGATAGATAGATAGATAGATAGATAGATAGATAGATAGATAGATAGATAGATAGATAGATAGATAGATAGGAATTTTAGTGTATTAGGCAAGGTCACAAATTAGATAGGGAAGTGTTTTAGTATAGTAGGCAGGATAACATAGATAGATAGATGCTCTCTCAGACATTTTCGAGGTGTCGTGCTCACCTACTGTCTGTTTTTATACTTCACGTCTCAGCATGCATCCTGCATCTTTTCTCCTCCTCAATTGTCTCAACCTCTGTTTCCCTAACACTTCCTTTTTTGCTAGTATAACTAAAGATAAACTGACCAAAACCAAACCAAAACTGACCAATCAGATTGCTCAGCAGGACCAGACACACACACAACATAGCATTTTGATAGATAGATAGATAGATAGATAGATAGATAGATAGATAGATAGATAGATAGATAGATAGATAGATAGATAGATAGATAGATAGATAGATAGATAGATAGATTGATTTACACATGCATATCAGAGGTCACCCTCCGGCCTCATTTACCTACCACCCCTGATTGGGAGGGGACGCTGGCACTAATCATGTCCTGTTCTCTTCCCCCCCACAGTGATGAGTAGAAGCCCACTAAGGGCTGCTGCCAGAAGGAGGTGTCATTCTGTGATCAGAGCACACCACAGGACAGAGCTCTATCCACATGGCCCATATTCAAGGAAGCCTTCTCTTAAGCCCTTAGAGGTGTTTTGTTTGTTTTATGTCTGCACCATAGAGCACCTGTTTATTTGGACTTTAAAAGAAAAAGATAATGAGAATTAAACAGGGAAGACCGGGTTGGCACCCCACATTTATTCACTACAGTTTGCCATTACTCACTCAACCACAGGGGCATCACTGAGCCCCAAACCCCAGACACAGACATGCCCAGCAAAATCCCAGTTTCAAATAAAGGGATTTTATTACACACTGAATGTCGCAGCCAGTAAATACACAATGCCAAGACAAATGGGATCTTTTATCCTCTCCTTTCACTCTCCTGGTGAGTGTCTCCTCCCAGCTCTGATTCCAAGGGGAGGCGGCAAACCCCTTTTGAGCCGGACATAGGAATGCTTCAGGTACCACAGTGTGTCCCATTGGAAGGACTTTCAGGTCAGTTGGGAACTACGAAGGTTCTTCCCTGACAGCACCATCTAATGGCACTCAGGGACCCTGACAGGGCTGTAGTATACTGTTGTTACTTAATCAGCTAAAAAGCAATTAAAGATAAACTGTGTCTTTTTGTGAAAATAATGAGCAAACTAAATATATTACACGTGTATCACTTCACTTCAAATGCAATTCAACCACAAAATCAACATTTCTAGCTGAGCAATTTATATTTTTTACTTCATACAATTGACTAAGGTGAAATGTCAGCATTACATCAGAGAATTTAGGTAGCTTTCTTTTCTCTGAATTGTCCAATTAGGAGCTGTGAGTTAGCAGGGTGCTCATGTGGAATTTCCAACTTGGGAACACATACTTACCATCTGTCTGGTGGCATGTGAGCACAGCGTAAGCCTCTATGGCATCCAAGCGTTTGGATTCACTATAGAAACAAGGAACTAGTTAGGGGCACATAAAACAAGTTTGTAGTAGGACCTTGGCAACGGATTTCTGTTTTTCAACTTAGTTTGGTGCGTCTTTTTATTTTAAAGGTCAACTGAATTCTGTCATGAGTCTGCTATCTGCCTACTCTTTGACCTTGATTTCATCTTGCTTCTTTTGCCACTATTATTCCTTTGTAATTTTCCATCTCACACATTTGCGACATTCAAAGTTGCCAGACTGTTGAACTTCTTCATATTTAGTTAGACAATCTCTTTAGAAAAACTTTTTTGATGTAGTGGTGGATCCTCTGAAAAGTTCTGTATTGGGCTCCAGCAAAATCTATATGTGCTTAAACTGTTCCACACAACCCTTGGGGTCTTGGTCCATTCACATTTATGGTTAGGGTTAGGGTGGCAACAATCCACTGGTACTGGTCTACCTTCTTTAAACAGTTGTATCTGCTCATGCTCTCATAGATTAAGGGGTTAATTATGTAGTTAGGGGAGGTGAACTCCTCAAAATGACAACTCGGTATACATTCACTTCCTTTTGGTTGCTCAAAAGCTTCTTCAAAGAGTCTTTTCATCTTTGGCAAGATCTGTGACTTCCAACTCATCGATCTGCCATAGCAATGAACCACCAAAGAACATCTTAAACATTTCTTCGGAAGCATAGCTTTCACAGATAAGGCCATGTCATTTATACAATTCTTTTAACCTTAACATTAAACATCATTTTGTGAAAAACATAGTAAAATATTGTGGTTTTGACTTGAAAGTCATACCCTGCACAACAAAGGTCTTTTCGAATTATGTGATGGGCTGACTCACTGCTCTATGAAGAGGAAATTATGACACCTCAAGAAGCTCATGCAGCTGTAAACGTATCTCCTCTTTCACTCGTCTCCAGCAAAACAATTACAGCCTCATTTGGATATTTTACTCTCTCCTTGAGGCAAAATGCAAGATTGGACATTCTCATAGGCCTCATTCTCTTGACACCGTATCAGAAAACCACCACCCTGCTCCTCAAACGATGGAGATGATATCATCAATTTCAAGCTCGGTCAACCACCTTAAAGATAAAAAAACAATCTGAGTAAAACAGAAACGGAGATTAGGTGGCACAGGGACACATTGCTTATCAATTCTGTGTCATAGCTTTGTAGACCTGTGAATGTGTGGGATGCTTGGGCTTTCTTTGAGCCAGAAGGTTTCTTCCCATATCTCACAAACGTAAAAGTTGGTCTAATTGGGGACTCTTAGCTTAGCCCACATTAACAAGGACAAATTTGAAAACGGCTGTATTTGTTTTAAAAGATTTCCACCCACACTTGTATTCTTTTAGATCATTTTCTAAACATTTATTATCCACACTTCTTCTTCTTTTGGCTGCTCCCGTTAGGGGTCACCACAGCAGATCATCTTTCTCCATATCTTTCTGTCCTCGTCATCTTGCTCTGTCACACCCATCACCTGCATGTCCTCTCTCACCACATCCATAAACCTTCTCTTAGACATTCCTCTTTTCCTCTTGCCTGGCAGCTCTATCCTTAGCATCCTTCTCCCAATATACTCAGCATCTCTACTCTGCACATGTCCAAACCAACGCAATCTCGCCTCTCTGACTTTGTCTCCTAATCGTCCAACTTGAGCTGACCCTCTAATGTCCTCACTTCTAATCCTATCCATCCTCGTCACACTCAATGCAAATCTTAGCATCTTTAACTCTGCCACCTCCAGCTCTGTCTCCTGCTTTCTGGTCAGTGCCACCGTCTCCAACCCATATAACATAGCTGGTCTCACTACCATCCTGTAGACCTTCCCTTTCACTCTTGCTGATATCCGTCTGTCACAAATCACTCCTGACACTCTTCTCCCCCCATTCCACCCTGCCTGCACTCTCTTTTTTCACCTCTCTTCCATAATCCCCATTACTCTGTATTGTTGATCCCAAGTATTTAAATTCATCCACCTTCGCCAACTCTACTCCTTGCCTCCTCACTATTCCACTGACCTCCCTCTCATTCACACACATGTATTCTGTCTTGTTCCTACTGACCTTCATTCCTCTTCTCTCTAGAGCATATCTCCACCTCTCCAGGGTCTCCTCAACCTGTTCCCTACTCTCGCTACAGATCACAATCTCATCAGCAAACATCACAGTCCACGGGGACTGCTGTCTAATCTCGTCCGTCAACCTGTCCATCACCATTGCAAATAAGAAAGGGCTCAGAGCTGATCCCTGATGTAATCCCACCTCCACCTTGAATGCATCCGTCACTCCTACTGCAGTCCTCACCACGGTCACACTTCCCTCGTACATATCCTGTACAACTCTTACATGATTCTCTGCCACTCCCGACATCCTCATACAATACCACAGCTTCTCTCAAGGCACCCTGTCATATGCTTTCTCCAGGTCCACAAATACACAATGAAACTCCTTCTGGCCTTCTCTAAACTTCTCCATTAACATCCTCAGAGCAAACATTGCATCTATGGTGCTCTTTCTTGGCATGAAACCATCCTGCTGCTCACTAATCATCACCTCATTTCTTAACCTAGATTCCACTACCCTTTCCCATAACCTCATGCTGTGACTCATTAATTTTATCCCCCTGTAGTGACTGCAGTCCTGCACATCCCCCTTATTCTTAAATATCAGCACAAAATCATTCTACCGGGAATACAGTTTTCTTTGCCAAAAGTGCTGTTTTTTTAAGGGAGCAAACCCAAAGTAAAGCAACATACCAAAGAATGAAGAAAAAACAAATGGGACAAAAGATGAAGTTCAACAGCTTTTAAAGGTTAAATGCCAGTGCAAAGTTTACAGATATACACTACGGTTCTTGCCAAAATGAACACAGCAAAATATTACAGTGTTTCAAGACACAACAGCAGCCAGAAGATACAGAAAAGTGAGGAAAAGACGATTCCCACGGTAAAGATGGAATCACAGGGGACAAAGTCGAAGTCGGCCACTGATCACATTTCAATTGTAAGTCAGCGCTTTCAAAAAGCTGTGTGTTACTCATCCACATTGCTAAATGAGACCTGGTGTTCTCAAATTTACACACTTTGGAGAGCGATTTAAAAGTGATGTGTCTTCAGTGGTAAAAAAACACAATTTCGTTATGGATGGGACGGTCAAAATAAATAAAGATGCAATTTCAAATTTATCCATATTTTTGTGTACTAGTTCAACATTATCCTGATATTAGTGAATGCGAGTTTGTGAACAATTGTGTTCTACTGTGGAGTGGCATCATATCCATAGCTGGCATTTAAAAGTTTAGGTTTCAGGTTCCTCAGTATTTTGTTGTGGTAGGGATCTAGGGTGCCCCTAGGTTTCACATTCAGAGGCAGACCTGAACAGAATGCCCCAAATCCCATCTAAAGCTCTCATATGTTTACACTTATCAGCCTGGTCACCGTCAGCATGTACTGCCTCTTTTGCTTTGTGCCCTGCCACACCATGACCTATCGTCTATGGGGGAGAAACGAAAGTTCTAGATTTGTCAAAAATCTCGATCTCGGATTTTCGATGGATCTTGACATTTTACAGTTCCCTGATACTAAAAACACTGATATCTCAACGCTGGGTGTGTGTCTGTGTGTCACAGTTTCTTGAGGACAGTCTACAGCTGAAATGGCTGGACAGAAAAATACCAAACTTGAAACTTAAGCCTGTTATGAGATGATGATGTGCCGATTAGTTTTTGAGCCAAATCGTGCAGGAGAAAGAAGCTCTCTAGAGGAACCCTCAAATACTGTAATTCTGTAATTAATTATGAATTCTTCTCATCAATTGCATCATAATGACCTATTTTATGATTAGAAAGATCAGCGTCAGAGTGGTAAATAATTACTGAAATGTTAGAGAATATCTTGAGTAACTTGGTTCCTAAGGTGCAAATCCTACTGACGCTCACATCCAAATTTTTTCTTCTTCCTCTTCATCTTTTCCAACTTGTATGTTGGGTTTATGTGCCTGATCTCCATTTAGGTTAGTCCTGCAGCTCCTGCCCAGTCAGACCTTCCACTTCAGCCTTCCTCTTTCTCTTCCCCTATACTTCCATCTCCATTACTCTCTTGTCCATAGGTTCATTGTCTCTGTTCATCACATCACCACACTTTCCTGTCCATTCTTAGATTCCTCTCCCACTTTTGTTATACCTCTGATTGTCTCGTTTCTTATTCTGTCCGTTTTTGTAACTCCACACATCCATCTCCACATTCTCATTTCTGTCACATCCACCACTCCCTTCACTGTCCATGTTTTGGCTCCATACTTCATTGATGGTCTTACCACTGTCTTAAAAGCCTTGCCTTTAACCTTTGCCTTAATTATTCAATAACAAAGTACTCCTGCTATTTGTACCTTCTTCCAATTGTTTCATCCACACTTCACTTTGTGAGTTATCTCTTCATCTAGTTTTCCATCTTGGGCTACCACTGATCCTGGATATTTAAATTTATCCACTCTTTTCAGTCACTCTCCCTCCAGGCTGATTTCGGGATACTGTTTGTCATTAATCCTCAAATATTGTCTTCTTCCTATTTATCTTCAATACTCTTATCTTTGAAGGCCCTCCTCCAGCCTGTCAACGTCCTCTCCACTCCCTAATTCCTGGTATCACACAACACAATGTCATCAGTAAAAAAGCATGCACGAGGTGGACTGATCTTTTCCCCACTCCCTCGCACATATCCTGAACAATCCTCACATACTTCTCTGGTCCTCCTTTCTCTCTCATGCACCTCCAGAGCTCTTGATGTGGACTCTATCATAGGCCTTCTCCAAATCAATGAGTACCACGTGCAAAATTTTGTATTTTTCTCAATGCTTCTCCATGAGTTGTCTCAATGCAAAAACTTCATCAGTTGTTCCACTACCTAGCATCAAACCAAACAGCTCCTTCCCTATGGTGGTTGCTACTCTAATCTTTATCTCTAGAACCCTTTTCACAAATTTTCACTGTATTTGTCATTAGCTTTACCCTTTTATAGTTTCCACAGTTCTGAATGCCCTCCTGTTCTTCCACTCAACTGGTATTCTCTCTTCTTCATAGACCTTCTGCATTAGATTCAACAACACATCTACTCCCTCTTCCATTTAAACTCTTCCACACTTCCACTGATATTTCATCTGGTCCTGTTGCCTTTCCAGTCTTCATTCTTCTCACTGCTTCTTGTACCTTCTCTCTCCTTATTCTTGATACAAGCCCTCCATCTAGGAATTCTTCCCCAAATACTACCCTTGTTTCTTCATTCAACAGCTTTTTAAAGAACCCCTTCCATTTATTCTTGATTCTATCATGTAATTTTCTAACCCATTTAATCAAGACCAAGGTTTGGGTGGTGCTGGGGGGTTTCTAAAGCCTATCTCAACTAGCATTAGGTCTAAAAACCCTGGACAGGGTGATGTAGACCTACCCTGACAAGGTGTTACTTCAACTCTGCCTTTAACCCGAGTCCTTGCTCCCTCATACATATCCTGGACGATCCTTACATACTTTTCCAGTGCTCCTTTCTCTCTTATAAAACTCTATCGTAAAGGTTTATTGCTATTCTAGTTAAATACTTCACTCTTTCTGTAACCCCAAGCAATTAGAGAAAGTACCAGAACAAGAAGGAGAGAAAGTTACGCTTTTCGTTCATAGATTAACATAAGGTTTCCAACTGTGTGCAAAATACAAGTACAATAAAAAATGGGTGTTGGCAAAGTAATACCAGTACAACCTGGGTAATAAGCAGTTCATCTTGCTTGTTTAGTCTACCGGGTGGCTCTCTTGTCTTAGTATGTCGATTGTCTCTGAATCAGCATGATCAGACATGGCCCTTGACACAGAGCATGGCTGTCTGCAGGGAAGCTTCTGTAAGCCTCAATTTATCAGGTCAGGCAGACTCAGCAGCCCCCCCATTCAAGGCCATCCAGCACAAACCTGCTTCTCCCTTCATGTATACAGAGGTCAGTCCCTGCCTGTTCTGATTTGGTATTTCAACTAGGGGCTGAACGCATTCACAATCTGCTGAGTCCTAAAGAGGTTATCTAGCTTCCAAATGAGATGTTATTATGTTAATTGGATATTATTTGTTAAAGACATCAATAAAAAAAGGATTTGTGAACCTGTATGCTAGATGTTACCAACCATTTCTGAGTATTTTTACTCAGCATTAAACCGTATATTGGAAAAAGGGGGTTAAAAAAAGCTACAGTTTCAATTCTATTGCAAAGCCAGATGGGGGATATAATTTCTCCTGTAGGTTCATAAGACTTTACCAATGTGTTCATTCTGCAATTCGTGCTGGGAATGCATTGCTCCAGTGGGGGAAACCCAACAGGAACACTCATGAAATTCATGGTCCTTCAAAGCTAGCATCTTCTCATGACTCTAACTCCAACACACTGAATATACTCAGATGCAATACTGTAATGTAATACAACTTGACGTTATGAGACATAAAGTAACAAATGAATGACTTGTCAGGGCGAACAAAAGATGAAAAGGATTTTGGGAAAAAAGATAATTAAGAAGAGCTGATCTGTTGTTCAAAATGGTTAGTAAAGACACCTATTCACTATCCTTTACTGTAGCGCCAGCCTGCAAGGTTCAAAAGTAGACTGACCTGTATAAGTAAAAAGGAAATCTTCTATCCCTTACACATTCTAGAAGGTTCTATAAAATTCACAAGAATTCTGGTTACAGAAGGTTACATTTAATTTAAGAACAACTACTCAACAGGAAACCCATCACCAGCTGTTTTGCAAAGTTGTTTTTTTCTTAGAACTAAATGCAATAACAAAACACAATCCAATCAAAAAAGTGAAAAAGAAAAAACAGCAAGTACAATACGTTCCAAAGAAAATCCATAAAGCAAAACATAGCAATGCAAAATCTTAAATTATCATTAAATACAAGTCTGTTATCGGCTTAGGCAGCTTCCACTAAGCTAATTCTTCTTTGGTCCCGGTAAGTGACTAACCTTGTTCAATTACAGCAAATTCCACTTTAACAAAAGGGGTTACCCCTAAGCAGGTTTCGTTAGTTTGAGATAATGTATGAACCAAAACGTCTATTAATTTTTTCGCATGGTACGGCTAAAAGAATAAAAATTTAAGATGAACCCTAGTGTTGTGCAAGGATGCTATTTTACTCTGGCTGTTAAGTGTTGAATAAAGATGTCTTTATTGATCAAACTCAAAGCCTGGCTGCTGATTGTGTTTTCAATTCAAATGCTCAGCTGTATGTCTAGCATTTTTTTTCCAAAGTATTTTCCAAAAGTAATTTATTTAACAATATTTTAGCAAAAAATATGTTTGTGACACTGTAAGCATACAGGTGCTGGTCATAAAATTAGAATATTATGACAAAGTTGATTTATTTCAGTAATTCCATTCAAAAAGTGAAACTTGTATATTAGATTCATTCATTACACACAGACTGATGTTTAATCAAATGTTTATTTCTTTTAATGTTGATGATTATAACTGACAACTAATGAAAGTCCCAAATTATAGCCATTATAGCCTCAGGTTCCTGTTCTTGGTGACTGAATGGACTTCTGCTGCGTCCGCTTCAAGGTCCGATGCTGTGTGAATTCAGTGACTCCCTTCTGCATGTCACTGTTCTAAGGAGCTGTTATTTAAGTATTTGTAGCCATTCTGTTAGCTTGAACAAGTCTCACTACTTCTCCCTGACCTCTTAGTCCGGGTTTATACTTCACACGACTACACAAGCGTTTTACGGTTTATACTTGCGCACATACTTAAGTAAATCTGGAGGAATCCACCAGGTGGCAGTGCGAGATTTTATCACGGTGAGAACAAGTTTGGCTTCGCTGTGTTGTGAATTGCCTGGAACACCCATTAAATTCTGATGACACCTTACCGCAATATCTCTGAAAAGGATGTTTAATGATTAAATCCATCAATCCAGGAATGTGTCCATTCCAGCTAGCATTGGGCATGAGGCAGAAACAATCCCTGGACGAGGCATCAGCTCATCGCAAGGTGAATACAAGCACACACATACACACTGGCGTCATTTTAGTGTCACCAAGTCTGCATATCTTTGGAAGGAAACAGGAGCACAGTGTGGAAACCCAGCAGGAAAACACGCAAACTCCAGACAGGGAATATCAGCGACGTGACTCCCTGCGAGACAGCAGTGCTAACGCTTCGCCACCGTGTCACCCCCATGTGTATAATTATTAACAGTATTCATTATTTAAACAAAATTACCGATTTATCTGTAAAATGTCACATACATACTTTAATGCATTTCGTCATGAAAACGATATCAAGTATAAATCTAAGGATTTTAAATGTGCAGAGTGTTGGAATATCATACATTTAATGAGCTCTGTGTGGTGATCTATTGCTGTTTGCCGCTGCTGTCAGGTCAGGAGGAATCCCCAGAAAAAAAAAGACGGCACAGAAGACGGTATGTGAGACTTTTAAAATGTATCGTGTCATTACGATCAGGAATATGCGACGCTTGAATATAAAAACACCTTGAATGCATCTGTATGTCGACATTTTGCTTCACCACATCGAACCATTCATCAAATATCAAAGTGCGCACATTGATCCCGTAGGATCCACACTGAGACTTTCCATCACATGTTGATAGTAAACAGAGACTCTGATGTCGCATTCCAACTTTTATCACACTGCGCCCGCTGATGTTTTGCTGGTAATGCAACTCGCGCACGCGTCATGTTAATTTCTGAGGGCCTGCTCAGAGGACGTGACAAATGAAAGCTGGCAGCCATGATGTGTGTGCGTATGCGTTCTGCGTATGAAGTATAAACGAGCCCTTAGATGTTTTTGCTGCTGCTCGCTGGATGTCATTGTTCTCTTTCCAGTCTCTATAAACCCCAGAAACTGTACTGCGTACAAATGTGAGGAAGGCAGCTATTAAAAACACATCTGGTACCAACAATCAAACCCCAGTCATACTAACTTAGATCCCATTTCTTGCCCATTCTAATGTTTGGTCAATTAACAACTCGACTTTTTGACCATCTCTGCATGCTCCACAGAGTGTGACGTGTTTCTGCTGTGACAGATAGCACCATCTTTCTATTCTAGCTTAAATTGTGCACGATATGTAAAGGCTGCGCTCACACACTGAAATACTGTTGATTCGCACTAAAAAGCATCTCAGTTTGAAGATTCGTATTGCGGTAAAATGCCAGTACTCAGTCACGAAACGGTAAGGTTTGGCTTAGAAGCAACTTCTTTTGCAGTGTAAACTAATAACAAATCTCCATTAGTCAAACATTCAGAGACCCTTTCTAAACACGGTGTTGAGTGGTGATTTCACCTGAACTCTCTCTGTTAACCTACAACTTTTCTGTGCAATGTTGACGCAACACTCTACCCATTCTCAGAGCAAATCCAATCCTCGTCACCAAGTGAATTGCAGAGGACTCACACCTCATAGCACCTCGGTTTAAAGATTTGCACTTTGGTGAACTGCTCGTGGTCAGTTGCAATCTTGCAACATCTAGCTTAGAAATGTGAGCTAAAAGGAGAACTCCATTAGTATGCCATTTCTAAATACTACGAGTGGAGTGTGCCCTAGTGACATCAGCTGAACTCGTTCTCTGTCGGCATCCAACTTTTCTGCGTGACATCACCACTATACTATGATAGTTTTCAAAGATACCATTTGTGACATCCTACCTTTCTCCTTCTTTGTGTTCACATGAACTTCGGGTTGGCGTTATTGAAGAAATGCAAGGCCGCTGATGATTGCCACTTGTGCTACCAAACAGCACCTAAGGATTGACTCAAATTTATGTTTTTTTGTTGTGGTTATTAAATGCAAACAAATTCATTAACAGTACATCACATCACTCCAAATAAAAAAACAGACCCACTGGCAGCTGACACTCTGAGGGGCTTTCACGTGAAATTTCTCATTGGAAAGCTTGTATTCCCCAGCAGTCTCACACCAGTTGAATGGAGCAAAAGTGGCTGCTCAACCAACGAATGCCCATCCATTCCTCCATGCACAGAACCTGCTTAGTCCTATTTGCAGGGTCACGTATCACTGAAAACTTTAATAGTGTTTGACTGTTGTGGCACGCGGCTGGGGGTGGTACCCAGCCGGGATGCCCAAGAGGACCGGAGGAGGGCTTACGCCTCCTCCAGACCACGAGGGGGCGACTGCCCTGCTGGCTTTGGGGACCACGGGTAGAGAGCTTTGAAGTTCAGCCCTGTAGGGGCCTGTGGTCACCGCCAGGGGGCGCCCCGATGCCTTGTGACGATGTGGGTTTGCAGCATGCTCCCATCTTCTGTACGGGAGCCCTTGAACCCGTCACCGTCGGTAATGTTACCGATGAGCTCGCAGTGAGGCGACAACATAGCAAGGGGATGGTGCAAAAGTGCAAAGTGATTTTATTAAACGGAATAAAACAGTGTTCAAATAAATCAAGTGCAGTGTCTCCAAAACAGTCTTCAATAAATAAATAATCCATTAAACACGAGTGAAATACGTGAAGGTTAAAAAACAATTAGAAAAATCTAATAAAAACAATGAGGTTAAAATAGCACAGGAAGCAATCCTTTAAAAACACAAAGCCCGGTGTCTTCTTTTTACCATGGCAGCTCCCCTGCTACTCCCATCTGGGCTGCTCAACAGGAGCGTCGCCTACCTGCAGGAACAGTTGCCTTTCACTCTGGTCCGGTAGCCCTCCGATCCCTGGCTACGTCAAGCTCCAAACCGGACCGACACTTGGGTTACTTCCCCAGCGGCCAAGGTGCTCACACGCTGGGGCTAAACCAGCCCAAAGTCTCCTTGACTCCCGTTCCTTTCGACGGTCAGTTGACTCCTCTACTGGTCACGCCAGCTCCTAAATCACTCAGCTGGAGCGACCGTTTCCTTCAGCCCCACCGAGTGTCGGCCAAACACTCCCCTCTTGGGCTCACCTCTCAGCTGCCTGCTTGCTCTCATTCAAGCCTGCTCCTGCTCGCTGGCTCTCCTTCTTCCTCCCACCGGCTCTCTCCACCTGCTTCCTGCCTTCTCTTGCTACCTCCCGTTCTCTTCTTTCTTTCCTTTTCTTTTTTCTCTCTGCCCTAACCGACTCGCGCTTCTATTTTATTAAGAGGGCATGGCAGCTGTAGCAAATTAGCAGCTCCAGGAACAATCACGGATGCGGGCGGCCTCTCACCTATGCACTTACGTGAGAAACGGCCACACCGCAAATCGCCCTGAGAACTGCTTCAGCCACACAACCACCACGCCCCCTCACTAAGCCGCGAGCACAGCGATTATTTATTTTAACTGGCCTTTAATGGGAGCTGGGGACCTGCTATACCACATGCCTACGGAGCCCTGGACACCCGGAAGTGCTGGGGGGAAGAGGATCGGGGACACCCGGAGTGCTTCCGGATACGGTAGCCGGCACTTCCGCCACACTGGGGAGTGCCGGTGGAAGATTGCCGGGAAGCACCTGGAGCACATCCGGGTGGTTATAAAAGGGGCCGCCTCCCTCCATTCGGGGGCTGGAGTTGGGAGGTCGAGAGACGAGGTCTTGGAGGAGGCAAGGAGGCGGCCTGAAGAGAAAAAGGCATAGTGTGGTGTTGGCCTGGACTTTGGGGGAGTTTAAGGGGTTTGTGTGCACTGTGCTGTAAATAGTGACTGTAAATAAATGAATGTGTGGTGGTGCTTTTAACCATGGCTACCTGTCTGTGTCCAGGGCTCGTTCCACACTGTTTAGAGATAAAAGAACCGAACAGACGAACTGTGTGGCACAACACAACTGGACATGAGTGCCATGAAATGAATGGCGTGTTGAAACATTGCATTACAATGAAATGACAAGATTTAACTAAGAAACTGATAAATATACAATATTTATTAAATAATTTAAGTGATACAAAATGCTGATTTCCGGCAACCAGACAAGGATCCCAATAAGTTACAAACACAAATATCTATCAATCAACAACTGCTATTTCAGTGTGTTATATTATTAACAAATTAAGTTGCAAATCTTAGTGTCTCTGCTCTGCTCTGCTCAGCGTCCCACCACCTAACTAGCATAATGGGCTCAGGCTAGGATTTAAAGGCTTTTCCAGTTATCTGAATGTAAGGTTCAACAGGCTGCTGATGTTCTGAACTTTGACATACTTGAAGAATATATGAGTTTGAGTGAAAGCTGCTATACTTCTTACTTGTCCGTTGGGATCAACAATAAGCTCAGCCCATCTAATGGCCTCTTTGTCCTCATGTCAGTAGTACTTTGCAGTTATGTCCTATATTGCTAAACACTTTTAGAAATCTTACATTTCAATTGTAACACATTAAAAATCAAAAAGCTTCAAACTCTTTCAGATCAGTCATTCTAATGCATTAATAAAAGATAAATTAACCTGGCAAACAGGCACACAAGATTTCTGCAGCACAACCCGTACCCTTTCACTACAGCACAGCCAGCAGTCTGATCTTCCTCTTTATTCATGAGATTTCTTTTCAGCTCCAACAATTGCCTTACTGTGCGGCTTTGGCAGACAAATTCACTCACCAGTCCATGCAGCACCTGCCAAAAAGATTAAAACCAACAACATTAACACAGAGAATCTTAAAGTGGCAGGTATACTGAGTCACATTTTCTGATATCCTGTCTGCTTCAGCACAAATATTCACATCTGCAAGGTGAACCCTGTTAGAAATATCAAAATAAATGTGGTCACCAAACCATTGATTAAAAAAAACATGACGTAAAAGCGTATATGTTAACATTAATTCAAAAAATGTCGCAATTGTTTGCATTGAACTCTTGATTAATAATAAATAATTCATAGTAATTTCATACTGTGCCATCTCCGTCTGTATGGTTTACCAATTGAGTATCATTTAATCTTATCGACCATTTACCTTTTTATTCTTGTGAGTGGTTGTGTAGGTAGGGGCCCCACTGCACTGCTTTGCCCAGGGGCCTATAATGCTGTTAAGACGGTCCTGGTTGTGTTTAAAGTGTCCCCAAATTAAAATAAATAAATGACCATTTTAAGACAGTGAGAGTCTGAGTTCCTTGCAGCTGGTACAAGTTTAGCAACCTAGAAGGGATAACGCCTCCAGTACTGGGCAGTGTGGAAAGGGGTAACATACCATTTGAGCAGGCGGCATTAACCAAATGTTTATAAGTCTGTACCGTCTAGAATACAGTTGAAGACCAAGGTGTGTCAGCCTTTAGTTGTAGCAGCACCATGTGAATGAAGAACATCAACTCCTGGCAGACCCTTCAGTGGCCCTGATTGGACATCTAAGGAGAGCGCAGGGGCTGCTGGGGGACAAGACCGGCCAAGCAGAAGCTTTGAAAAGGAAAGCCGGCTAGTCAGTAACAGAGGTTTAGAATTATGGAGTTGGTGTGTGTTTTGTCTGCCTTTGCAGTGTCACTTTGTCATGGATCACCGTGCCTGTACAAATGTATGGACTGCTTTGTGGCTGCCTGTCATGTGAATACTGTGTGGGACTGGTTTTCGTTGTTCATCGGTGGGATTGCTCCTAATCTCATCACCCCTCAGGACTACCAGTTGGACCATTTTACATTAAAGTGAGCAAACTGTTCTCAGGATTATCTCCTCTGCTTACTTCCACATCATCAGTTGCCGTTTTATATTGACAATGTTTTTGGACTTTATGTCTATCATGCGTATTGCTGTTATAAGTGTGAACGCCGGCAGGGGACTGAGGGAGGGATTATTGTGTGTGTTGCGTAGTTGATTATATCCTGCTCTTTTTGTTCTCCAACTTGCAGGGAAAATTTGGGGGCACTCCAGCCACTGTAAACAACCTCACACCGTTCCATTCCATTTGAACTTGTGTGGTGCTGAGGTGTCACTTGTTGCATGATTGCACTCGGGTCCTAATTTGGGACCCAGAGGTGGTTCGTGGTGTGGTAGGTGCGTCAACATGCTGTATTAGTGCATGCTCCCAACCTCTTTTTTTTGTTTACTACATTCGTGTTGATTACTGCTTAATCCATTTGTTGTCGTGTCTCTGTGTGTAAATGGTGCGAGTCTGGCCAAGACTGGCTACAATCCACCAAAAAAAAAAAAAAAATCACTGTTCTTGTAGCGGGACAGCCATGTGACATCCTTGTCAGGGTCTTTGGGGACCATTTGAGGATCATGCAAGCCAAAGCTAAGGAGTCCCATGTGGAGTACTGAGAAGTGGTAGGCTGTGCAGGGATCACTCATAATGAGTGTTTATTTAGCGTCTATCTGAGTAAGTGTGTTAAGCTAGGGGTGCAAGAATAGGCCAATCCAAAGCGAAATGAGCGTGTTTCACTAACCTAGATAAAATATAAAGACTTGTAAGAACAGGATATTTTGCCACCTTTCTCAGATATTACTTTTTCACATGGGTGGAGCACTATGAGCAAGTGAACTGTGCAGGCTAACAAAGTACATCAAACTTGGAAATTTAGCAAATAGCCTTGATGTTCAAAAGTTCAATGCCTTAGCCACTAACCCAACCACACTGCCTTCGTCAAATTATTTTTCCTGTGTGGGGAGAAAAAAAAGAAAAAAAAAACCTCTATACTTTGGTTGTAGAAGCCAGCAGATCTTTCAAGTCGTAGTTAAACGTTACCATTAAATAAGAAGAGCGAGATATGAAATTACATATGAAGAAAACATTAACCGCATAACAATGAAAGAGCAAGTCATTTGGTTCAACGAATAGTGGCAAAGAGTCAAATCCTATCCCACAGCATCAGGCGCAAGTCCAAGATAAAGTCCAGATGGAATGTTAGCTCTTCTTATAATAACAGAGAGAAATCATTTTATATGAGCATATTAGCTAATAATAATGACTGCTCCCATGGACACTATTAGTGTGTTATTAAGATTGCTTTGATTAAAATATACTGCAATATCAAGCTTCTGACTCTCAGGAATAAATGTAAAGGAGCAGTACAGGAGAAAGCTGGAGCAGAAGTTGCAGAATAACAGCATGAAGGAAGTGTGGGATGGGATGAAGATCATCACTGGCTGCAGCTCGAAACGGGGTGCCACCATTGAGAGAGACGTGAAGAGAGCAAACCAAATGAACAAGTTCTTTAACAGGTTTGACCACACTAACCCACTCTCACCTCGGAGTACTACACCCTCCACCCATCCTTCTGCTGATACCAGCATAGGAGAGACATCCCCACCCACAATTACAAGAGCGCAGGTGAGCAGAGAGCTGAAGAGACTTCGAGCCAGCAAAGCAGCTGGTCCAGATGGAGTATCACCACGACTGCTGAAGGTCTGTGGGCTGGAGGTGGGGAGTCCTCTACAGCGCATCTTCAACCTGAGCCTGGAACAGGGGAGAGTCTCGAGGCTTTGGAAAACATCTTGTGTCACTCCAGTCCCAAAGGTATCTCGTCCTAGTGAGCAGAACGACTTCCGACCTGTCGCTCTGACGTCATATGTGATGAAGACCATGGAGCGGCTGCTGCTTCACCACCTGAGGCCACAGGTACGTCACGCCCTCGACCCTCTGCAGTTCGTATACCAGGAGAAGGTGGGAGCGGAGGATGCCATCATCTACATGCTACACCAATCACTCTCCCACTTGGACAGAGGCAGTGGTGCTGTAAGAATTATGTTTCTGGACTTCTCTAGTGCCTTCAACACCATCCAACCTCTGCTCCTTAGGGACATGCTGACAGAGATGGGAGTAGATTCATATCTGGTGGCATGGATCTTGGAATATCTTAAAGACAGACCTCAGTATGTGCGCCTCAGGAACTGCAGGTCTAACATTGTGGTCAGCAACACAGGCACGCCGCAGGGGACTGTACTTTCTCCGGTCCTGTTCAGCTTATATACATCGGACTTCCAATACAACTCGGAGACCTGCCATGTGCAAAAGTTCGCTGACTACACTGCTATCGTGGGCTGCATCAGGAGTGGGCAGGAGGAGGAGTATAGGAACCTCCTCAAGGACTTTGTTAAATGGTGCAACTCAAACCACCTACACCTGAACACCAGCAAAACCAAGGAACTGGTGGTGGATTTTAGGAGGCCCAGGCCCCTCATGGACCCCGTGATCATCAGAGGTGACTGTGTGCAGAGGGTGCAGACCTATAAATACCTGGAAGTGCATCTGGATGATAAATTGGACTGGACTGCCAATACTGATTCTCTGTGCAAGAGAGGACAGAGCCGACTATACTTTCTTAGAAGACTGGCGTCTTTCAACATCTGCAATAAGATGCTGCAGATGTTCTATCAGACGGTTTTGGCGAGCGCCCTCTTCTACGTGGTGGTGTGCTGGGGAGGCAGCATAAAGAAGAGGGACGCCTCACGCCTGGACAAACTGGTGAGGAAGGCAGGCTCTATTTTAGGCATGGAGCTGGACAGTTTGACATCCATGGCAGAGTGACGGGCGCTGAGCAGGCTCCTGTCAATTATGGAGAATCCACTGCATCCACTAAACAGGATCATCTCCAGACAGAGGAGCAGCTTCAGCGACAGACTACTGTCACCGTCCTGCTCCACTGACAGACTAAGGAGATCATTCCTCCCCCACACTATGCGACTCTTCAATTCCACCTGGGGGGGGTAAACGTTAACATTATTATTAAAGTAATCGTCTGTTTATTACCTACATTTTTATCACTCTTTAATTTAATATTGTTCTTTATCAGTATGCTGCTGCTGGAGTATGTGAATTCCCCCTTGGGATTAATAAAGTATCTATCTATCTAAAAAGTATAAGCAGGTCACAGGCTTAATTTCTGAAAAGTGAGACAGAGTTAGCGTGGCTGGTGGTCCATAAAATTCAAAGTACTTTTCTGAAGCCATTCCACATTAACAAGCTTGACTTAGTGAGACTAATGCAGGAGGGCTGCGCTCAGGTTATTTGCTACATTATAACATTAGTAAAAGTGTACATAAAACACAAACCAGTGTAACACAACTCTAAAATGATCCTTTGTGTTGCCTGGTTGGCAGCCGGAGGTCTCTGCTCTCTTGACTCACCCTGTAGGCACCCATCACTAAGCTTCAGCTCTGAGGTTCACTCCAATGGTGTGCTGTCACTCGGATCAGGCGGTGATTTACCGGTGACTTTCCCTCTGTCACTTAAGGTCAGAAGATTGGCGCCCTCTTGTGTCTGTTTTCCTTCTTGTGCCAGCAACTGTCGGTCTAAATAAATTTAGTAACAAAAATGTCAAAATATTCAGCAAAAAAAAAAAAAGAAGTTTTTTTCAACATTGTATACAGGAAGGGAATTGCATGGACTGCATTTAAAATTTGTTCCATCTGAATTGTGAAATGAAATGAAATATAATGTTTGCTTTAAAATAACATTTTGCAACTTGATTATTCCAAATGTAGGTTGCCGTGTCTGAGCAGAGCCTATACCCAGAATAACTTGGGACCAAGGCAGGCTATTGGAAGTCCATCACAGGGTCCACTTATGCACACATCCACACTTAAATAGTGGCCAACTTGGAATTGGCAATTAACCTTTTTTTTTTTTTTTAATTGATTTATGATAATCACACAACATTCCATACAAATAAATCAATTTCAACAAACATAAGATCGAAAACAAATCAACCTCCACCCTCAAGAAAGAGAGCTAAAAGCCAGCAGACTAAAACTTAAAACTAGTAAAAATAAGTAAAAAAAAAAAAAGGAAAAAGGGGGAGAGAATCTGCTTCCTCAGTACTTTAAAAGCTTATTCTAAAATTTTATTGATTAGATCCAGCCAGGTTTTGAAAAAGTTTTGCACAGATCCTCTAAGTGAGAATTTGATTTTTTCCAGCTTCAAACAGTATACTGTATAACATCAGTTACCGACTAACTCAGAATAGGAGAGTTAGGATTCTTCCAGTTGAGCAAGATAAGCCTACGTGCCAGTAATGTAGTAAAGGCAACCACAGTTTGTTTGTCCTTCTCCACTTTAAGCCCCTCTGTGAGCCCACCAGACACAGCTGTTAATGGGTTAGGAGGGATCGGGACACCAAGGCTGTCTCATAGACATTTAAAGATTTTGGTCCAGAATGATGTTAATTTGGTGCAAGCCCAGAACATGTGACCCAGTGATGCTGGAGCTCGATTGCAACTTTCGCAGGTTGGATCTTGCCCTGGAAACATTATGGACAATTTTAAGCGAGACAGATGTGCTTGATATATAATTTTGAGTTGAATAATTGAATGCTTTGCACATATGGAGATCGAGTGGATCCTCTGTATTGCTACCTTCCACTCCTTTTCTGACATGTTGAGTGAGAGATCCTTTTCCCATTGTCCTCTTGGATCATTGAAAGGGAGGGACTGTAAAATTGTTTTATATACAGTAATCCCTCGCTATATCGCGCTTCGCCTTTCGCGGCTTCACTCCATCGCGGATTTTATATGTAAGCATATTTAAATATATATCGCAGATTTTTTGCTGGTTCGCGGATTTCTGCGGACAATGGGTCTTTTAATTTCTGGTACATGCTTCCTCAGTTGGTTTGCCCAGTTGATTTCATACAAGGGACGCTATTGGCAGATGGCTGAGAAGCTACCCAGCTTACTTTTCTCTCTCTTGCGCTGACTTTCTCTGATCCTGACGTAGGGAGATTGAGCAGGGGGGCTGTTCGCACACCTAGACAATACGGACGCTCGTCTAAAAATGCTGAAAGATTATCTTCACGTTGCTATCTTTTGTGCAGCTGCTTCCTGAAACAACATGCTGCACGGTGCTTCGCATACTTAAAAGCTCGAAGGGCACGTATTGATTTTTGATTGAAAAACAAACTCTGTCTCTCTCTATCTCTCTCCCTCTCTGTCTGCTCCTGACGGAGGGGGTGTGAGCTGCCGCCTTCAACAGCTTTGTGCCGCGGTGCTTCGCATACTTAAAAGCCAAACAGCCCTATTGATTTGTTCGCTTTTCTCTCTATCTCTGTGACAGTCCCTGCTCCTGACACGCACTCCTTTGAAGAGGAAGATATGTTTGCATTCTTTTAATTGTGAGACGGAACTGTCATCTCTGTCTTGTCATGGAGCACAGTTTAAACTTTTGAAAAAGAGACAAATGTTTGTTTGCAGTGTTTGAATAACGTTCCTGTCTCTCTACAACTTCCTGTGTTTCTGCACAAATCTGTGACCCAAGCATGACAATATAAAAATAACCATATAAACATATGGTTTCTACTTTGCGGATTTTCTTATTTCGCGGGTGAGTCTGGAACGCAACCCCCGCGATGGAGGAGGGATTGCTGTATTGCAGAAATGCTGTCTGAGTTCTCAAGACTGATGAATATTTTGTCCAGCATAGAGGTAGGTGGAAGGTGAGGGAAACAGACAGGTTCTGTTTAACAAAGTTTCTGATTTGAAAATAGTGAAAGAAATGTGTTGCTGGAATGTAATTGTTCGTAGGATGCAAAGACATTGTCTATGTACAGATCTCTAAAATTATACATTTCAACCTGGAATTGTGTTGGGTATTGCTGTGTCTGTGATTTAGGGGCTCAGTGGCACCCTGTAGTGGTTAAAACCTGCCATACATGTCTGTAGTGTAGCAGAAGGAAAAACCCACACAGATACTGGGAGAACGTGCAAACTCCAAATGAACAATGCACGAAACAGGGAAAGCTGCGCTAACAACTGTGCCGTTTAGCTTTTTTTAATGATATATTTTGAAACATGATTGAAGACACACTTGGAAACTTGTTAAGGGTAAATTTTGCACAAACATTTGGAAGTTTTTCTTTACACGGAGAACCACAGAGACATGGAAAAAGTGACCAAGCAGTGTGGTAGACATTTGACTTTAGGGACCTTCAAAACGCGACTTGATGTCATGTTAGAAGAATTAACTGGATAGGACTGGTGAGCTTTGTCGAGCTAAATGTTCTCGTCATATTTTTGAGATGTTTTAATGTTCTAAAGGTAAAATCACTTTTCCAGAGGCTATTTAAGATGACACAGCGCTGAATTCTTTAAGTAAACTTTGAATAAAAGATTAAAAGTTTTGCTATTGTTAGAGAAGCAATTAAAAGTTACTGCTAGGACCTCGTGAAGTTCGGATTTCATTTTGGTGTTAGTCACTTTTCGGTTTTTCACCTCCACATACATTCACATGGGCCTGTCCCTTAAGGCTCTTCGTTTCCCTTCTTGCCTGTTCTCTCTTTCTGCCAGTTCCCTGTTTCTGCACTGGATGTTTCCTCAGTTGAGTAAATTTTATAATAGAATAGTACAGATTCAATATGAAAGTCTTTTAGCACTTTTTCTGTTTCTGAGAGCATTTTCTTTTTATCTATGAGTGAAAGCAACTGGAGAGTCATGGCGCCAGCTGGGGTTCATCGGTACTATTGCTTGTTTAAAGTACAGCAGTGCTGTTTACATGACCAGTGTTTGGTGGTCTGCATTTCCTGAATATTTAAAATTCCTTTTCTTTGAAAAACATGGGGAGTTATATTGAACAGTTACATTGAAGAAATGATAAAATGTAATAATCATAACTTTATAGACAGTAAATTAATAATACTTACATCTCCTTAAAAGAAAGATGACACCAGATAGCAAAGCCAGAACCAAAATCAGCAGGATGACTACAATGACATACAAAGCTGTAATGGTGTTCTGGGGGTTATCTGCTGGAAATAAGCAAAAAAAGGAAATGGACTAATGAAAGACTACAGACTAAAGACCTTTCTCCATGTGCAGGGATCACTATCAGTTCAATACGGGGAAGAAAACTGGGAGGCTGAGGAAATGAACTGACAAAGACCCCACTCCATATGTGAGGGGCCTCAGGATTGGGATAAACGATACCAGTAAGAAAAATGCAAAGTGAGTGCAGCCATTCACAGAGGAGTGTGTTGAGGTTCTTCTAGTTTTTTAATGACGGATTGTATGACTAGACCCATAGGAATGAAAAACAATAAAGCAGATCTCCTTAATATCTTTTTTGGTTTCTCCTGAACAACACTGATATCAGAAAGAATTAAAATACAGATATTTTCTTTTGTCTCAAGCTTCTCAGATTTTTGTCCTGAGGCAAAATACCTTGGAGCTCTCACAAGTGTCTCCTCTTGAGTTTCAGCCAAGTCACAAAAGGGGCTCAGATTTTTTAAGCAGTGTCTTGATATATATATATATATTTTTGCACAATATGAAAGCATGCTCAGTAATATAAGGTGAAGTGTATGGACAATTACTTTTGGTAATAGAACACTTTGATTAGAAAGCTGAAGTCCTTGTTTCTGAATAATACTATTAGTTGCTCCAATTTATATTTGATGTGCTCCAATTAGATGAAACTCATTCTGTAACAAAAGGCAGGTACTGTGGCATAATTGTGAAGAGCTTGGGTTTCAAACCCTGAGGTTGTGGGTTTAAATCCCACTTCTGACACCAATGTGTGACCATAAGACAGTCACTTCATCTGCCTGTGCTCCAACTGGAAAAACAAAAGAGATGTAACTTGTATGTTGTGAATCTCCTTGGATATAGGCATCAGTCCAATAATATGTAAAAAAATATGAAGTCATGAAAGAGATTAGAACATTCAGGAGCTCGTTAGAGATTGAAACAAAATGGTACACTTTAAGAAAACGTGCGCATTTCAACAGATTGTTGACTGCACTACTGACTACACCAACTTCTGTATGGACATTGTAGTTCCAGTAAGAACAGTACGCTGCTATGCTAACAACAAGCCATGGATTACAAGTGACATCAAGGGCCTTTTGAACCAGAAGAAAAGGGCTTTTAAAGGAGGTGATCAGCACGAGCTCAACCGCGTAGAAGGAACTCAGAGTCCAGCTCAGGGCAGTGAAGGAGCAGTACAGGAGAAAGCTGGAGCAGAAGTTGCAGAATAACAGCATGAAGGAAGTGTAGGGTGAGATGAAGATCATCACTGGCTGCAGCTCGAAGCAGGGTACCACCATCGAGAGAGACGTGAAGAGAGCAAACCAAATGAACAACTTCTTTAACAGGTTTGACCACCCTAACCCACTCTCACCTCAGAGTACTGCACCCTCCACCCATCCTTCTGCTGATACCAGCATAGGAGAGACATCCCCACCCACAATTACAGCAGCCCAGGTGAGCAAAGAGCTGAGGAGACTTCATGCCAGCAAAGCAGCGGGTCCAGATGGAGTATTGCCACGACTGCTGACGGTCTGTGTGCTGGAGCTGGGAAGTCCTCTACAGTGCATCTTCAACCTGAGCCTGGAACAGGGGAGAGTCCCAAGGCTTTGGAAAACATCTTGTATCAC
Source organism: Erpetoichthys calabaricus (assembly GCF_900747795.2). NCBI lineage: Eukaryota > Metazoa > Chordata > Cladistia > Polypteriformes > Polypteridae > Erpetoichthys > Erpetoichthys calabaricus. The sequence goes on along the minus strand of NC_041405.2, from coordinate 9,343,955 downwards.
CCCAGTCCCAAAGGTATCACGTCCTAGTGAGCTGAACGACTTCCGGCCTGTCGCTCTGACGTCACATGTGATGAAGACCATGGAGCGGCTGCTGCTTCACCACCTGAGGCCACAGGCCCACCATGCCCTCGACCCTCTGCAGTTTGCATATCAGGAGAAGGTGGGAGCGGAGGATGCCATCATCTATATGCTACACCGATCCCTCTCCCACTTTGACAGAGGCAGTGGTGCTGTAAGAATTATGTTTCTAGACTTCTCTAGCGCCTTCAACACAATCCAACCTCTGCTCCTTAGGGACAAGCTAACAGAGATGGAAGTAGATTCATACCTGGTGGCATGGATCGTGGACTATCTTAAAGACAGACCTCAGTATGTGCGTCTCGGGAACTGCACGTCTGACATTGAGCGCCGCAGGGGACTGTCCTTTCTCCGGTCCTGTTCAGCCTATATACATTGGACTTCCAATACAACTCAGAGTCCTGACACGTGCAAAAGTTTGCTGACGACACTGCTATCGTGGGCTGCAACAGGAATGGGCAGGAGGAGGAGTATAGGAACTTAATCAAGGACTTTGATAAATGGTGCGACTCAAACCACCTGAATACCAGCAAAACCAAAGAGCTGGTGGTGGATTTTAGGAGGTCCAGGCCCCTCCTGGACCCCGTGATCATCAGAGGTGACTGTATGCAGATGGTGCAGACCTATAAATATCTGGGAGTGCAGCTGGATGATAAATTAGACTGGACTGCCAATACTGATGCTCTGTGCAAGAGAGGACAGAACCGACTATACTTCCTTAGAAGACTGGCGTCCTTCAACATCTGCAATAAGATTGCTGCAGATGTTCTATCAGACGGTTGAGGTGAGCGCCCTCTTCTACGCGGTGGTGTGCTGGGGAGGCAGCATAAAGAAGAGGGATGCCTCACGCCTGGACAAACTGGTAAGGAAGGCAGGCTCTATTGTAGGCACGGAGCTGGACAGTTTGACATCTGTGGCAGAGCGATGGGCGCTGAGCAGACTCCTGTCAATCATGGAGAATCCACTGCATCCACTGAACAGGATCATCTCCAGACAGAGGAGCAGCTTCAGTGACAGACTGCTGTCACCGTGCTGCTCCACTGACAGACTGAGGAGATCGTTCCTCCCCCAAACTATGCGACTATACAATTCCACCCGGGGTGGTAAACGTTAACATTATTCAAAGTTATTGTCTGTTATACCTGCATTTTTATTACTCTTTAATTTAATATTGTTTTTTTGTATCAGTATACTGCTGCTGGAGTATGGGAATTTCCCCTTGGGATTAATAAAGTATCTATCTAAGAAAGAAAATAAGACGCCTTTTTGATTCAAGATCAGATTCAGCTTGAACACATCAGTATTATCACTATCTATCTATCTATCTATCTATCTATCTATCTATCTATCTATCTATCTATCTATCTATCTATCTATCTATCTATCTATCTATCTATCTATCTATCTATCTATCTATCTATTATATAGTGATAGTGCCTTTCACATCTATCTATCTATCTATCATACAGGGTGACCCTAAAGACCGGATACATAGGAAATAGCACTAATTATAACTAACTATATATTTTTTGCCCCACAAATGACTCAAGAAGTGTGAATGGTTTTCCATTAAACTGGAAAATCACATTGAAAGTGTTATCAATTAATATTTCAATTAAATAAAATGTTCATATTTTTTTTTATTAAAAATAGGCTTTTTGCCTATGTGTCCAGACTTTAGGCACACCCTGTATAGTGACTTTCATATCTATCTATCTAATCCTACTTGCTATACCAAAATCTATCTATCTATCTATCTATCTATCTATCTATCTATCTATCTATCTATCTATCTATCTATCTATCTATCTAATCCTGCCTACTATGCCAAAATCTATCTATTTTCTGAATCTACTTTATTCATTATGAGGTTATCAGGCGCTGCAGTCAGTATTATTAATACTGAATGCAAGGCAGGAGCCATCTGTGTACATGACACACTAGCGTGTTTTAGGTCCCGCTCCTGTACTTGAACAAATTAAAACATAAACATTCTTAAACCCACGTAATCCAGTTTCACGAGTGTGGAAGTTTATCCTGTCAGCACTGAGCGGAAGGCAGCACGCAGTACTGAACAAAGCACCAATCCAGACACAGTGACAGGGAGAACATTCAGACTCCACATTGACAACGCCTGGTGCTACGCTGAACCCAGGACCTTGCACTGTGATTGCAGTACTGTTCTGGCTTTGAACAAATTAATGGATTTAAAACGTACATGAAATTTAAGAATTCTCTGAAAACATAAGCATTTACTAAATTGCAAAATGATTTTCTTTATTCGATGTCTTACCATTTTCGGTAACTGTAATGTGCACCTCCACTTAATGCACAAATCAAAAAAATTTTACTCATAGCCATATATAAAAATTGTCTTAAAAAAAAAAAAGGACACATATCACTCATGTATCTTCTGAAGTGATTTACAAATGACTAAGAAACAGCTTTCTTACCTCCCATCTTGATAGGAATAATTTTAGTGAGAGGGTCTTTAAATCCTTCCTGTTCCACCAAGCAGTAGATCTCATCCTTCTCATTGAAGGAGGTCAGTAAAAACGACTCTGTGGTGACATACGTGCCGTCACTCTTCAGCTCTGATTTATTTAAAGCCTTTCCATTTCTCATCCAGGTTACCACGATGTCATCCGGGTAGTGTCCATCCAGTCGGCAGGTCACCAGCTGCTCCTTGTTCCGCTCCAGCACCTGCGATGTCACTGTTATTGAAGGGCGCCCTACAATGAGTACAGTCATTAAAAATCTGGGAATTTAGCACTGCATGGAAAACGTGAAGACATCAGTGACCTTGTGATGGAGCAAAATGACACAGTATGTGTAATAAAAGTGCAACCCTCGTTTGATTACACACTAGAATACTAGCAACCTGTCAGAAGAAGGAGCCTGAGTTACCTCGACAGCTTGCATACTGTAATTGGTTCAGTTAGCCAATAAAAGGTAACATTTTGCTTAACTTCACATTGCATCCATAATGGCTAACATGGTATAACACACTACTGCTAAATCAATGATTCTCACAATTATTGGTTTAATGGCTTAATTTAAAAACTTTTCATTGTCTTATGTATTTTTAGATTTCACGTCTTTTAGTATAGGACCACTCATTGTAGTCATTGCTGCAGATGTAACTTCTCAAAGAAACAGAAAGTTGGATTAATGTGCCAAATTTGTTTAGTGTGTAACATTTGTTTAATCTGACTCTCTTTATTTTTTGACAAGACTTACATGACAGTGAAATTCCCAGTTCAGTTCAATTTATTTCAAGAAACCAAAAATTCTGATGAGTACACAAACTTATTTTACCACAGAATGCTCCTAAGAAGACATCGAAAGATTACAAAAGCCCTCATTAACACTCTTTTGGACTAGTCATCTAACTTTAAACTTCACCTAAAATGTGCTTAATAAAATTTTAAATCTTATTCTAACACAGCACTTAACTTACATAAGCAGCACATCCACGGCGCACAGTTCCTCTCGCGTGCAACTTACTGCGAAACTTGAGGCGAGTCGTCTTCACCCAGGGCTCATTTCGAGAATTGTGGTCTACCCGACAGGAGATGGACTCATTCGCTGTCCCACCAGAAGGGGTGTACTTATAAGCGCTCAGCGCACTGAAGGTGCCGTCAGGATTGCTCTGTAATTGTGGAGCTTCTTGAGAGGGGAGACTCGTTGCCCCTCTGAACCACGTAATGGAGATGTCTCTTGGATAGAAGCCCTCTGCGTGGCACTCTAACATGCCAGGCTGATCCATCACAAAAAGTGAAACATTCAGAAAAAGTTGAGGGGCAACTAAAGGAGGGAAAAAAACAACAGGACTTGAGTTACCACAGGAGGTCCTCACACTGTGTGTATTCTAATGGTCAGCATAGTCTTGTGCACTACCAAGCTTTCCTTTACCTACACTCCAAACAAAAATGATATTTCTTATATGTTGCTCCATATAGTTTGTAGTGATGGCCGAAACAAAATGTTACTCATTCATTTTCCAGGAGAATGGAGATAACAAACTTTCTGATAGATTTGGTGTTTATCAAGACCAGTGCTTGACCACTACAAACAGCGTCAAAAACATACAAGAAAAAAATCTCACGTTGCTCGTGTCACGTAATCCTACTGTGGTTTTTCCAGAAGAATTTATTTAACATTATCATTGCAAAAAATGCATGTATTTTGTGTATTGTGAGCACACTACTGATTGACTTGCCACGTAAATTATGCGACACGAATAACGGGAGCACTTTACTTTGTTGTATACGAAAATTCAACCTTGAGATTTTCATGAATTTCCACGTTTTAGATCTCCCTGAGTCCAATTTACTTTCTCGTAGGAAAAGTATTGTAATCGTCCAAAAATTTGGTTTCCAGATTTTGATGAATCTCGACATTTTAGACCTCCCTGAGTCCAAAAAGTACCATTTTTTGAATTATGTCTGTGTATGTGTGTGTGTGTTTGTAAACACGATAACTTGAGTACACTTTCACTTAGGTAAATCAAATTTTGCAAACAAGTATTAGGGACAAACCGTAGATTTTGATCAACTTTTGAGCTATTTCCGCTAACCGGAAGTGGTACTTTATCATTCATGCAGCTGCAGAGTCAACTTTACTTTTATAATAATTGTTCAATATATTATTTATTTGATTTCTTGTTGATGGTTCTTTAATGTACATAATATGAAAATATAATCATTGTTTTGCGGTTTACTCCTCAAATATCCATCCCAATATTTGAGTATAAGAGAAAGTCTAGGGGAGACCACTCCTGATTTTTTATGGCCGTTTTTATATTGCTTGTTGTGATTCAACGTTGGTGTCATCGACACCCATTCTATCAGACAGTTTGTCACTTCAGTTCTCCATAAAACTATGAAATTAAAAATTTCTCTCTACCATCACTTCAAACCACACAAAGCATATAAAAAACTTTAGGTGGAGTATTCCTTTAACTTGCTTGAAGTAAAGTTATTTAAGATTAATGATTCATTTAAATAGAAATATGCATATTATTTCTACTATTCTGAAGGTGATTCAAATCAGAACTGCAGTCTTTTGGCAGCTGTCAAGTCAGGGCCGGATTAAAAGCTTTGGGGGCCCGTAGCACATTTCAAATTTGGGGGCCCTTTTGGTCTGCATCATCTGAAGTTTAGATTCTGAACAGTTCAAATCGGACTAAATAATTATTTTACTCTCAATTATAATAAGCATCTTATAATATTTATGTGAATTTTATGTGTTGGGCCCCTAAAGTTTTGTTGTGTAAGAAATTTACAGTTTAAAAACGTAAAGATAATATTTTTAAAGACCAGTTTTTCAATGCTACACTTTTTCATTAAATATTGGGTCCACCATTTGGGGGCCCCCGAAATTGCGGGGCCCGTAGAATATGCTACATGTGCCTATTGGTTAATCCGGCACTGTGTCAAGGACATACAAGTGTCTGGGTGGCAGTGGGTGATCTCAGAGAAAAGCGAATCAGCACTTTATGGCTTTCAATTTAATTTTAGACTAGCAGGAATGGGGGCTGTGGGGTGATTACTGCAATTCATAAATATCAGAAATGCCCAATAAATTCAAGCAGTTATGTGTAGAATTGACAGATTGAAGGCATGGAGGTGAGGTGGATATTAGAAGAGAACAAAAGGTTACCTGTTACTTTAAACTTGATGATGCCATATTCTTCATTCGGGGCTTCGACAACACCGCACTCATACTGCCCTTCATCACTAATAATCACATCCTTCAGCAGCAGACTGGCATTGCCCCTCTCTATTTCATTTACAAACAGCTCTACCCTTCTGGATGTGGGGTTCATCTGTCCAGCATCAAACTTAATCAGCTCAGTATTGTCATGTCTCCACACAATCAGCACATCTTTGAGTTCAATCCAACTATTTGCAAAAATGCAGGGCAGAAGCACATCTGAATGTTGGGGTGCTGTGACCTCAGGACGTGGAATGGAGAACTGAAATTCACCTGCCACCACTAAAAGACCAAACAGAAATTAATTTAACACTGAAGAAATAACTCTAGAAAAGAAAAATGCATGGTTCACCCTGGAAATACTTTGTTTGAAAATAAAATTGTCTTAAGATAAGAGGGGGCTGCAGTCCAGCCCAAGACATGACACGGCCGTATATTGAAATTTACTAACTGAAAACATAAAACTCTTTAAAGACTGCAGAAGAAAACATTTTGGAGAGATTTGGTCATTGTCATTTCCGGTGTGTTCCCTAATGTTTCTCATGCTCATCTACTATATAATAAAACACTATGGTATGTATATGTGTATGTCCGGCCCCTCTGAACAGTCTTATTGGTCAGTTTGGATGTCACCTGATTGGTTTTGCTTTGGTTACTCAGTCAAACTAAAGGCAAGCGACAAGGGAAGCATTTGACACAGCAGGCTGACACACATGAGGATACCAAAGAAAGGTAATAGAGAAATGTAGAGAGTAGCCGTCAAAGACAGGAAGGACTACACAATGTCTTCACAACGGGTAATGGGGCACCAGCTACCAAAGTTAAAAAGAGGACAGGTGGTGAGCAAGGAGCCACAAAATAAGAATGTCTGAGAAGAAGGCTTCACGGGAATGCGCCCTAGAGAGGAATTGCCAGCCAAGAGAGGTTGAGACACACAAGGATACCAAAGAGAGGCAACAAACACTGTGAGTACAAGTAATATCAAATACTAGCCAACTCGCAGCATAGCATATGCCGCATAATTATGTATTGATGGGTGAACACTTCCTGAACGACACAGTTGTCCAAACAGAAGTGAAAATAAAATTGAGTTTGGTTCATTCTTTAACTGCATTTTCTGCCTTGTAGCGCAGTGGTAGTGTTGCTGGTTAACAGTAAGGAGACTGTGGAAGATTTTGGGTTCGCTTCCCGGTTCTTCCCTGTGTGGATAGCGCTTTGAATGAAAAAAGTGAATATTTGCGAAATCCGTAACAGTGCGTTCAGTAAGTACAATGCACACGCGTTTAATTTGTCGGCCATGTTTTGCCAGCCGTCTTTTCAGGTTTGGGCTTATTTTGCAGTGTTACCGCTTGTGCATATTAAATCTTGAAATCCTTCGAGTAACTAATTAACTAACACCCACCCACCCAGCTTGTGTGAAAAAAATGCGCCGGTTCTTTCATTACAGTATTTTGTTGCAGCCTATCAAAGACTTGCTGCCCCCAACTCCTCACCTGAGTCGCTGTCGTCTGTGCACCTCTGAGCCACGTTGTCCTTTCATTGTTCTTTGCGGTTTCGGCTGCTTTTCTATATATAATCCACCAAGTCACCCGACCACGGTAGTAGGAGGGGGGTGAGGAGCGTACACAGGGCAGGGACATATTCAGAGGGAGCGTATGACCCGCACTCAGTGGGTATTCCTCGTTCGTGGGGAACAATTCGAGAAAGAGCTATCAATCTGTCAATCCTCTCCGTGTCCGGGCAGGGTGAGGTTTCCCATGTTGAGTCAAATAAAGCAAGATTTGTGTGTGGCGAGTTGTTGTGTTCGAGCACATGAGCAGGCACTGTGAATGCCTTGAGAGCATGGGTGGACGCGTGCCGGATGAATAATGAGTATCTATATATCTTCTTAGATATAGACAGCGTCTGATAGTTGTGATGGTTTTACACTCCAGCAAATTACGGTGAACGCTGGTAACAGTCAGGCGGGCAAGCGTATTAGAGTTGGTGGGCGTGTCTCTCTAGCGGTTCGAGTTCTTGGGCGGTGCTCTGTCGTTTGTATCACACGGTCGGACGACTTGGTGGATTATATATGATGATGATTAAATGTTGAAATCCTTCGAGGAACTAATTAACTAACTAACACCAACCCACCCACACACACACACAGCTTGTGTGAAAAAATGTGCCTGCACGGTCGGACGACTTGGTGGATTATATATGACGAACATTTGCAAAATCCGTAACGCTGCTTTCAGTAAGTACAATGCACACGTGTTTATATAGTAAAAGGCAAATTATCCGCGACAAACAAACTTTTATAAACGCTGCATACCAAGCCGCGGCGTAGTATACACTGTATAATCACGCCGCTTTTAAAAGTTTTTAAAGCAGAGGGAAAAAAAATGAACATTTGCAAAATCCGTAACGTTGCTTTCAGTAAGTACAATGCACACGCGTTTAATTTGTCAGCCACTTTTTGCCAGCCGTCTTTTCTGGTTTGGGCTGCTTTTGCAGTGTTACCACTTGTGCATATTAAATGTTGAAATCCGTCGAGGAACTAATTAACTAACTAACACCCACCCACCCACACACAGCTTGTGTGAAAAATGCGCCCGTACTTTCATAATTTTGTTGCAGCCTATTAACTGTTTTAGATGCTGCATTCAGCAATTCACATCCGTGACAAACATGCCTCTTTTTACATGGTCCTGCTTTGGTGGGCGGGAAATGTTTTCCGTGTTCCTGCAGGACCATCTAAGAAGACGCATGTTTGTCGCGGAAATGAATTGCTGCATGTAGCGTGTAAAACAGTTTGCTGTGGTGCACGCGGTCGTGCGTCATAAGCGAAAAGTCAACGTGGCCCAGAGGTGCATGTTTACTGTAGCCCAGACGAAGATAAATGACAGCGTTTTTTCCCAGTCGACGGGTCTGAGTTGGTGGGTTTGGCTCTGCGAGTTGTCGTCATAATCCAATGGTTTTAGAGTTGGTGGGCGTGGTTCCTTCCTGCGTGCTTTCCATGGGTGGCTACTTGTCTTCCAGCTTAGTGAATTATATATATATAGATTTTTCAATTTGTTTAATTACCTGTCATCAACAGGTAACATAGCTACTAAATACAAACTATATATATTTAAATATATTAACATGCTGTATGTAAACAGAATAGGCACACAGTATGTGGAAATGAAACCACAGGGCCTTGTATTCTGACCCATGACCAAACTCCACCAGTGAATCGTTAAAAAAACTGTGACAAATTATCTATAAAAGAGCTCCAGTTAAGGGGTCATCTGAATGGCAGCTGTAAAAATGGAGACTATAGAGGATACTGATGAAGTTAGAAATCAGACACAATGCTGTGAAAAGGTATTTGCCCCCTTCCTGATACCCTCTGTCTAAAATGTCGAGTATTTGTCATGGAAAATGGCTTCAGATCTTGAGACAAAACGTAATATTAGATAAAGGGAAGCAGAGTAAATATACAACTTCATTTACAAATTGGAAAAACCCCACTGATGAAGATAACAGTCCAGGCTTCAGGGCACCAAACATAAAGGTCTGCCACTGTGTGGTGTTTCAAGGTGCAAGACATAAGAAGAAGACACATATAGACACAGGGAGAGCCATAGTGCCATAATGACTTCCAAGACGTGAACATACTGCACAATATTGTATTTGAAAGCCTGCATACAGTATGTGGGGGACAAAAGAAAAAGTTAATGTGGGGAATTGAAAACAAAATCAGAGGAAAGGGTGGGACACATCTGGAATAACGACAGTCTGCTCAACTGAAAAGGAAATGAGCCCACGTGACTCTCTAAAGGCAGCACGTCATCCTGTAGCAGCAGCGAAGAAAATAAAAAGGCAGCCGTTTAGAAAGTTCAGTTTGAAAAAGAAAGCTGGAAACATCTGAACTCAAGCAAACAGGAACTGAGCAAAGGAAAAGACAGAAGACCAGGAGGGTAAGCAAGAAAACTGAAGAAGAAGCCCATTGCTTTTCTCTAATGCAGTTTTACTCAGTCTTTTTATTTGCAGCAGATTTCTTTGCACCGTCTTTTTGGTTCCCACAAAACACTGGAATCGGCGTTGAAAAACTGCCATGTAAGCTTCTTATGTTCATTTTTGTGCCTTGATGACCGTTTGCCTTAGCAAGTTATATCTGCATTTATAGTCAAGCTGTGTGGTAACGTTCTCTAAAAATTAACTGGTGTTTTTTTATTTCACGCTTGTTGTTAGGGGTGAATGTGTGTATTTAGGGCTGGCAACAGGGCACAAGATAAATAAATATATATATGTATACTGTATATTTCAAGGAGTGTGCACTTCCAGCAGAATACAAGAGTGATCTAAAAAAACGAACGTTAGGGGTGATGGACAACATCTCCTTTAAATATTCTCAGCTATGAAGACTGTATTTTCTAAGTTTGTGATTTTAAAAGAAACCTTTCAGTGTATTTTACACCTTTTAAAACTGCACAAAAAACAAATTAGTGTAATATACAGTATGTACTAAGCATTTTATTTAATATTTAACACTAGAATTACCAGAGCCTACGAAAAAACTCGTAAATCCGTCCCACCTTAAATCGCGTCTTAAATCCGTTTGCACCTCTCCGCCAGAGTCCTTTGTCATCTAAATGTGCTGATAAAGCTACTAGCAGCCAGCTATTCCATCCCCCCACTGACTTAGAATGAACTTCTCTCCTAGCTCAAGCCTTGCCTTGATTTGATTACCTGGGATTGAAGTGGAGTTTTACAGTGGAAATAATTCTAGCGTTATTTGGAATACACGCATTTCATGTGTGTTCCATTTCTATAGTTGGCTGTGCAAACACATTTTTAAAACAGAAACGTTTTTCATATTCTAATAGTAAATGACAAAATGTAGGCATAAACTATATAACGTATGAAGCCTGAAGTCCATATATCAAAGAAACACTTTCACAAAAGGTACAAATAAAAGAACACGTGCGCCTTCATTCAAAAAAAAAAAAAAAAAAAAAAGCCGCGTTAGCATGCCACATTGACACTCTTACTACAACCGCAGCAGTGGTGTAATGGTATCAGCGCCTGACTGGGAATCAGAGTGTGGCGAGTTCGATTCTGCACGGCTCCACTTCGAGAAATTAACTGCTCTTATTCTTACAATTTTAGAGTAACAATATAAATTTGATTTCAGTCTGTAACAGGCGGTGTAACTTATGATACTGGTAAAGGTTAGCTTTTTTTTTTTTTTTTTTTTTTAATTCACTTTTCATTCTCGCAGTCACATTCAGAATCAATCCATACAACCCCATCTGACACAGCTGGTTTCACATAAATAAAAGTGTACTTTTATTCAAGACTATAACCGAAGAATAAAGAAAGCAAGTTACAGTTGGTGGTTGATACAACAGCTTGCGTGGTGCAATGTTAAGAACTGCTGATTTCCGATCCGTGCAATATAAAATCATCACATTCAAATATTAACAGTTCCCACACACCCAAGGTCCGCCATTCCTACATTTACAACATGTGTACTTGTTGCAGTGTACACACCTCTCTGTGCTATGGTTCCTATTACAGTGAATGAGCACCTGACACTGTACTTTCTTCCCTGGGGGAAGCTGAGGTCTTAAAACGGAAGTTTGTTGACGCTGTATCATCTTTTCTTTTTCCATCGCCTTTTCCTGTAAGAAGCGACGACGAAGTTCCTCTGCAAGGTGAGCCATGAACACTCTTCTTTCCTCAGCGGACCCCGTGCATGCCTTATACAGTACGTGTGCGTTCATTGCTGCTAGGTCAAGGATGTTGTACAACACAGCAACCGGCCACCTGCATGTTCCTGTGCGCACTGAACAAGCACGCGCCTTCTGGTCCATGATGTCAACACCACGCTGGGGGAAAAAAGAAAGACAAATATATGTGACATTTTGAAGAAATCTTTTTATCACCAGAAGAGCACCAGAATACTTCGTCACACTAATATTTTTTTCATTAGCATACCTTCATGTGGTTGTAGTCTGTGACCGTGTTTGTTTTTTTTTTTTTTATCTTGCCCAATCTCCACATCATGGTGCATTGTGCTGAGAATGCAGACAGACTTCATCTTTTTGGGCACATACACTGTCAGCATGGCACTGGGAGATCTAAACACCAGCGTGGAGAATTGTTCGTGTACTGAACTGACTTTAGCTGCAGGTGGAAGTTCCCGTCGCACTTTATTCATGGTGCCAAGCAGAGTTGTATTGCGGTGCAGCAGTCTATTAGCCAGCGAAAGTGACATGAAGAAGTTGTCTGTTGTTACGGTTCTGCCTTTGTCCAGAAATGGCTCCATAAGCTTTATGACCACAGACTCGGAAAGTCTTTCTCCCGTGGGACGACTGGGATCTTTTCCTAAATAAGGAGTGGCATTGCACATGTACTTTGTCTCCAAATCTGCCGCAATCCAAAAGGCAGAACCGTAACAACAGACAACTTCTTCACGTCACTTTCGCTGGCTAATAGACTGCTGCACCGCAATACAGCTCTGCTTGGCACCATGAATAAAGTGCGACGGGAACTTCCACCTGCAGCTAAAGTCAGTTCAGTACACGAACAATTCTCCACGCTGGTGTTTAGATCTCCCAGTGCCATGCTGACAGTGTATGTGCCCAAAAAGATGAAGTCTGTCTGCATTCTCAGCACAATGCACCATGATGTGGAGATTGGGCAAGATAAAAAAAAAAAAAAACAAACACGGTCACAGACTACAACCACATGAAGGTATGCTAATGAAAAAAATATTAGTGTGACGAAGTATTCTGGTGCTCTTCTGGTGATAAAATGATTTCTTCAAAATGTCACATATATTTGTCTTTCTTTTTTCCCCCAGCGTGGCGTTGACATCATGGACCAGAAGGCGCGTGCTTGTTCAGTGCGCACAGGAACACCTAGGTGGCCGGTTGCTGTGTTGTACAACATCCTTGACCTAGCAGCGATGAACGCACACGTACTGTATAAGGCATGCACGGGGTCTGCTGAGGAAAGAAGAGTGTTCATGGCTCACCTTGCAGAGGAACTTCGTCGTCGCTTCTTACAGGAAAAGGCGATGGAAAAAGAAAAGATGATACAGCGTCAACAAACTTCCGTTCTAAGACCTCAGCTTCCCCCAGGGAAGAAAGTACAGTGTCAGGTGCTCATTCACTGTAATAGGAACCATAGCACAGAGAGGTGTGTACACTGCAACAAGTACACATGTTGTAAATGTAGGAATGGCGGACCTTGGGTGTGTGGGAACTGTTAATATTTGAATGTGATGATTTTATATAGCACGGATTGGAAATCAGCAGTTCTTAACATTGCACCACGCAAGCTGTCGTATCAACCACCAACTGTAACTTGCTTTCTTTATTCTTCGGTTATAGTCTTGAATAAAAGTACACTTTTATTTATGTGAAACCAGCTGTGTCAGATGGGGTTGTATGGATTGATTCTGAATGTGACTGCGAGAATGAAAAGTGAATTAAAAAAAAAAAAAAAAAAAAAGCTAACCTTTACCAGTATCATAAGTTACACCGCCTGTTACAGACTGAAATCAAATTTATATTGTTACTCTAAAATTGTAAGAATAAGAGCAGTTAATTTCTCGAAGTGGAGCCGTGCAGAATCGAACTCGCCACCCTCTGATTCCCAGTCAGGCGCTGATACCATTACACCACTGCTGCGGTTGTAGTAAGAGTGTCAATGTGGCATGCTAACGCGGCTTTTTTTTTTTTTTTTTTTTTGAATGAAGGCGCACGTGTTCTTTTATTTGTACCTTTTGTGAAAGTGTTTCTTTGATATATGGACTTCAGGCTTCATACGTTATATAGTTTATGCCTACATTTTGTCATTTACTATTAGAATATGAAAAACGTTTCTGTTTTAAAAATGTGTTTGCACAGCCAACTATAGAAATGGAACACACATGAAATGCGTGTATTCCAAATAACGCTAGAATTATTTCCACTGTAAAACTCCACTTCAATCCCAGGTAATCAAATCAAGGCAAGGCTTGAGCTAGGAGAGAAGTTCATTCTAAGTCGGTGGGGGGATGGAATAGCTGGCTGCTAGTAGCTTTATCAGCACATTTAGATGACAAAGGACTCTGGCGGAGAGGTGCAAACGGATTTAAGACGCGATTTAAGGTGGGACGGATTTACGAGTTTTTTCGTAGGCTCTGGTAATTCTAGTGTTAAATACACTGCATATACGAAAAAAATCTTCTTTTTCAAAAAACTCCTCATAAGTAACAGCCAGCAGAAATGCCAAGCACATAAGGAAACAGTTTATCAAAATTTTTCATTAAAAAAAAAAAGAGTTTTGAATTCTTGAGCCTTACATTACTTTTGCTTTATTCACATATTTATTTACATCTGAACCACTTAAACCAGTTTTTAGAGTTTTGAAGGAGTTGGATATTTTCGAATATTTTCTTATCTCTGACATGGGGGAGGAAGTCAGAATGCCCAGACGAAGCCCAGCGAGCCCATTTAAAGACTGGCACTGAGCCCAGGACAACTGCGCTGCGGTTTGAAGTCCCAAATCTGAGGTCTTTCTGTGGTGCCTAGCGGGCTCATTCTTCTCTATTAATGAAGCGGACACCTGGGTCAAATTAAAGTAAAAATGTCTTTTCATTTTTTTCTAAACCACAACAGTTTTACACTTCTGTTAGTACAAAATGAACAAGCTAAGATCTCGGGCCGCATTGTGGCACAGCATACGGCACTCCTGCCTCACAGATCCACTTTCTTCAGTTCAGTCTGCATGTTCTCCCACCTCCCACAGATGTGTCTGCTATTCATCAATTTGAAATGGAGCCCACCGGCCCTGTGATGTTTTATTTATTCTTGTCCTGTGCCCAGTGCAAGTGAGATGAAAGGATTATGAGGGTCTGTGAAAATTACATTTGCTCCAAAACAGTTTTCATTCAATATTCATTTCATTTAAAATAATCTAACATTTATTGAAATTGCCATTTTTTTTCCTGGTTTGTTTCTTTAAATCTAAACACTAAATGGCCACAGAGTGCATTATGTGAAAGTAAGTTTCAAATACATTGTTAGAAAGACAAAAGTTTAATGTTAAAACTAGAACCACCTATCTAAAAACATCACAAGAACATGAAGACCATATGACAAGAGACCACCTCCCGGGCATTAAAAGCGTCACACAGACATTACTCAGTAATTTTTAAGTCTCTGTGTATCGCGTTTGACTTTGCTCCCTGACAGCAGCACCACATAAAGAACGGTTGACAGAACACTTTTTAAAAAATTTTTTGCATTCCCTATATACGTATGTTGTAAGGCATATTTATTGTTACCCAGTCAGCACTTTGATTTCATGTTTTCAACAACTTTAAAGCTTTTTAGGCACAAAGGAACACAATCGGTCCACTTTCAGGGTGACGTGAGTGTTGTCACTGAGTGTCAGCATGCGAGTCTGTGGATACCACAAATAAAATCTGAGAATAAATTTCGGCCAACTGATCAGCAGTGCAATATGCTAGGGGTCTGTGGATATGAAGAAAAATCACTCAGGTAGATTTAACTGTAAGAAAGAGAAAGTTGTTGTGCTTTTTGTGCTCATCTTTGTCGCAAACGTAGCAAATCTAGGGAATAAGAAAAATATACTTATTTTTAACAAGACATGACTTTTAATTTCATTCCATAAGCATAGTTCAAATCACAGCTTTGCATAGAAAAGGCACGTCATTGGGGCGTCAGTAACTAACCATTTCCCCCATGCATCCATTTCATTGGTTTGTACTGTATGGTCACATGTACAGAGTCCAGTGAAAGTCTTACATGAGTGTGCGAATGAACACAGAACATGGCTGACAACACTATCAGCTATTAGGAGAGTGTCAAGTCAAGTCAAGTCAACTTTATTTATAAAGCACTTTACATACAACAGCCGCTGACCAAAGTGCTGAACATAGGCTAAAATAAATTTTAAACAAAAACAAAATAATAAATAAGTAAAATAAAATACAATAAATGAAACTAATTAAAACATAGTAAACACAACTAAACAGAGTTAAAACAGAGTAAAATCAACTGCTCACACAGGATCAAACGCCAAACCAAAGAGGTAAGTCTTAAGAGCAGACTTAAAAATGGGCAGTGAGGAGGCCTGTCTAATGTGGATCGGCAGTGAATTCCAGAGCCTTGGAGCCACAACGGATAAAGCCCTATCCCCCCTGAGCTTTCGCTGAGTCCTAGGCACATCCAGAAGCAGCTGACCAGCTGATCTGAGTGAGCGGGAAGGAGAGTGCATATGCAGCATCTCAGTGAGGTAGGGTGGAGCAAGCCCATTTAAGGACTTAAAAACAAATAAAAGAATCTTAAAATGAACTCTAAACTGAACAGGCAGCCAGTGCAGTGAGGATAACACAGGTGTAATGTGCTCATTTTTTCGCGTGCCAGTTAAAAGGCGTGAAGCAGCATTTTGCACCAGCTGGAGCCGAGATAGGGTGGACTGGCTAACACCAACATACAACGAATTACAATAGTCCAACCGGGTTGTAATGAAAGCGTGGATTACTGTTGTTAATTGATCTCTGGAAAGAATGTTTTTTATCTTCGCCAAACGTCTCAGCTGAAAAAAACAAGATTTCACCACCGCGCTGATCTGACCGTCCAGTCTAAAATCCTCATCCATCCTAAAACCCAGATTTGTAATGACAGGTTGAGACAGACAGATTGAGGAGATCGTTCCTCCCCCAAACTATGCGACTCTTTAATTCCACCAGGGGGGGTAAACGTTAATATTTAACATTATACATAGTTATTGTCTGTTTTTTTTTTTTTTTTTTGTTTTTTTTTTTCACCTGTATTATTATCATTCTTTAATTTAATATTATTTATTGTATCAGTATGCTGCTGCTGAAGAATGTGAATTTCCCATTGGGATTAATAAAGTATCTATCTATCTATCTATCTATTGTGCAAGGGGACCCAAATCCACAGGAGCAGAAGTAGAAATAGACCCACTGGTGCCCCCAGGACCAAAAACTATAACCTTTGTCTTATTTTCATTAAAATTTAAGAAGTTTACTGCCATCCAAGCTTTCACCTCTTCTAGGCACATAACCAAAGTTTGTATGGAGTAAGCATCCTTGCGTTTGAGGGGTACATAAACCTGAGTATCGTCTGCATAACAATGGTTATGAGTGTGGTAGATTTCAGAAAGTAAGACTATAATAACACAACAATTACAGAGGACTGACATACACTTGTACAGTATACAAATGACAAACCATAATTCTATGGTGGATGGATTACTTAATTTCTTTCCTTCTTTTATAATGCATGTTTTTGTACCTATTTAAACTAATTGCAGTTCCTTTAATTAACTGTATTACAAGACTCAATTAAAGCGTGTAATTAATTTTACATATCGATTGTAATAATAAAATATTCAACGCTGAGTCCTACAAGTTTGAATCTCGTTTTTAAATATTTTGATAACTGATTTGTCAGTTCTGTTTTGTGTCATGAATTAAGTAAAAATGTGAAAACGTAATATAAAGCAATGGAAGTAATCTTTTTCATATTGCTCCAGTCCCGTTATGCCTGAAATACCAACCACGAAATACATAAGGATGCGCGTCGTGTGTCATGCCAAGGTCCACAACTTAAATTTGTATTTCGTAAGTTTGTATTTCTTCTTTCTGGGGTTGAAGCACCATCTTGGTAAGTGCAATAATAATAATTATTTGCATTTATATATTTTTTTTTCTCACTACTCAAAGCGCTCAGCAATTACAGGTTAAGGGCCTTGATCAAGAGCCCAACAGAGCGGAGTCCCTATTTGCATTTACGGGATTCGAACCGGCAACCTCCCGATTGCCAGTGCAGATCCCTAACCTCTGAACCACCACTCCAGTAAGAGTATAGTAAGATATATAATGCCCGATATGTACTTTTAAATCTATTTAAAGGTCGAATAAACACAAATCAACAGTGTGGATAAATGAATACTGTTAATTATTTTTGGGACAGAGTGATACATCTATATATACTGTAAATTCAAACTCACAGTAGAGGAGCATTGCCCAAACGAAAAGTTTCCTCATATACCTCATGATTTTTCTTTCCGGTTCGAGGTCACGCCGCCCTATCACGTAAATAAGTAGACGCCGCATACACGATACGTCAGCGCGTCCGCCATATTGCGAGTGGCAAAAGTGCCATTTAAACTAACACAGGTAAACGTGGAAACCGGGTTTTCTGATGAAAAAACAATAACGTTTAAAACAATATCGTTTACATACAACAGATTTTGGCGAATCGTTTAAATGCAATTATTTATATCCATTTATACACTAATAATGGCAATTATTAAATAATAATAATTATTATGACAACCCTAACCCACTCTCACCTCGGAGTACTGCACATCCCCCCAACCCACAATTACAGCAGCCCACGTAAGCAGAGAGCTGAGGAGACTTTGTGCCAGCAAAGCAGCGGGTCCAGAAGGAGTATCACCATGACTGCTGAAGGTCTGTATGCTGGAGCTGGGGAGTCGTCTACAGCGCATCTTCAACCTGAGCCTGGAACAGGGGAGAGCCCTGAGGCTTTGGAAAACATCTTGCATCACCCCAGTCCCAAAGGTATCACATCCTAGTGAGCTGAATGACTTCCGGCCTGTCACTCTGACGTCACATGTGATGAAAGCCATGGAGCAGCTGCTGCTTCACTACCTCAGGCCACAGGTCCGCCACGTCCTTGACCCTCTGCAGTTCGCTTACCAGGAAAAGTGGGAGTGGAGGATACCATCATCTACATGCTACACCAATCCCTCTCCCATTTGGACAGAGGCAGTGGTGCTGTAAGAATTATGTTTGGACTTCTCTAGAACCTTCAACACCATCCAACCTCTGCTCCTTAGAGACAAGCTGACAGAGATGGGAGTGGATTCATACCGAGTGGCATGGATCGTGGACTATCTTAAAGACAGACCTCGGTATGTGCGTCTCAGGAACTGCAGGTCTGACATTGTGGTCAGCAGCACAGGAGCGCCACAGGGAACTGTACTTTCTCTGGTCCTGTTCAGCCTATATACATCGGACTTCCAATACAACTCGGAGTCCTACCACGTGCAAAAGTTCGCTGACGACACTGCTATCGTGGGCTGCATCAGGAGTGGGCAGGAGGAGAAGTATAGGAACCTAATCTAGGAATTTTTTAATGGTGCAACTCAAACCACCTACACCAGAACACCAGCAAAACCAAGGAGCTGGTGGTGGATTTTAGGAGGACCAGGCCCCTCATGGACCCCGTGATCATCAGAGGTGACTGTGTGCAGAGGGTACAGACCTATAAATACCTGGGAGTGCAGCTGGATGATAAACTGGACTGGTCTGCCAATACTAATGCTCTGTGCAAGAGAGGACAGAGCCGACTATACTTCCTTAGAAGGCTGGCGTCCAACATCTGCAATAAGATGCTGCAGATGTTTTATCAGATGGTAATGGCGAGCTCCCTCTTCTACACGGTGGTGTGCTGGGGAGGCAGCATAAAGAAGAGGGACGCCTCATGCCTGGACAAACTGGTGAGGAAGGCAGGCTCTATTGTAGGTACGGAGCTGGACAGTTTGACATCCATGGCAGAGTGACGGGCGCTGAGCAGACTCCTGTCAATCATGGAGAATCCACTGCATCCACTGAACAGGATCATCTCCAGACAGAGGAGCAGCTTCAGAGACAGACTGCTGTCACCGTCCTGCTTCACTGACAGACTGAGGAGATCGTTCCTCCACCACACTATGTAACTCTTCAATTCCACCCAGGGGGGTAAACGTTAACATTATACAAAGATATTGTCTGTCTGTACACCTGCATTGTTATCACTCTTTAATTTAATATTTTCTTTATCAGTATGCTGCTGCTGGAGTATGTGAATTTCCCCTTGGGATTAATAAAGTATCTATCTATCTATCTATCTATCTATCTATTTCTCCCATATAAGTAACATTTCTCGGACTGCTTTCTTCCATCTCTGAAACATTTCTAGATTTCGTCCTGTTCTTACGCAACACAGTACTGAAGTATTGGTTAATGCCCTAGTCACCTCATGTATAGATTATTGTAATGCTATTCTATCTGGCATCCCATAAAAACATATCCATCGTTAACAACTTCTTCAAATTTCTGCTGCTAGGATAATAACCTGCTGTTGTAAATCCACTGAACATATTCCACCTATTCTCTCTCAACTTCACTGGCTCCCTGTTCACTACTGAATACACTACAAAATATCGCTCTTAGCATTTAAAGCTCTCCACAGTCACTCAGATCCTGTAATTTGAGAGTATTCAGTCTGGCAATATGGTGCAGCCTAGGTTTGTGAAAGACAGACACAACTAAAGACATTAGCATAAAATGATGGTTGTCAATTTCAAACTGTGTTTCCTCAATGTGCTCCTTGAGAAAAAATGCATCATTTGAACCAATCTCAGCCCGAACAAACTGATTGATCAAAGATACACTGACAGCTTGCCCTAATGTCGACTGTCGGATAACACGCTCAGCTACTTTGACCACCTTGACCGGACCCTCAGAAGGAATCATCAAACCTCCTTTGTTTTTTTAATGTGAGCAAGTGGTAGCTTTGTTCATATGATGCCGGTACAGCATCTGTTACCAAACCACGGCACACATCACAGAACAGCTTTCTCAAATCCCGTCTAAGGGCTACCTCCCACTGCTTCCTGAGGTGGATTTCTTTGGGAAACCTTCAAACTTTGAGAAATGTTAAGAGCTAACAACAATCTACATAGTTAGTGACTAAATACGTTTAGCCAAAACGTTGCTTGGAGGCTCACTTAGACTTAGACTTAGTTCCTCCCATGCATTTCTGCACATCGGGCAGCAAGCGTCCGCCAACGAGGTTGATCCTCAGCAATAGCATTTTGCCAACTGATGTCGATGTTCTAGAGGTCTTCATGCAGGGTTCTTCTCCAGGTGATCTTTGGTCATCCAACATTCCTTTTTCCCCCCAGGGGAACCCAGTACATTGCGATCTTCGGGTGCCGATTTTCTGGTAGGCGGAGAACATGCCCTGCAAGGCGCATTCGGCGCTCGGCAACAGTCGCTTCCAGTCGGCGAGTGTTTCCTCTTCTTAGAACTTCATCGTTTGTGATGCGGTCGCGATAGGAGATTCGAAGAATTTTTCTCAGGCAGCGTTGTTGGAATGTGTTCAGCTTTCCGGCGACCCGCTTCGTATGTTTCCACGTCTCACTAGCATAGATGGCCGTCGGAATAACAATAGTGTTGAGGAGGCGTATCTTCATAGGCGTGCTGACCGATGCCCAAGTTTGGCGGAGGTGTTGGAAGACTGCTGAGGCCTTGCCAATTCTGTAGCTGACGTCCACGTCTGTGCCGCCGTCCTTGGCCACGATGCTCTCGAGTTATGTAAACTGGTCAACCTCATCTGCCAGCTTATTCTGGATCTTGATTCCTGCGTTGGTCCTTCATGATCTTCGACTTTTCAGTGCTCATGCGATGACCCACCTTCGAAGCCTCTTCACTCAGTGAGATGGTCATTCGTTGAAGGGAGGGTTTGGTCGAGGCTAGTAGCACTACATCGTCCGCAAAATCCAGGTTGGTGAGGCAAGCTTGGTCTTTCCAGCTGATACCAAAACCCGCGGTGTCCATCGCATGTTTGGTGACAAAGTCGATTGCAAGGAGGAAGAGAAAAGGCGATAGGACACAACCTTGGCGGACACCCGTCTCGATATCGAAGAAATCCGTGTGGCCCTCTTCGGTCTTCACACAACAGCTTGAATCGTGATACAGATTCTTGAAGATGGAGACGAAGTGCTGGGGTATGCCATAGAGTGTGGCTATGCACCACAACGATTTACGGTGGATACTGTCAAAGGCTTTTTTGAAGTTGATGAAATTTATCAGGAGCGGTTTTTGGAATTCGGCTCATTGCTTGATAATGTTCCTGAGCAAAAATATCTGCTCACTACACGATCGTCCTTGCCTGAACCCCGCTTGTTCTTCTTGCAGCAGTTGGTCTATAGCGTGACGGAGTCGGTTTAGCAGAATGATGCCAAGCACTTTTCCAGGCACCGATAGTAACGTGATTCCTCTCCAGTTGTTACAGTCAGTTTTTGGCAGCTTGACAATGGCGCCTCGTTTTCAGTCCATTGGGACCCGTTCTTCCCGCCAGACGCTATCTAGCAGTCGGGTCAATCGTCGGATCGTCTCGTCTCCACCATGCTTCAGCATTTCTGCTCAGATCCTATCTAACCCCGGGGCCTTATTGTTCTTAAGACTATGAATCGCCTTCTTTACTTCCTCCGTTGTGATTCCTGGAGGCTCACTTGAGCACATAAATGCATGGCTTTGCTAGCTTAGCCTGGCCCTGCTAAAGTTAAGATTATAAAATGGGATTTTCTAATGGCCAAATATAACCGAAACAATTGTTCAGCCTTACCTATGAAATGTAATCCCTGTGATCTGGTTTGGAGCATACATTGGTTTGTACAATCCCAATCAGCAGATGCATGAGGCATCTTTATCCATTACTTAGCGCTTTGAGTACTGAGAAAAGCACTATATAAATGTAATGAATTAATGAATTATTATTATTACTTCGCTCCACAGCAGTGCCACTCGCAATATGACGGCGCCGTTGACATACGATGCTGCTGATCATGCGGCGTCTATTAATTCTATGTCTATGGTTGTAGACCCGCAGTTACAAACCCGGAAGTGACGTCTCTGTCGCTTCAAGACTGACTTTGTAAAATTACTTTTGTTAGGTTTCGTCAGGTCTCGGCAAAGCCCGGAAAGTAACATCGGGTCAAAGACCCGTTCAGACACCAAATAATACGCATCATTGTGAAGTTCAGAGGGGTTCTGCCATCAAGTCGTGTCATATAAACAAACTAAACAATACAAACTATACGGATCGTTTCTGTGAAATACACTACTAACATTTACGTTGTTTTCGGGTCTATGGGAACCATTTAACATGTCGACAAAATTAAAAAATCAAGATTTGTGTTAATTGAAAATAGTGTTTCGTTTACATTCATGAAACGAAGTGTACAATATAATTATAATGTTTACACCACGTTAGAGTTTAGTAAAACGTTAATAATAAAACTGATTAGATGTACTATGCATGTGTGCAATGTTGTTCTAAACCAATTTAGAATAAACGTTTAAGCCAATCTAATAGTTTTAAATATGTATGTGAAGAAAATGGCAATACATATTCTACACTGAATTATGCTATATATTAATTGCCTTATACAGAACTGCTCTGGTTTTTGTCACTTATTATAAACGATGGGCCATAAGAAGAAAAAAAAAATACTAATAAAAACACAATTTATTTATATAGCACCCTTCCTATGTTCAAAATTCAGAAAGAACAACAGGACCTATATAACATTGGCTACAAATAATATCTTCACTAAATAAACATAAAAACAGGATATACAAAAACAGTCAAATAGAATAAAAGACAATAATGCAGACTAAAATACAACATATAATACTACAAAAAAATCTTGAACAAATAACATAAATTGTGATAAAAATGCAAACCCTGAGTACCTGGACAGACAGAGGGGGTAAACTGAAAGAAGGGGCAGAATGTCAGGTCTGTTTAATGTCTTCCTAAACAAATGAGTTAAAAACAAATGAATGGAGTCGGCTGATGTCATTAATTTTGGGAGGTCATTCCATAGTCAGGGCGCTATATACAGCTGAAGGCCCTGCTGTCACCCACAGCGTGCAGGTTAGTTGGGGGCACAGAATGAGAGGACCTTAGTGGGCAGGTTAATAACAGAATTTGACATTCAGTCCTGTAAGACACAGGGAGCAGTGAAGGTGCAGCAGGATGGCTGTGATGTGCTCGCTGTTGGTGGTCCATGTCAGGACTCTTGCAGTTGAGTTTTGAATCAGCTGGAGCTGTGATATAAAATTAGAAGTGGCACCTGCCAGTAGTGACTTACAATAATCAGTGTGGGATGTGATAAAAGCAGGGACAAGTTTCTCAGCATTAGAAATGGAGAGGAATGAGCAAACATAAGAAATGTGAGACAGGTGGAAGTTTCTTAATATGGTGTACATGGAAGAAATAAGAAAAGGAGGAATCAAAGTGACACTGAGATTCTTTACAGTAAAAGAAGGTCTGATGAAATCATCACCAAGAATGGCTGAAGAGGAGCTTGTTTTCTTAAGTTGCACTTTAGTGCACTTTGCAGGAGTTCAGTTATGTGGCAATTTAATTTTAAAGAGTTTTGCTCTGTTCAGGTTTTAATTTTAATTTAATTTCATGGAGGCAAGTTGTGAGCTGATAAAGCTGTGATGAAGTGTCACTTTTAACACTGAAATAGATCTAAACATCATCTGCATAAAAATGATAACCCAGTCCAAAGCTAGGAATAACTTGCTCAAGGGGAAGCACAGAGATACAGAAGAGCAGAGGATGTCATTTCATTAACAAAGGGAAGTCAGATGGAGGAACTCCTGTGAGAAATGAAGGTGTGAGGGTTACCCTGGACATGACATAAGCTTCATGGCCACAACGCCATATGCAATAACTTACTTTTACACAAACTGGGACAGTAGCTCCTCAAGAGGAAGGTAACAATGCTTAGCACAATAAGGAAAAATAAGCCAGTGCTCCCATCTCATCTGCTGGCCACACAGAACAGACCAGTGAAAACATTCAAATTTGTCTAAACAAATGACACACCCTTGATGAACAATGTGATCTACACTGGGATAGGAGATTCCATGGCTAGAAATGATAATGGACTATAACGCTACAAAAAGAGGAGTGAAGAACTTAGACAAAACATTACACTGGATGCTGGCCATAGGCAATTTTTTCAACATATTGAACATTTCAGAAAAAAATACTTTTGTCATCGCGACAACCTTAAACTGAGACTGGAACTGGGAGAAGGAGACAGAGCCTTCTTGAGGAACAGAGTTAACCACTGGTGACACCTCGCATTCTACTGGGACGACATGTGCCAAAGGCCCCAACATGTACAGCCATTGTGTCGATTCAACAGTCCAATCCACAGGAGAACCAATGACAGCACCCGTAGTGTGTATGCATAGTGAGTGTGTTTGTGTGTATCTCGAGGGAGTATCAGACTCCCCTCCTTTAGTGGAAAATAAAATGATTTAGATAACATAGAAGTGCTGACCCTGGTAGACCAGGTCTGTTTTCCTAAATGGAAGTTCTGAAATAAAAAAAACTGTGCAGTCAGCCTTTCTGTCATCCTAACAATATTTTATATTCCCTTTTTCATACGGACACAAGCTGACTTGAACAGCACAGTACTAGAGGATGTAAGAAGACACAAATACATGTCTGCATACATGAATGCAGCCCTGAAAAAAGAGACGCCTGAGCCACGTCTGCGATAAAAGCTGGAGCTTCTCCTGATAGTAGTGCAGCTTGATAAGGTGCAACCACCATCTGACATTTAGACCATGCGTTTGATTCGTATTCCACTTCACAGTTTGTACTCCATGCTTCCTGCAGAGCTTCTTGCTTCCTAAGAAAGGGTGATAGACATAGAGGGTCTAGGAAACAGATAGTCACAGACGGTCAATCTAAAGGATTAGTGCATTATAAATTAGAACATTCATCCCAAGCAAAGCTTGCCAGTGTTGTCCACTTTATTTTTCTAAACTTAAATCAAGTTGAGTTTTTCATTTCATTTTTTTTCTATTGTCTCCTGGCAGACACTTTTTCGTGGATTTTTCACCTTCTTTGCATTCACACAAATTTCCGGTTAGCGTTCTTGAAGAAACGCAAGGCTGCTGTTGATTGCTACTTGTGCTGCCAAGAACCACCTAAGAATTAACTCAAATTTATGTTATTTTTTTGTGGTTATAAAAAGCAGACACACTAAATGTACATCACATCACTCCAAACACAATAACTGACCCACTAGCGGCTAACACTCTGAAGGGTCTTCACTTGTAATTTCCCATTGGAGATCTTGTACTCCATGTCTGTCTCAAAGCAGCTGAACGCAGCCAAAATGATCCAAAACACCTCCAGTTGCTCAACCAATGAATGTCCATCCATTCATCCGAGCCCAGAACTTACTTAGTCGTATTTTGAGGGTCTTGTATTACTGAACACGTTAATAGTGTTTGACTGTTACGAGATAAAGAACTGAATACCTGAACTCTGTGGCACAGACAACTAGAAATGAGTGCCATGAAAGGTATGGCATATTGAAACAATACATGACAAAGTAATTACAACGTTTTAATTAAGGCACTAATAAAACATTTATTAAATAATTTAAATAATACACCCAGAATATTGATTTGAAGCCACCAATCCAGCATCCTAATAAATAACGAACACAAACATATATAAATCACTAAGTGCTATTTCAGTGTGTTACATTATCAAGTGTGTAAGCCACCTACTAATCCCCCCATTCCCTGGTCCTCTACCCCCTACACTAACTGGTATACCTGGGCTCAGGCTGGCATTAAATGGAGTTTCCAGTTGTCTAAATGTAAAGCTCAGTATACTGTAAGGAGGTAGGAACTTAACAGACTACATGTGTACAACTGCAAAAGAAAAATACAAAGACAGAAGAAAAGAAGAAGTAGGCCTGACCTTTTTATATGAAGCCTCCTAAAAAGAAATGCTTTTAAATACTTGAAGAATATCTGAGTTTGAGCGAGACCTGCTACAGTTCAGTGTCTCAGCGCTACTTCTGGTCAACAGCATTTTGCAATTTAGTCTCATTAATTTGATTCTCTTGACAATATTAATACACACTTTTAGAAATCAGAAATTACAATCTTAACACATTGAAAATCAAAAAGCATCATTGTTTCTTCAAATCAGTCATTCTAAGGCATTAATAACAGATAAAGTGACCTGGTAAATAGGCACACAAAGCTTTAGCAGCACCAGCCGCACCCTGTCACTGCAGCCAGCAGTCTGATCTTCCTTTCTATTCATGAGATTTCTGTTCAGCTCCCGTAATGTTCTTACTGTGTGTCTTTGGCAGACATATTCACACCAACTCAGAAAACTAGACCATCTGTCAAAAAGATTAAAAATAAAAACGTTAAAACAGATGAACCTTAAAGTGGAAGGCACACATGGTTACACTTTCTGATATTCTGTCTGCTTCGGAACAAATACTGACATCTGCAAAGAGAACCTTCTGAGAAATATCAAGACATAAGTGGTCACCAAACATTCTCTCTCACCACTTCATCACCTAATAGGTCATGTAGTGGCGTAGTGGTGCAAAAATGGCTGCCGTCGCATCACCCAGGTGAACACACAGCTTAAGTGGTGGTTGAAGTGGCTCCCCACTCACAATGAAAAGCACTTTGAGAAGTGAGAAGAGCACTACATCAACGTCAAGAATTATTACTAGTAGTATTATAAACTATGGGTCCATGTGGACAAACAGCAGACTATGATTGCCAAGGTGGAAGTGCAATGTTTGGCAGAAGAAGGCAGGTGAAGTGCACAGGTGAAGCGCGACTAACTACTTCAGTTAGAAGCCAGTAGATCTTTCACGTTTTAATAAAATGTAAGCATTTAATAGGAAGGGAAAAAACTGTAGAAACATTAACCACATAACAATAAAAGAACAATCCATTATTTTTTGTAACTCATTTGGTTCAACAATTAGTAACAAGGAGTCAAAGCATTTCCCATAGCATCAGGTGAAAGTCAAGAATAAAGTCCAGACGGAAGGCAAACTGATCTCATAATAAAGCAAAATAGTTTGATATGAGCGTATTAGCTAGACGTAATTAATGTTTGTAATGACACTTTCTGTACTGTATTGAGATTTTTTAAATTAAAGCATGTTAGAGTGCCAGGCAGGCTTCATTAGTGCCACTCAGTAATAATTGTAAAAAGTGCAAGCAGGATTCAGGTTTAATCCCGTAAGTGAGCAACTTCTGACAAGTCAGACAGGGTTAGTGTGGTCAGTGGTCCATCAATTCAAAGCACTTTCTGCAGCCATTCGACATTAACAAGCTTGACTTAGTGGGGTAAAGCAGAAAGAAAAGTCAGGCATCTGGGAGGGTTGCAGCTCAGCTTATTTGCTACATTACAATATCAGTAAAGGTGTATATAAAACACAAAGCGCTATACCACAATTCTAAAAGGCTGGAAGGGCCCTTTGTGGTGCCAGGCTGGCAGCTGGAGGTCTCTGATCTCTTGACTCACCCACAATGCACCCATCGCTCTGCTTCTTCTTCTTCAAGGTTCACTCCGATCTTATGCCGTCACTCTGATTAGTTGGTGATGTACCAGAGGCATTCCCACCATCACTTTTAGTCAGAAGATCGGTGCCCTCTTGTTTGTGTTTTCTTTCTTGTGTCTGCAACTGGTGATCTAAATACATTTTGGCAATGTAAATGTCCAGATATTCAGTAATAAGGTTTATAATCAGGGAAATTAACTGTATGGACTATATTTTAATTTTGTTTCATCAGAATTGTGGAATGATAATATTCACTCTCTGCTGTAACATAACATTTTCAGAATTGCTGTAAAAGCACAAATATCAAAGACACGACATATCAAAGCAGTTGGATTTGCAGATTAGAGTACATTCACTTAAAGCAATGAAATGAGGGACAGCAAAAGCAATCGGCAAGCCATTCATTTATTCAGCATTATAAGTAAAAGCTGTGCTCTGTGTGAAGGATCTGCCATCTCATTCAGCAGGCATTTGAGGCTTACAGGTACTCATGAATGGTATATTTTTGTGTGATACTTTAAAGCAAACAAAAGATGGATACTGTACCTGCAGAATCAAACTGAGTCTTACAACAAGCAAGGAATGATACAATATCTGAATGAAATGACTGCACTCCAACAAGTGGAGATGATGATAGTCAGTGGGTGAGGTGTTTCAGCTTAAGTTCTTAAGAGCTACTGACTGACGGAAATTTAAAACCCCTGTATTTTAATATATAGGTTCAAACAAAGGCCTTTTTATAGCCAGACCTAATGTAAGTAAAGTAAAGAATTACAAATAGGAAGTAGACATGTTAGATTTGAATACACAATATTAGGTCTGAAACTGGAAAGGGCCCCTTAAGAAAAGGACTTGGGAGTCATAGAGGACTCATCACTATCAACATCAAGACAGTCATTAAGATGGCTAATAGGATGTTAGGTTATAGAGCACAATATGTAGAGTACACGTCCAAGGAGATTATGCACAAGTTTTATAACACACTGGTAAGACTTTGTCTGGAGTACTGTGTACAATTTTGGTTTCTGGGTTACAAACAAGACATAGAAGGGCTAGAAAAGGTCCAGCAAACAATTAGTACACTGATTCCAGGGCTACAGGGGATGAGTTATGAGGAAAGGTCAAAAGAGCTGAGCCTCTGCAGTTTAAGCAAAAGAAGATTGAAATGAGACCTGAGTGAAGTGTTTAAGAGAACCATAGACTTATGGAATAAATGACCAAGTAGTGTGGCAGATGATGGGACTGTAGGGATCTTTAAAACTCGACTTGATGTTACTTTGGAGAAATCAGGTGGACATGACAGGTGAGCTTGGTTGGGCTGAATGGCCTGTTCTCGTCTAATGTTCTAGTGTTCTATTTAAGAAGGCAAAAGGCTTAATTCTTTGTAGTTTTCATCTTCAAAAAAATGTTCAAAACATTTAAAACAATGTTTTACTATAGTTAGGTAAAGGATTAATAGTTAGTGCTAAGACCTTTTGCTACCTTTGAATTTCAGATTTTGTTTTGTTATTAATCTCTTGGATTATTGTTTTCACTTTCAGTATTTGACCTCCACTAACATTCACTGACTTCCGCGTGGGTCGGTCCATTAAGGCTCTTCATTCCCAGCCCGCCTGCTCTCTCTTCAGGTCACAAAACCTGACAAATGTCTGCCAACGGATTGTTTATTCAGTTGGGTAAATTTCCAGATAAGATGATACAGAACACACAGGGTGTTGTGTTTTTCACACACTTTTCTGTTGATGAGAGGGTTTTCTGATTTCTCCTGCTGGAAGAACTGCATGAAAGGAACTGAAATGTCACAACATCAGCTGGGGCTAATCAGTATTATGGTTTGTTTAAAGCAGCATAGAATTGTTTATCTGACCACTGATTGGAGATCTGCATTTACTTGAACTTTCAAATCCTTTTTCTTTGGAAACATGGCAAAATGTTATAGTTAGAAGAACAAGACATCACCCAGAGTTGAAACAAAACAGAAACAATCCTACCTCACACACAACAAATTAATAATGCTTACTTCTCTTTAAAAGTAGGAGGACAACACACAGCAAAGCCAGGACCAAAATCAGCAGGACTCCTACAACAACGGACAAAGCTGTAATGGTGCTCTGGGAGTTGCCTCCTGGAAATAATCATAAAATGAAACAGATTAACTGTGGATTTACCAGAAACCAGATGATGTATTCAAGAGACTCAAGAAATTACACCATGGATAGGCTTCACTATCATTTTAGTACAGTGGTAGAAACTGGGTGGTCAAGGAAATGAGTTGTTAAGACTCTACTGCACATGTGAGGGATATCAGGATAAGGATAAAAACACACAAAGTGAGTGTAGTCATTTAGATTGGTGTGCGTGATGTTTCTGTAACTTTTAAAATGATATATTGTATTACTAGATCAGCCATATTAATGTTGAAATATGTTTAACATAAAAGTTAAATACAAATCTCATTAAAGTAGTGGGAGTACAGGTGAAGTATCCCTATTTTATAATTCAAAACTCTGAGCCCTGAGCCATGACAATATATGTGGAAAAGTCCACACTAAGAGTTTAACTTGGATTCGAGTATGAAATCATGCGTACGGTCAAAAACAAAATCAGATTTATAAAACCTGGTGTGCACACAAATATGAACTTTACTTTTGTAAATCACAATCACGTTGTAAATGTGCCCCCTGTGAAGCTTAGACACATGACTGATGATCTGGGGATTGGGGTATCCTGCAAAGCATCGAGCTCTACAAGGAAATGATAGACGATCAACGATCTGAGGGGACTGGTGACCCTGTGAAGCATGGCGTACCGCTAAGCAAGAAAACACAATCGACGAGCTGAAGATGACATGAAATGAAATGTTCACCAGTGCTGTATTATGTTACACATTCAAACGCGCATCAGAAATGATTTTCTTTCATATGTCTTATTGTTTTTATTAACTCTAATTTACATCTTTCTATTGGGGACATTCACAGAATGCTAATGATAGCTGCATACAAACGTGTGAAAATGGAAGAATATTTTTATTTTATATTCTCACTTATCTTCTGAATGTATTCACAAATGACTAAGAAACTGCTTGCTTACCTTCCATCTCGACGGGAATGATTTTGGTCAGGGGGTCTTTAAATCCTTCCTGTTCCACCAAGCAGGCGAAATTATCTTTCTTATTGAAGAAGGTCAGCAAAATCGACTCTGTGGTTACATACGTGCCGTCACCCTTCAGCTCTGACTTATTTAAAGCCTTTCCATTTTTCATCCAGGATACCACAATGTCATCCGGGTAGTGTCCATCCAGGCGGCAGGTCAACAGTTGCTCCTTGTTCTGCCCCAGCACTTGGGATGTCACTGTCACTGAAGGGCGCTCTACAATAAGCAAAGTCATTTAAAATGAATTGAACCCATGAAGATAAACACACAAGCAAGGTCAGGGAATACTGACTGCCTGGAATCTTGACTCCTGAAATGAATAGTCAAAGCACCTGATTTACCAAGGAGACACTCAGATAAATTAATTCAGGTAGGGGAAGATTTCAAGAAGTAGGTCGTTATATGAGCTGAGACCTAAAGTCCAAACAACAAACGAAACAATGGGAACACAGGGATTGTCCAACAGCAAGAAATTCAAGGTCGAAGTCTGTATGCCAGCATGCCTCAAAAGACCCACATAACCGGTCAATACTATGCTGATCTTCTCTGGCATTTGCAGCAGTTACGAGGGGAAACACGTCAAGAAAACCTGGTGACCTTTCTTTCCCCTTCTGCTACACAACAATGTCCCTATTCACACGGCATGGCCTCCTCCAAACTGTGCATTCCAAACAGCCACACAGACTGCATTGTGCAGAAATGACCACAATTATAGCGACTGGCCAACTGCAACTGTTCAGAATTATAACCAGTTTATATACTTCAAAAACATTTTTAAGCAAGAAAAAAATCAATTCTACATATTCCAATACGCATAACAAGCTACATAAGGTTGGAAAATGATGAAAAATTTGGTCAAAAAACAAAAAAATGGATTAAGCTCATAACAATCAGAGTTTTTGAAAATTATGTTCAAATTCTGAAATCTCCACAAACCTACTTTTTCACAGAATGCTCCTAAGAAGAAGACAGAGGCTACAAAAGCCCTCAGTAAGTCTCTTTTGGACAGGTCATTGAATTTTAAAAATGTAAAACCTCACCTGAAATGTGCTTAATCAAATTGTAAATGTTAGCGTAGCACTTCGACGGCCCACGGTTCCTCTCAAGTGCAACTTACTGCGAAACTGGAGGCGAGTCGTCTTCACCCAGGACACATTTCGAGAATTGTGGTCTACCCGACAGGAGACGGGCTCATTTGCTGTCCCACCAGAAGGAGTGTACATATAAATGCTCAGCGCACTGAACGTGCCGTCAGGATTGCTCTGCACTTGAGGAGCTTCTTGAGAGGGGAGACTCGTTGCACCTCTGAACCACCTAATAGAGATGTCTCTTGGATAGAAGCCCTCAGCATAGCACTCCAGCATGCCAGGCTGATCCATCACAAAAAGTGAAGCGTTCAGAAAAACTTGAGGGGCAACTAAAGGAGGGAAAAAAAAACAACAGATCTTGAGTTGCCACAGGAGGTCCTCACACTGCGTGTATTCGAATGGTCAGCAGAGTCTTGTGCACTGCCAAGCTTTCCTTTACATGTTCTCCAAACAACAATTATATTTCTTATATGTTGCCCCATGTTTTATGTAGTGATGGCCGAAACAAAATGTTAATCTTCCATTTTCCAGGAGAATGAAGATAACGAAAGTTCTGATAGGATTGGTGTTTATCAAGACCACCGCTTGACTGCAACAAATAGGATCAAAAACAAACAAGAAAAAATCTCACGTTGCTTGTGTCACATAATTCACATTTCATGTCACACAGTTGTATTCTCACAACATGCAAAACACATGTATTTTGTTCCTACAATATTGTTAAAGAAACACTTCCAGTGCAGGAAGGGAAAAACTGCGCTGACATGAGAATTGTCATACATGAGTTTGTTGTGACTCTTCTTGCTGTATAAATGTCATGTTTTTGGGTCTTTGTCATTCTTATGATGGGATTTAAAGCTTTCTGAAAGCAATGCTGACATTTTGTTTAATTTAAACTTTATTTCATTTAATGTAAGTGTTTTCACTTGTTTCAATGGCATTTTATTTTTCAAGAGTGCCGTCATTTTGTATCATTAAGAAAATGACACAGAACTGCATGACCTGTGATGCCATCACTAATACAAAATCAGCACTGGGTATTTCCTAGCCGTCTCAGATTAGGTAACTCCATAACATGTTTTACAATCTTCTTTGTTTCCGAAGTTCTTACTAACAGACGTTTTGGCTCTCACTTTTGATTTCAGTTTAGGGTTTTGTGTCGGATTTTGATTCCTGTGTTTTGCTCTCTGGGTTTTGACTATGTTCATCTTCTGATCATTTTTTAACAGTTTTTTGTAGCAGGGAATATTGGAATTAAAAAAGAAGGTGGGCTTACCTAAGCTGTAACCCACCTCAATGTCTCAAGCTTCCATCCATCCAGTTTCCAACCCGCTGAATCCGAACACAGGGTCACGGGGGTCTGCTGGAGCCAATCCCAGCCAACACAGGGCACAAGGCAGGGAACCAATCCTGGGCAGGGTGCCAACCCACCGTAGATGTCTCAAGCTTTCTTCTGTTATCTTTGATAACTTCTTTCCTTCTTTTCCTTCTAGCAGAACAGGAATGAGCTTTTAAATTGAAAACCTGCCTCTCCCTCTCATTCATTGGCCAAGAGTCCTGTCTTCAATTCAAAAGCTCATTCCTGTGTGAACATGTTTCTTTTGTGTATACTGCTCTGGTTTTTAAAGAAATATTTATTTTACAATATTACTGCAAAAAAATGCATGTATTTTGTCTTTTGTGAGCACACTATTGATTGACTTGACATGCAAATTATGTGACACGTAAAGCTTGAGTTTTTTTACTTTCTCGTATATGAAGTGTAAGGAAAGTATTGTAATTGTGCAAAAATTGAGATTTACTTTCTCATAGGGAAATTATTATAACTGTCCAAAAATTTGATTTTGATATTTTGATGAATCTTGACGTTTTAGACCTCTGATTCCTAAAATACCATTTTTGGAATTATGTTTATGTGACTTGCCTGTTTGTGTGTGTGTGTGTGTGTTTAAACACGATAACTTGAGAGGGCTTTCACTTATGTCAACCCAATTTTGCATACAAGTATTAGGTACAAAACGTAGATTTCTATCAACTTTTGAGCAATTTCCGCTAACCAGAAGTGGTACTTTTTCATTCATGTAGCTGCAGAGTCTCATTTGTCAACTTTACTTTTATAATAATTGCTCAATATATTATTAATTTGATTTGATTTGCTGTTGATGGTTTTTTAATGTACATCTCTCTATTATTAAAAAAAACAAAAACTTGGGACGAGATGAGACTTTTGGGTGATGAGACGTGATCTTTTGAAGAGAGACAGAGAGACACTTTCACATCCCGCGACACGGTCAAGTCACGTCATACTGACATCCACGTCAGACAGATCTGAAGAGAGACATTGAAGAGAGACATTTGAAGTGAGACAGAGACACACTTTTATGTCCCGCGACACGAATAAGCGTAGAACAAAGAGCAGCTTAAAAAAAATAAGTAAAAGATGACACGTCCACGACTAAGTGAAGCAGAAAGAGCGGCGAGAAGAAAAGAAACACAAAAGCGATGGAGAGAAAAGAATGCAAATTCTGAAAAAAAGGAATGTAAGCAAAGACTTAGCGAAGAAAAAAGATCTGCACGTCAAAAAGATGCCAAAAAGCGATGGAGAGAAAAAAAATGCACAAAAAAGGCAATAAACAAAAATAATAATCTATGTGCAAATTCGGAAAATAAGGAAAGTAATAATCAGTCCGGACCAAGTACATCTGAAAAATAAGTAGGACCAAACAGGGTCACAAATAAAAAACAATTATTAAAAGAGAAAGTTGAACTTCATAAACGAGTAAGCGAAGAAGAAAGAGGAGTCCGGATCAGAAATAAAAGACAAAGAGAAAAAGATAAAGAAAAACTACGGAAACGAATAAGCTAAGAAGAGAGAGAGCAAACAGGGTCACAAATGAAAAACAAAGAGTAAAAGACAAACTACAACTTCATAAATGACTAACCAAAGACAAGTGCCCGGAACAAGTGCAATAGAAAAACCCCACAAGAAAGGTAATGTAGTACATATTCTGTGAATAACATTAGACACAAAAGGAGATCTTGAGATGCCATTCATATTAAAATGTTAACAGTTTCCTGTGACAATAGCTTTTGCTATAACAAATAACAAATCACAAGGACAAACATTTGAAAAAGTCGGTTTATTTATAAGAGAGAAAGAAACAAAATTCACTCACGGCCAGTTATGCATTACAGTATCACGATGTAAAAACAAACAAGGAATCAAAATTCAATGCGATCCTGAAGAAAAGTTAAATCCAAATTTTGTTCTTACTGAAGTTTTAAAAGTAAAAGTGAACATAATTCATATGTAACAATTACCAAGAAAAAAAGATTCTCTTTAAAATTTATTTCGGTTTGGCAAAAACCAAAACTGGAGGTTAGCGAGCGAAGCGACCAGGGGTAATATTAAAATATAATCATTGTCTTGCAGTTTACTCCTCAAATATCCATCCCAATATTTGAGTATAAGAGAAAGTCGAGCGGAGACCACTCCTGATTTTTTATGGCCGTTTTTATATTGCTTGTTGTGATCCAACATTGGTGTCATTGACACCCATTCTATCAGATAGTTTGTCACTTCAGTTCTCCATAAAACTATGAATTTTAAAATTTCTCTCTACCATCACTTCAAACCACACAAAGCATAAAAAAATTTAGGTTGAGTATTCCTTGAACTTGCTTGAAGTAAAGTTATTTAAGATTAATGATTCATTCAAATAGAAATATCCATATTGTTTGTACTATTCTGAAGGTGATTCAAATCAGAACTGTAGTCTTTTGGCAGCTGACAAGGACATACAAGTGTCTGGGTGGCAGTGGGTGATCTCTGAGAAAAGCGAATCAGCACTTTATGGCCTTCTCTTTAATCAGACTAGCAGGAATGGCAGCTGTGGAGAATTAATAAATATCAGAAATGCCCAATAAATTCAAGCAGTTATGTGTAGAATTAACAGATTGAAGGCATGGAGGTGAGGTGGGTATTAGAAGAGAACAAAAGGTTACCTGTTACTTTAAACTTGATGATGCCATTTTCTTCATTCTGAGCTTCGACAACACTGCACTCATACTGCCCTTCATCGCTAATACTCACATCCTTTAGCAGCAGACTGGCATTGCCCCTCTCTATCTCATTTACAAACAGCTCTACCCTTCTGGATGTGGGGTTCATCTGTCCAGCATCAATCTTAATCAGCTCAGTATTGTCATGTCTCCAACCAATCAGTACTTTTTTGAGTTCAATTCGACTATTCGCAAAAATGCAGGGCAGAAGCACATCTGAATGTTGGGGTGCTGTGACCTCAGGGCGTGGAATGGAGAACTGAAATTCTCCTGCCACCACTAAAAGACCCAACAGAAATTACGTTAACACTGAAGAAATAACTATAGAAAAGAAAAATACATATTTCACTCTGGAAATACTTTGTTTGAAAATAAAATTGTATTAAGATAAGAGGGGGCTGCAGTCCAGACCAACACATGACATGGCCGTATATTGAAATTTACTGACTGAAAAAGCACAAAACTCTATAAAGACTGCAGAAGAAAACATTTTGGAGAGGTTTGGTCATTGTCATTTCCGGTGTGTTCCCTAATTTTTCCTCATACTCATCTACTATATAATAAAACACTATGGTATGTATATGTGTACATCCGGGCCCTCTGAACAGTCTTATTGGTCAGTTTGAATGTCACCTGATTGGTTTTGCTTTGGTTGCTC
This sequence comes from Erpetoichthys calabaricus, assembly GCF_900747795.2. NCBI lineage: Eukaryota > Metazoa > Chordata > Cladistia > Polypteriformes > Polypteridae > Erpetoichthys > Erpetoichthys calabaricus. The sequence goes on along the minus strand of NC_041405.2, from coordinate 9,306,956 downwards.
AGTCAAACTAAAGTCAAGCGACATGGGAAGCATTTGACACAGCAGGCTGACACACATGAGGATACCAAGGAAAGGTAATAGAGAAATGTAGAGAGTAGCCGTCAAAGACAGGAAGTACTTCACGATGTCTTCACAACGGGTAATGGGGCACCAGCTACCAGAGTTAAAAGGAGGACAGGTGGTGAGCAGGGCGCCACAAAATAAGAATGTCTGAGAAGAAGGCTTTACAGGAACGCACCCTAGAGAGGAATCGCCAGCCAAGAGAGGCTGAGACACACAAGGATACCAAAGAGAGGCTGATCTATAAAAGAGCTCCAGTTAAGGGGTCATCTGAATGGCAGCTGTAAAAATGGAGACTAAAGAGGATACTGATGAAGTTAGAAATCAGACACAATGCTGTGAAAAGGTATTTGCCTCCTTCCTGATACCCTCTGTCTAAAATGTTGAGTATTTGTCATGGAAAATGGCTTCAGATCTTTAGACAAAATGTAATATTAGATAAAGGGAAGCAGAGTAAATATACAAGTCCATTTGTAAATTGGAACAACCCCACTGATGAAGATAACAGTCCAGGCTTCAGGGCCCCAAACATAAAGGTCTGCCACTGTGTGGTGTTTCAAGGTGCAAGACATAAGAAGAAGACACATATAGACACAGGGAGAGCCACAGTGCCATAATGACTTCCAAGACGTGAACATACTGCACAATACTGTATTTGAAAACCTGCATACAGTATGTGGGGGACAAAAGAAAAACTTAATGTGGGGAATTGAAAACAAAATCAGAAGAAAGGGTGGGACACATCTGGAAAAATGACAGTCTGTTCAACTGAAAAGGAAATGAGCCCACGTGACTCTCTAAAGGCAGCATGTCATCCTGTAGCAGCGGAGAGGAAAACAAAAAGGCAGCTGTTTAGAAAGATCAGTTTGAAAAAGAAAGCTGGAAACGTCTGAACTGAAGCAAACTGGAACTGAGCAAAGGAAAAGACAGAAGACCAGGAGGGTAACGAAGAAAACTGAAAAAGCAGCACATTGCTTTTATCTAATGCACTTTTTCTCAAACATTTTATTTGGAATAGATTTCTTTGCACCGTGTTTTTGGTTTCCACAAAACACTGGAATCATTGTGGAAAAACTGCCAGGTAAGCCTCTTATGTTCATTTTTGTGCCTTGATGGCCGATTGCCTTAGCAAGTTATATCTGCATTTCAAGTCAAGCTGTGTGGTAACGTTCTGTAATAATTAACTGGTGTTTTTTTATTTGACGCTTGTTGTTAGGGGTGAGTGTGTGTATTTAGGGCTGGCAATAGGACACAAGATAAATAAATATATATAATGTATATATTTCAAGGAGTGTGTGCTGCCAGCAGAATACAAGAGTGATCTAAAAAAACGAACGTTAGGGGTGATGGACAACATCTCCTTTAAATATTCTCAGCTATGAAGACTGTATTTTCTAAGTCTCTTCAAAGGAATGCCTGTCAGGAGCACAGGCTGTCACAGAGATAGAGAGAGACAAAAGCAAACAAATCAATAGGGCTGTTTGCCTTTTAAGTATGCGAAGCACCGCGGCACAAAGCTGTTGAAGGCGGCAGCTCACACCCCCTCCGTCAGGAGCAGAGTGAGAGTGATAGAGAGAGAGACAGATAAAAAAATCAATACGTGCCCTTTGAGCTTTTAAGTATGAGAAGCACCGTTCAGCATGTCCTTCGGGAAGCAGCTGCACACAGTGCGAAGTCCCAATCGTCTAGGTATGCGAACAGCCCCCCTGCTCACACCCCCCTACGTCAGCGCAAGAGAGAGAGAGAGAGAAAGTAAGTTGGGTAGCTTCTCAGCCATCTGCCAATAGCGTCCCTTGTATGAAATCAACTGGGCAAACCAACTGAGGAAGCATGTACCAGAAATTAAAAGACCCATTGTCCGCAGAAACCCGCGAAGCAGCGAAAAATCCGCGATATATATTTAAATATGCTTACATATAAAATCCGCGATGGAGTGAAGCCGCGAAAGGCGAAGCGCGATATAGCGAGGGATCACTGTAATTGTTCAATATATTATTAATTTGATTTGTTGTTGATGGTTCTTTAATGCACATCTCTCTATTATAAAAAAAAACTTGAGACGAGATGAGACTTTTGGGTGACGAGACATGATCTTTTGAAGAGAGACAGAGAGACACTTTCAAGTCCTGCGACAACACACATCAGAAAGACACTTTCACATCCCGCGACACGGTCAAGTCACGTCATACTGACATCCACGTCAGACAGATCTGAAGTCAGACAGAGAGACATTGAAGAGAGACATCTGAAGTGAGACAGAGAGACACTTTCACGTCCCGTGACACAAATAAGCGTAGAACAAAGAGCAGCTAAAAAAAAAAAAAGATAAGTAAAAGATGACACATCCACGACTAAGTGAAGCACAAAGAGTGGCGCGATGAAAAGAAACACAAAAGCTATGGAGAGAAAAGAATGCAAATTCTGAAAAAAAGGAATGTAAGCAAAGACTTAGCGAAGAAGAAAGATCTGCATGTCGAAAAGACGGCAAAAAGTGATGGAGAGAAAAAAATGCACAAAAAAGGCAATAAACAAAAATAATAATCTATGTGCAAATTCGGAAAATAAGGAAAGTAATAATCAGTCTGGACTAAATAAATCTGAAAAACGAGTGGACCAAACAGGGTCACAAATAAAAGACAATTATTAAAAGACAAAGTTGAACTTCATAAAAGACTACGTGAAGAAGAAAGAGGAGTCCGGGTCTGAAATAAAAGACAAAGGGAAAAAGATAAAGTAGAACTACAAAAATGAATAAGCGAAGAAGAGAGAGGAAACAGGGTCAGAAATAAAAAACAAAGAGTAAAAGACAAACTACAACTTCATAAATGACTAACCAAAGACAAGTGCCCGGAACTAGTGGAATAGAAAAACCGCACAAGAAAGGTAATGTAGTACATATTCCGTGAATAACATTAGACACAAAAGGAGATCTTGAGATGCCATTCGTATTAAAACGTTAACAGTTTCCTGTGAGAATAGCTTTTGCTATGACAATTAACAAATCACAAGGACAAACATTTGAAAGTCGGTTTATTTATAAGAGAGAAAGAAACAAAATTCACTCACGGCCAGTTATGCATTGCATTATCACGATGTAAGACGAAACAAGGAATCAAAATTCAATGTGATCCTGAAGAAAAGCTAAATCCAAATTATGTTTTTACTAAAGTTTTAAAAGTAAAGGTGAATATAATGCATATGTAACAATTACCAAGAAAAAAAGAATCTCTTTAAAATATATTTCGGGTTGGCAAAACCCAAAACTGGGGGTTGGCGAGCGAAGCGACCAGGGGTAATATTATAATATAATCATTGTCTTGCGGTTTACTCCTCAAATATTCATCCCAATATTTGAGTATAAGAGAAAGTCGAGCGGAGACCACTCCTGATTTTTTATGGCTGTTTTTATATTGCTTGTTGTGATCCAACATTGGTGTCATTGACACTCATTCTATCAGATAGTTTGTCACTTCGGGTCTCCATAAAACTATGAAATTTCTCTCTACCATCACTTCAAACCACACAAAGCATATAAAAAACTTAAGGTGGAGTATTCCTTGAACTTGCTTGAAGTAAAGTTATTTGAGATTAATGATTCATTTAAATAGAAATATGCATATTGTTTGTACTGTTATGAAGGTGATTCAAATCAGAACTGCAGTCTTTTGGCAGCTGTCAAGGACATACAAGTGTCTGGGTTGCAGTGGTGATCTCCGAGAAAAGCGAATCAGCACTTTATGGCTTTCTCTTTAATTTCAGACTAGCAGGAATGGCGGCTGTGGGGTGATTACTACAATTCATAAGTAATAGAAATGCCCAATAAATTCAAGCAGTTATGTGTAGAATTAACAGATAGAAGGCATGGAGGGGAGGTGGATATTAGAAGAGAACAAAAGGTTACCTGTTACTTTAAACTTGATGATGCCATATTCTTCATTCGGAGCTTCGACGACACCACACTCATACTGCCCTTCATCGCTAATGCTCACATCCTTTAGCAGCAGACTGGCATTGCCCCTCTCTATCTCATTTACAAACAGCTCTACCCTTCTGGATGTGGGGATCATCTGTCCAGCGTCAAGCTTAATCAGCTCAGTATTGTCATGTCTCCACACAATCAGCACATCTTTGAGTTCAATCCGACCACTTGTAAAAATGCAGGGCAGAAGCACATCTGAATGTTGGGGTGCTGTGACCTCAGGGTGTGGGATGGAGAACTGAAATTCACCTGCCACCACTAAAAGACCAAACAGAAATTACGTTAACACTGAAGAAATAACTATGGAAAAGAAAAATACACGTTTCACCCTGGAAATACTTTGTTTGAAACTAAAATTGTATTAAGATAAGAGGGGGCTGCAGTCCAGACCAACACATGACACAGCCGTATATTGAAATTTACTGACTGAAAACACAAAACTCTTATAAAGACTGCAAAAGAAAACATTTTGGAGAGATTTGGTCATTGTCATTTCCGGTGTGTTCCCTAATTTTCCTCATGCTCATCTACTATATAATAAAACACTATGGGATGTATATGTCTACGTCTGGGCCCTCTGAACAGTCTTATTGGTCAGTTTGGATGTCATCTGATTGGTGTTGCTTTGGTTGCTCAGTCAAACCAAAGTCAAGCGACATGGGAAGCATTTGACACAGCAGGCTGACACACATGAGGATACCAAAGAAAGGAGAAATGTAGAGAGTAGCCGTCAAAGACAGGAAGTACTTCACGATGTCTTCACAACGGGTAATGGGGCACCAGCTACCAAAGTTAAAAGGAGGACAGGTGGTGAGCAGAGCGCCACAAAATAAGAATGTCTGAGAAGAAGGCTTTATGGGAACTCGGCCTAGAGAGGAATCACCAGCCAAGAGAGGTTGTGATACACAAGGATACCAAAGAGAGGCGTTCAACAAACGCTGTGAGTACAAGTAATATCAAATATTTTTCAATTTATTTTATTACTTGTCATCAACAGGTAACACAGCTACTATTAAATATATTTACATGTTATATGTAAACAGAACAGGCACACAGTATGTGGAAATGAAACAGCGAGCCTGGTTTTCTGACCCATGACCAATTCCCAAATTGTAATGAATAACAAATTCTACACTATGTTACATTTTTTATATTAGAAACAATCTTCTGCATTTTGCATAAATATTTGATTGCAATGTGATAGAAGCTCACAGTCTATAACAACTGACTAATAAGGACACAACTGCTTCCTAGTTGGCTTTCACCAGTGAATCGTTAAAATATCTGAGAGAAATGATCTATAAAAGAGCTCCAGTTAAGGGTAATCTGAATGGCAGCTCTGAAAATGGAGACTAAAGAGGATTCTGGACATGTTAGAAATCAGACACAATGCTGTGAACAGGTATTTCCCCCCTCCTGATACCCTCTGTTTCTGAGTATTCACAGTAAACGGCTTCAGATCTTTAGACAAAATATAATACAGTGGAACCTCGAGATACGATCACCTCTGTATACGAGAAATTCAAAATACGAGGAAAGTATGAGCGAAAAATTCAGATCTAAATGCGAGCATTGACTCACGTAACGAGCCACGAGCCAGGCTATGGGTATAGCTCGCGGCTTAGCGAGGGGGCGTGGTAGCAGTTGCGAGCCGCGATCTGCGGTGTCTGCGTTTCTCACTTAAGTGCACAGGTGGGAAACTGCCCACATCCATGATTGTTCCTGTGGCTGATGGGCTGCACCTGCCATGTCCTCCCCGCATATATAGAGAAGCGCGAGCCGGTTAAGGGGGAGAAGAAGTAAAAGAAAAGAGAGGAGAGAGAACGGAGGTTGCAGGCAGGCAGGCAGGCAGGCGGTGCGGCAGAGCGAGCGAGCAAGTGCAGGCTCGCGTGTAGCTGAACAGGCGAGCCAAACAGCTGAAGCAGGACGGTGTAGAGAAGGTCAGCTGCATTAAGAGTGTCTCGTCTGTTGCAGAGCCCGCAGGTGAGACGCTAACAGAGAAGAAGCACCGGGGATTGTCATCTGTTTTTTAAAGACTGCATCCTTTTGACGTTTTAACCTCGTGTTAAAGGATTGTTATTCTTGTGTATTTTAAACCTCCACTTCACAACTGTTTTAAGGATTATTTATTTAAAGATTTATTGAATGCTCTACTGCACTTTGGACACCTGTTTTGATTCTTTTAATAATCAGTTATATTATTTACCAGTGTTATTTATTAAAGGTAGACTACAGTATATATAATTTATCAGTGTTATTTGTTAGGAAAATTGATTTTTATGTTAATATATTTGTGGTGCGGAACGGATTAACTGGATTTCCATTATTTTCAATGGGGAAGTTTGTTCTAGATACGAGAAATTCGCTATACAAGCTCAGTGCTGGAACGAATTAAACTCGTATCTAGAGGTTCCACTGTATTAGAGAAAGAGAAGCAGAGTAAATATACAACTCCATGTGTAAATTGGAACAAACCCACTGATGAAGATAACAGTAGTGAAGGGCCCCATAACAGTCCAGGCTTCAGGGCCCCAAAAATAAAGGTCTGCCATTGTAGGGAGGTTTGTAAGATTTAAGGGGAAGACACATATAGACCTGTGAGAGCCACATTGCCAAAATGCCTTCCAAGACGTGAACATACTGCACAATATTGTATTTGAAAGCTTGCATGTGTGGAGGACAAAAGGAAAAACTTAATGTGGGGAATTGAAAACAAAATCAGAGGAAAGGGTGGGACAAATCTGGAATAATGACAATCTGTTCAAATGAAAAGGAAATGAGCCCACATGACTCTCTAAAGGCAGCACGGCATCCTGTAGCAGCGAAGAAGAAAATAAAAAATAAGCCGTTTAGCAAGTTCGGTAACAAAAAGAAAGCTGGAAACGTCTGAACTCAAGCAAACAGGAACTGAGCAAAGGAAAAGACAGAAGATCAGGAGGGTAAGAAAGAAAACTGAAAAAGAAGTCCATTGCTTTTATCTAATGCAGTTTTACTCAGTCTTTTTATTTGCAGCAGATTTCTTTGCACCGTCTTTTTGGTTTCCACAATACACTGGAATCAGTGTAGAAAAACTGCCATGTAAGCTTCTTATGTTCATTTCTGTACCTTGATGGCTGATTGCCTTAGCAAGTTATGTTTAAAGTCAAGCTACATGTTAACGTTCTCTAATAATTAACTGAAATATATTATACTAGCGGGCAGCACGGTGGCGCAGTGGGTAGCGCTGCCGCCTCGCAGTTAGGAGACCCGGGTTCGCTTCCCGGGTCCTCCCTGCGTGGAGTTTGCATGTTCTCCCCATGTCTGCGTGGGTTTCCTCCGGGCTCTCCGGTTTCCTCCCACAGTCCAAAGACATGCAGGTTAGGTGCATTGGCGATTGTAAATTGGCCTTAGTGTGTGTGCTGTTTGTGTGTGTCCTGCGGTGGGTTGGCACCCTGCCCAGGATTGGTTCCTGCCTTGTGCCCAGTGTTGGTTGGGATTGGCTCCGGCAGACCCCCGTGACCCTATGTTCGGATTCAACGGGTTGGTAAATGGATGGATGGATGGATATTATACTAGCCAGCATACGCCGCATAATTATGTATTGATGGGTGAGAACTTCCTGAACGACACATTTGTCCAAACAGGGTGGGTTTGAGGATACGACTGTGATCTTATGCGTCCAGCCCTCTCTCTCTTTCTCTCTGGCTCGCTCGCTGCACGTGTTCCTGCAGGCATACACCACATAATTATTTATTGATGGCTGAACACTTCCGGAAAGACACAGTTGTCTAAAAGGGGTGGGTTTGAGGATACAACAGTAAGTGAATGAAAAGATGGAACTCTGGAGAGAGCAACATACAATTATTGTCCGGGACTGAAAACTGGTTTTGGCAGATACATGCATATCGTTTTGAAAGTTTGGCCCTGTGCCTTATTAATTGTCATCACAGAAGCCAATCAAACAGGAAATTGTCTTCGTGTAAAAGTAAAAGGCAAATTATCCGCGACAAACAAACTGTTTTACACGCTGCATACCGCTGCATAATCACGCCGCTTTTTTAATGTTTTTTAAGCAGAGGGACAAAATTGAACATTTGCAAAATCCGTAATTTAATAAACGACCAAGAAAAGTAATATTGCAACAATGCAAGCTACAAACCAACATACAATCATCGTTCAGTACGCACTGCCTGCTCATATGCACGCCCCTAACTCCTCACCTGAGTCGCTGTCGTCCGTGCACCTCTGAGCCACGTTGTCCTTTCATTGTTCTTTGCGCTTCCGGCTGCTTTTCTATATATAATCACCGCCAAGTCACACGACCATATTAGTAGCAAAGGGGGGGTAGGGTGCGTACACAGGGCAGGGACTTAATCAGAGCGAGTGTATGACCCGCACTTACTGGGTATTCTTCGTTCGTGGGGAACAATTGCAAGCCCCGGTCCTCATTATTTAAAAACTAGCAAAATACCCGTGCTTCGCAGCGGCGAAATACTGCCTTAAAATTGTTATTAAGAAGAAAAGTAAACATTTTTAAACTGAGGGAAAATATACAAATAATTATTTGTTAAGGATCTCGTTGTATACCACGTTGTCAGTTCGGCCCTCCGGTTGTAATATGACCAAGATGTGCACTGAGCTTACTCTTGAGCATGCACCGTACAATTGGCCATGTGAAAAGCAATCTTGCCTCAAATCAATGCCAACCTTTTGTAGGGTTTGTCCCCGAGACTTAATTGTCATTGCAAAGCACAGCCTTACTGGAAATTGGAGGCGTTTGAATTGAAATGGGAGATCAGAGGGTATAACGGGGATGCGAGGAATAAAAACTCTCTCCCCTGAGCCACTGCCAGTAAAAATTGTTGCCTCAATTAGGTTCTTTTGCAGACACGTGACCTGAAGTCTTGTGGCATTACAAAGTTTAGGTGGCTGTACGCAAATCCACAATCAGGTTTTTTGAGCCAAACCTGTTGTTTTTGTATGAGCCACTTTTTATTATTGGGATCGTACCTAGAAACAGAAGCTGTATTAACTTGTGGATTTGCGTGCGAATATTTAGCGGCAGCGTCTCTATGAACTTGTGGATTTGCCTGCGAGTATTTAGCGACAGCATGTCTATTAACTTGTGGATTTTTCTGCGAGTATTTGGCGGCAGCGTCACGAAGTTGTTTCCACCTAGCTGCATCAGAAAATGTACCACGACGTCTGACACGCCTCCTTTTTACTGTTTTCTCACAGCTTGGATTGCTGCTGTCATAATCGGTTTGAGTTTCATGGTTTGTTTCGATTACGTTAGTATTTGCAGGACTTGTTGTGTTGAAGTGACATTCGGCATCTGTCAAGCGTTGTAAGCATACAACCAGTTTCATCAATAACTTCGCATCCAGCTTTTGACAGTTGAAACATTCATAAACATCAAAGTGTCCACTACTCAAATCGTCATCTGTGAATCTAAGATGTTTAAGAGGCATTGGCGGTTCTCCAAACGTGTACAATAGGCAGGCAGCCAACTACATGGGAGGCTGGAGGACGCAACCCCACCTCACACGGCGACCGAGCTGCAGGCTATGGACGTACATACTGTATATACGTAAGTAGGATTCAGTTATGACCGTTACGCGTAGAATTTCGAAATGAAACCTGCTTAACTTTTGTAAGTAAGCTGTAAGGAATGAGCCTGCCAAATTTCAGCCTTCTACATACACGGGAAGTTGGAGAAGCCGCAAGTAGTAAGTCTGTGATAAGCGGAATACAGCTACGCTTTGCACTCACGGGACGGAAGGACAATCCCGACCGCTTTTATATAGTGTGTTGATGATACTGCATATTTTCAACATACTCCTCATAAGTCAGCCAGCAGGAATTCCAAGCACTTAATGAAATGGTTTATCTAAATTTTTCATTAAAAAAAAAAAAAGTTTTTAATTCTTGAGCCTTACATTACTATTGATTTATTTACATATTTATTTACATCTGAACCACTAAAAGCAGATTTTAGAGTTTTGAGGGAGCTGGAAATTTTCAAATATTTTCTTATCTCTGACATGTGGGATGAAGCCCAGTGAGCCCATTTAAAGACTGGCACTGAGCCCAGAACAACTGCGCTGCGGTTTGAAGTCCCAAATCTGAGGACTTTCTGCGGTGCCTTGAGGGCTCGCTCTTCTCTATTAATGATGTGGACATCTGGGTCAAATTAAAGTAAGAATTTCTTCCCATTTCCTTCTAAACCACAACAGTTTTACACTTCTCTTAATACAGAATGAACACTTAGCGCAGTTTCTTTGTATTTGTTGTTGGAAAGCTGTGAACAGATTTTATTAAAAGTGCTAAGATCTCAGGCTGCACTGTGGCACAGCAGACGGCCCTCCTGCCTTACAGATTCACTTTCTTAAGTTCAGTCTGCATGTTCTCCCGGGGTCTACATGGATGTTCTCCCATCTCCCACAGATATGTTTGCTATTCATCAATTTGAAATGGAGCCCACTGGCCCTGTGATGTTTTACTGATTCTTGTCCTGTGCCCAGTAGAACTGAGATGAAAAGATTAAGACAGTCAGAGAACATCATATTTACGCCAATTGTTAATTTAAGATAAACACTTTAATTTTATATCAATTTAAATTTAATGAATATTACCATTTAATGTGATTTTCTCTGTTTTGTTTGTCAATGAAGCTAAACACTAAATGGCCACAGAGTGCATTATGTGAAGTATACTTCAAATACATTGAAAGAAAGACAAAAGGTTGATGTTGAAACCAGAACCACCTACCTAAAAACATCTCCATTTTAAAAATACGAAGACCTCCTGACAAGAGGCCTCCTACCGGACACTAAAGGCGCCACACAGACGTTACTCCACAATCTGAAAGTCTCTGTGTGTCGCATTTGACTTTGCTACCTGTGAGCAACACCACATAAAGAACGGCCGACACAACACTTTTATATTCCCTTTGTATGTTGAAAGGTATTTTTATTGTTACGCAGTTGACATTTTGACTTCATGTTCACCTAAACACAACTGACGTGAGTGTTGTTACTGTGTGTCAGCATGCGAGTCTGTGGACACTGCAAATAAAACATGAGAATGAATCTCGGCCAACTGATTAGCACTGGGATATGTTAGAGGTCCATAGATATGAAGAAAAATTACTCAAGTAGAGTTTGCTGTAAAAGACAGAATGATTTTGTGCTTTTTCTGCTTCTCTGTAATACAAAAGATACAAAGCTGAGGAATAAGAAAAATATTTTTTTCAACAAGACATGATTTTTCATTTCTTTTCCTAAATATCAGCCTGCAATACTGCATTTTTAAAATCACAGCTTTGTGTGAGAGAGTCACATAATGGGGGCACCAACAACTAACCATTCAAAGAGTGCAACCATTTCACAGGTTTATAGGGTTACTAGCAAGCCCGCGATTCTCGAAAGAATCGCAAATCCAAGAATGGCAATCACTTTCTGTTGACTCTGATACTTGGAGGGATGAAATGTCATGGAGGGTGAGTGCGTCCTGGGACAGTTCATTTAATTAGATAAACATATTTGTACTACAGCAGTTTCTTTTTGGAGGTGTGACTCAGTTGTAGGCGCCTTCGTTTATTGTTTTCAGCCATGCAGTCGCGTGTTTGTTTTTCTATGGCTGTGTCGTCAGCGAGAAGTCGTTTGCTGACGGCGGCGGATTCGCATGCTGAAGTGGCCATGGCGGGCTACATTACTAAACGAACGTGGTATATGCGGTGGTGTGGGCGGTCGCGCTCGGGCGGCTGTACAACCTGGCGTGCACTCTTTACCTCAGATTTAGTGTGATTCAAATATGCGCTGAATCGTTTCGTTTTTGTTTTCTCTGTGGCTGTGTCGTTAGCTATGGGCTCGGATTTGTACAGCCTAAGCAAACGGCCGAGTCTGGTACATCTAGTCTAGCGGGTCATCGTTCATGTTCCAATGGCGTGCATGCTTTTTACCTCAGGTCTAATGTACAGGTTGAAGCCATGGTAAAGTGTCCATTAAATAAATAAACATATTTGTACTAAAGCGGTTTCTTTGTGTGGGCACCCTCGTTCACTCTCTTTATCCATACGGGCTCGTTTACAGGTCGTAGCCATACAGGCTTGTGTTTGTATTTAGTTGAGCTCTTTCATTGTGGATTAGTTGAGCTGTTTCTTTTTGCAGCTGTGACCGTGTTAGCTATAAGTCGTTTACTGTTAGGAATTATAATCGCACTTTCGTTTAATACGGAGCGTTCGTTTATTGTTTTTTTCCATCTGGTGTCGTATCTGTGTTTTCTGTGGCTGGACTGTATTTGCGATCACACTGGTAGGCGTGTTTCCTATGGCTGTGTTGTTAGCTATGGGCGGGCTCGTTGCAGAGCGGCAGTGCGCGTGCGCTTCGATGCGCCCTGCGTCCATAACCTTCGGTTAGTAATATGGATTACTGTCGTGTGCACAGAGGCCAGTGAAAGACTCACTTGAGTGTGCGACTCGACATGCAGCACGTCACCACTCACTAGCGCCATGATTAGTGAGCAGAACCACCACATCTCGACACTTGTGTCTTCTGGACCTGAAATATCTCAGCTGACAACACCATCGGCTATTAGGAGACTGCTGAGTGTGGCACATTTCAGAATCGAAGTCTATAATAACATGAGGATTACACGAGATGAACACAAATGCATGTACAGTACACAAATGACAGAACATAATTTTAAGGTGGATGATTACTTTCTTTCTGCTATAATTCATAAGATAGCTTAAATATGTACAAAAATGTGCTAACTTATTGTTTTAGACTCCATTAAAGATTGCAGTTTTCCTTTGACATATTCACTGCCATAATAAAGTATTCAAAGCTGGTACCTACAAGTCGGGCACACTTGTTTCTATATATAATTTGGTAATTTTTCAGTTGTATTTTGCATCATGAATGTTATAAAATGTCCGTGTTGCAGTATAAAGCAGTGTGTTTATATCAAATGTTGAATAAAAAAAATACAAAGAACCTTCCATTTTTCAGTAGGGCACAGCAAAATCTGAAAAATGTGTACGTGACATTTAGCATGCACAGAATTTAGGTTTGTATAAGCAGTTCAAAGAATCTGGTTTCGTAAGAACATCTGTAACCGCACTTTGTTCTTTTTTCTGTTTTACCATAAGCTAAATCTATATACTTGTCTGTAACCTCTGTCTAAAAATTAACTTGTTTTTGCTGAATATCTGTAAAGTTTGCACGTAATCAGATGATATAAAAGAGCTGAACTCCTGCTCTTCAGGGCAATTGCCACTGACTCCAGTCTGGGTATGTATCAATAAAGAGAAGGCTTATGTATATTTTTTCTGGTGTGAGACTCTGACTCTTAATCACGGGTTAGTGATTTTTCTTCTTCCACACAAACAATGGAAGTTGATCTTTTTCGTATTGTTAAACTCTGAAACACCAGAGGAGGTGCAATGTGTGTCACGCCAGGGTCCACCACATAAGTCTGTATTTCGTAAGGCTGTCGCCGTCTTATTTCTTATTTCATTCCTGGGGGTGAAACACTAACATGATTAGCGTGTAACAAGATATATAAGGCCCGAGTTCCGCGTAACTTTGAAATGTCAAATGAACACAAAAAGAGAAAGCATATTATAATTATAGCTGAGATACACAGATACATAGCCATATATCGATACATATATATATAAAAACAAACTCACGGTAAAGGGAAACAATCCATAGGAGAAGTTCCTTCATATACCTCATGATTTTACTTTCATTTTCACTTCACAACACACTTGAGAATTGACTGCTTTCAGTCAGACAGATTCACTGTATGCATATGGTATTGGAATTATTAGCAGACGTATCAGTTATAAAACTTAGTAATGATATAATTCTATTTTTTTATATTAAAAGGAATTAGTTCAGTGTAAATACAGTTGAATTTAAACTTAACCGAACATTTTGTAAATCAATTCGAAACAGTGTAGAATTTGACATTCCTAAAAAGCTATATAAATAAACTATATTATTATTTGTAGTAGTTCTCGGTGCATACAGCAGATCACATGACAGAGTTGATCTAAAAGTAAACACATTGGAGAGGAAGTCTATAAGAGGCGTGGCCAAATGAAACAGGAAGTTCTTTATCTGGTGTGAGATCGACCTATCAAAGCTCCAAAAGCTTGTGATAAGCCATTCTCTATTGGCCCCGGTGAATTGGTGACCTCTTCCGAATTTGCATGGCACGTGAGAATCATTTTCACCCAGCCGTCCACTTAGATGGCATTTTCTAAGAATGTGACCCTCGTATTAGACTACGAAAATGTAGTATCATGTAAGTCAAGTGCGTTAAGAGATCTTACTTAATCAAAAAGTTGTAGCTCACACGAACCAAAAATAACAAGCTGTTTTTATTATAAGATTATAATTATATAAATTATTATTATAAGATTATAAAGCTCTTGAAGACAGAACACAGATCACTTCACACCCGCAGAATTCATTTTATTCTGCAAAGCACACGAGAATCAGACCTGGGAAATCAGTTTTAAAGGCAGCATTCCGCATAAGTGACCAATACAACATGGCGTATGTGACATACATGAACATAGCGATAACATACAGCTTATAAGTGAGTTGAAATGCAATCTGAGAAAAACAAAACAAGTAAATTATTGTGAAGCACGGGTATATATAATAATTTATATAAAATACATAATATATGAGAATTAACCAACTACAAGAGATTGATACTGAAATGAATAAAACATTTTTAGTGGTAAATACATTAAGAAAATAAATAGACATAAACATGACTGTGAATTATCGAGGGAGTATCAGACTCCCCTCCTTTAGTGGAAAATAAAATAATTTAGATAACATATAAGTGCTGATCCTGATAGACCACCAGGTCTGGGTCACAGATTTGCGCAGAAACACAGGAGGTTGTAGAGAGACAGGAACGTTATTCAAACACTGCAAACAAACATTTGTCTCTTTTTCAAAAGTTTAAACTGTGCTCCATGACAAGACAGAGATGACAGTTCTGTCTCACAATTAAAAGAATGCAAACATATCTTCCTCTTCAAAGGAGTGCGCGTCAGGAGCAGATAATGTCAGAGAGATAGAGAAAAGCAAACAAATCAATAGGGCTGTTTGGCTTTTAAGTATGCGAAGCACCGCAGCACAAAGCTGTTGAAGGCGGCAGCTCACACCCCCTCCGTCAGGAGCAGAGAGAGAGAGACAGAGAAAAAAAAACAAGCAAAAATCAATACGTGCCCTTCGAGCTTTTAAGTAAGCGAAGCACCGTGCAGCATGTCGCTTCAGGAAGCAGCTGCACAGAAGGTAGCAACGTGAAGATAATCTTTCAGCATTTTTAGACGAGCGTTCGTATCGTCTAGGTGTGCGAACAGCCCCCCTGCTCAATCCCCCTACGTCAGGATCAGAGAAAGTCAGCGCAAGACAGAGAGAGAAAAGTAAGTTGGGTAGCTTCTCAGCCATCTGCCAATAGCATCCCTTGTATGAAATCAACTGGGCAAACCAACTGAGGAAGCATGTGCCAGAAATTAAAAGACCCATTGTCCGCAGAAATCCGCGAACCAGCAAAAAATCTGCGATATATATTTAAATATGCTTACATATAAAATCCGCGGTGGAGTGAAGCCGCGAAAGGCGAAGCACGATATAGCGAGGGATTACTGTAAAAAAATTCACAATTTCTGGGATTAGAAACATTTTTCTGCTTAATTCCTCACCTCAGTATCACGTAACTTCTTAACTGATGGCTGTGACTGTGCAGTCAGCTTTTCTGCCATCTTAACAATATTTTGTATTCCCTCCATCATACGGGCACAAGCTGACATGAGCAGCACAGTACTAGAAGATGTAAGAACACTTTCGATAGCAGAAACTGGGAGCAGCTACCACTTTTGAGGGCGTTCATATGAAATTTCTCACCGTGAAACTTCTAATTTCTCCCATAATACATAATAATGCAGCCTTAAAAAAACAGACACCTGAGACACGTCTGTGATAACAGCTGGAGCTTCTCCTGATAGTAGTGCAGCTTGATAAGGTGCAACCACCATCTGACATTTAGACCATGCGTTTGATTCGTATTCTACTTCACAGTTTGTACTCAATGCTTCCTGCAGAGCTTCTTGCTTCCTATGAAAGGGTGATAGACATAGAGGGTCTAGAAAATTGATAGTCATAGACGGTCAATCTAAAGGATTAGTGCGTTATAAATTAGAACATTCATCCCAAGCAAAGCTTGCCAGTGTTGTCCACTTAATTTTTCTAAACTTAAATCAAGTTGAGTTTTTCATTTCATTTTTTTTCTCTTGTCTCCTGGCAGACTGTGGATTTTTCCCCTTCTTTGCATTCAACCGAATTTCCGGTTAGTGTTCTTGAAGAAACGCAAGGCTCACTGAATACCTGAACTCTGTGGCACAGACAACTGGAAATGAGTGCCATGAAAGGTATGGCATGTTGAAACAATACATGACAAAGTAATTACCATGTTTTAATTAAGGCACTAATAAAACATTTATTAAATAACAAATAATACACCCAAAGTGTTGATTTCAAGCAAGCAATCCAGCATCCTAATACATAACAAACACAAACATATAAATCACTAAGTGCTATTTCAGTGTGTTACATTATCTAGTGTGTAAGCCACCTACTAATCCCCCCATTCCCTGGTCCTCTACCCCCTACACTAACTGGTATACCTGGGCTCAGGCTGGCATTAAATGGTGTTTTCAGTTGTCCAAATGTAAAGTTCAGTATACTGTAAGGAGGTAGGAACTTAACAGACTACATGTGTACAACTGCAAAAGAAAAATACAAAGACAGAAGAAAAGAAGAAGTAGGCCTGACCTTTTTATATGAAGCCTCCTAAAAAGAAATGCTTTTAAATACTTGAAGAATATCTGAGTTTGAGCGAGACCTGCTACAGTTCAGTGTCTCAGCGCTACTTCTGGTCAACAGCATTTTGCATTTTAGTCTCATTAATTTGATTCTCTTCACAATATTAATAAACACTTTTACAAATCAGAAATTAAGATCTTAATACATTGAAAATCAAAGATCATCATCATTTCTTTAAATCAGCCATTCTAAAGCATTAATAACAGATAAAGTAACCTGGTAAATAGGCACACAAAGCTTAAGCAGCTCAACCCGCACCCTGTCACTGCAGCCAGCAGTCTGATCTTCCTTTCTATTCATGAGATTTCTGTTAAGCTCCCGTAATGTTCTTACTGTGCGTCTTTGGCAGGCATATTCACACCAACTCAGAAAGCTAGAAAATCTGTAAAAAAGATTAAAAACGTTAAAACAGATCAAACTTAAAGTGGAAGGCACACGTGGTTGCACTTTCTGATATTCTGTCTGCTTCGGGACAAACACTGACATCTGCAAGGAGAGCCTTCTGAGAAATATCAAGACATAAGTGGTCACCAAACATTCTCTCTCACCACTTCACCACCTAATAGGTCATGTAGTGGCTATTTAAGTTCTACATGGCGGCGAGCCTGGATGGCCAGGGAAGTCCAGAGGCTGCTGAAAGAGAGGTACACTGCCTTCAGGTCTGGTGACAAGGTCCTCTACAGCACAGCCCGTGCCAGCCTAAAAAGGGGCATCTGAGAGGCCAAGTCAGACTATAAAAGGAAGGTTGAGGAAAACCTGGACAGCAACAATGGCAGGCAAGTGTGGGTGGGTGTCCAACTACATGACCAACTACAGCACCAGTCCCGGAGCTGTGGGAGGTGATTTATCGCTGGCTGAGGAACTGAACCACTACTTTGCCCGGTTTGAGGTGGATCCACCAGAGACAGCCAGACCCCATCCAGAAACCAACAACAGCCCCATCTTCACAGTGGGGGAGCACAAGGTGAGACGCAGGCTGCAGGCTGTCAACCCATGGAAGGCAGCTGGACCTGATGGCATCTCAGGACGCATGCTGAAAGACTGTGCAGACCAACTGGCTGGGGTCTTTACCAGGATATTCAACCAGTCTCTGTCCCAGTCCACTGTGCCATCCTGCCTGAAATCCTCTGTCATAGTGCCTCTGGCCAAGAAACAGACTACCACCAGTTTTAATGACTACAGGCCAGTTGCACTGACCCCCGTGGTTTATGAAGTGCTTTGAGAAGCTCATCAGGAACCACATCATGTCATTAATTCCTCCCATGTCTGATCCGCACCAGTTTGCCTAAACAGCAAACAGGTCTACGGAGGACGCTGTGGCCACGGCTCTCCGTGCTGTTCTGTCCCATTTGGAGCAGCAGGGGAGCTACGCACGGCTGCTCTTCATAGACTTCAGCTCTGCCTTTAATACCATCTTACCCCACAGACTGGTGACTGTTCCTCTAGGGGTCACTAGCTCCCTACTTGGAATAAGTTCATTTAAATTGCGGCGTTTTAAGTAACCTGAACCTAAATAGATACAATATTAAAAGGCGATATCCCTCCCATAGTGATACAGCGGTAAGAAATCACATAAAATAATTTAGCTTTCTTTACTGATGATTTATGCAGCATTACAGACGAAGGAAGCCATAGCAAGACCATTATCAAGGTGAGATCTCGATGTATACAGTTTGCCATTTTCGTCGCTGCACTGGAAGGGGTTTTCAGGACTAGATGATATCTTCCATCTGTCCATCAGCTTTGAGGTATTTGGCTAATGTCCAAGTCTTTTATACTGTTTTCTCCACGTGCTGGTCCTTACTTAGGTAAATCATGCCATTCCAAACTAGGCAAGGAGAGGCTTCAATTTCATCTCTAGCATACAGAAATAGTACAATGCCCATTTTCGTAGTTTTCCATTTCTTGTCTTCTAATGCTTGCCTAGCAGTTCTAAATGCTGAGCCCCTCTGTGCTAACTCTGGCCTGTTCATGTGAGTGGATTTATAAATATTTTTGTACAGAGCACAGTGACATTAAACTTATATTCTTATTACAGTGACCAAACTGCCAGACATTGGACTTCCACACTCCACCTGCCTTTGAATCAAGGACTTCCTGAATGATCACACTCCGAGGGTTAGAGTGGGCACCTACTTCTTCACTCCCATTAGCCTCAGCACTGGCTCTCCACAGGGTTGTGTGCTGAGCCCCCTGCTCTATGCCCTCTACACCCACGATTGCATTCCTGCCCACCATAGTTACACCATTGTCAAGTTCGCTGATGATACCATGGTAGTAGGGCTCATCTCTGGGGGGGATGAGTCCGCCTACAGGGATGCGGTGGAATGGCTGACAACGTGATGTAGGAATAACAACTTGCTCCTAAACACAGCCAAGACCAAGGAGCTCATCGTGGACTTCAGGAAGAAGGCAGACAACATCCAGCCACTCATCATCAACGGGGACTGTGTGGAGAGGGTCTCAGACGTCCGCTTCTTGGGAGTCACCATCAGGGAGGACTTGACCTTGGGAACACACACTGCTGAGGTAGTGAAGTAGGCCCAAAACAGACTTTACTTCCTGAGGGTTCTCAGGAAGAACAACAACCCTGAGAAACAGCTGGTGTCCTTTTACCGCTGCACAGTAGAGAGCATCCTGGTCTACTGTCTACTGTGCGTGGTTCTCCAGCTGCACAGTAGCACAGAGGAAAGAGCTCCACAGGGTCATTAAGGTCACCCAGCGAATAGTCGGCTGTCTTCTCCCCTCACTAGAAGAACTACACAGTTCCTGTTGTCTCAGGAACGTCAAGAAAATTCTTCAGGACCCATCATACCCAGGACATGTACGTTTGAACGTTTGAGATCCATAAAGACTAAGAGAAAAAGACTGAGAAACAGTTTCTATCCTTCAGCCATCACCATGCTGAATGCTGCTAAGTGGTCGATCTGACTGAGTGTACCTTCATGTTTACAACACAATACACTCTCATGTTTACAATACAGCTCTAAGTCAACATTGGCTAAGGGACAAGTGCAATATGATGTATGTATGAATGAAAAACTGTGTTCTGCTGTTACGGACTATTTTGGTACTTATTTTATTCCCTTTTTTTTCTCTATATATTTACTTATTTTAGTTTTAACTCAAGTGATTTTTTTGCAATGGAAAATTGCACTTAAATTTCGCTGTACAATGTCTCATTGCTACAATGACAATAAAGATTTTGATTTGATTTGATTGATTTGATAGTGGCGCAAAAATGGCTGCTGTCACATCATCCAGGAAGACGCTCCACTTTAGTGGTGGTTGAAGAAGCTCCCCAATCACAATGAAAAGCACTTTGAGAAGTGAGAAGAGCACTACATCAATGTCAAGAATCATTAGTAGTAGAATTATAAACTATGGGTCCATGTGGACAAACAGCAGACCATGATTGCCAAGGTGGAAGTGCAATGTTTGGCAGAAGAAGGCAGGTGAAGTGCGCAGGAGAAGAACGAATAACTATTTCAGTGAGAAGCCAGTAGATCTTTCGTGTTTTAATAAAACATAAGCATTTAATAGGAAGAGAAAAAAACTGTAGAAACATTAATCACATAACAATAAAAGAACAATCCATTATTTTTTGTAACTCATTTGGTTCAACAATTAGTAACAAGGAGTCAAATCTTTTCCCATAGCATCAGGTGAAAGTCAAGAATAAAGTCCAGATGGAAGTCAAACTGATCTCATATTAAAGCAAAATAATTTGATATGAGCGTATTAGCTAGACGTAATTAATGTTCGTAATGACACTTTCTGTACTGTATTGTGATTTTTAAAATTAAAGCATGTTAGAGTGCCAGGCGTCATTAGTGCCTCTCAGTAATAATTGTTAAAAGTGCAAGCAGGTTTCAGGCTTAATCCGGTAAGTGAACAACTTCTGACAAGTCAGACAGGGTTAGTGTGGCCAGTGGTCCATCAATTCAAAGCACTTTCTGCAGCCATTCGACATTAACAAGCTTGACTTAGTGGGGTAAAGCAGAAAGAAAAGTCAGGCATCTGGGAGGGTTGCAGCTCAGCTTATTTGCTACATTACAATATCAGTAAAGGTGTACATAAAACACAAAGCGCTATACCACAATTCTAAAAGGCTGGAATGGCCCATTGTGGTGCCAGGCTGGCAGCTGGAGGTCTCTGCTCTCTTAACTCACCCCAATGCACCCGTTGCTCTGCTTCTTCTTCGAGGTTCACTCCGATCTTATGCCGTCACTCTGATTAGTTGGTGATGTACCAGAGGCATTCCCACCATCACTTTTAGTCAGAAGACCGGTGCCCTCTTGTTTGTTTTTTCTTTCTTGTGTCTGCAACTGGTGATCTAAATACATTTTGGAATGTAAATGTCCAGATATTCAGTAATAAGGTTTATAATCAGGGAAATTAACTGTATGGACTATATTTTAATTTTGTTTCATCTGAATCGTGGAATGATAATATTCACTTTCTGCTGTAACATAACATTCTCAAAATTGCCATAAAAGCACAAATATCAAAGACACGACATATCAAAGCAGTTGGATTTGCAGATTAGAGTACATTCACTTAAAGCAATGAAATGAGGGACAGCAAAAGCAATCGGCAAGCCATTCATTTATTCAGCATTATAAGTAAAAGCTGTGCTCTGTGTGAAGGATCTGCCATCTCATTCAGCAGGCATTTGAGGCTTACAGGTACTCATGAATGGTATATTTTTGTGTGATACTTTAAAGCAAATAAAAGATGGATACTGTACCTGCAGAATCAAACTGAGTCTTACAACAAGCAAGGAATGATACAATATCTGAATGAAATGACTGCACTCCAACAAGTGGAGATGATGATAGTCAGTGGGTGAGGTGTTTCAGCTTAAGTTCTTAAGAGCTACTGACTGACGGAAATTTAAAACCCCTGTATTTTAATATATAGGTTCAAACAAAGGCCTTTTTATAGCCAGACCTAATGTAAGTAAAGTAAAGAATTACAAATAGGAAGTAGACATGTTAGATTTGAATACACAATATTAGGTCTGAAACTGGAAAGGGCCCCTTAAGAAAAGGACTTGGGAGTCATAGAGGACTCATCACTATCAACATCAAGACAGTCATTAAGATGGCTAATAGGATGTTAGGTTATAGAGCACAATATGTAGAGTACACGTCCAAGGAGATTATGCACAAGTTTTATAACACACTGGTAAGACTTTGTCTGGAGTACTGTGTACAATTTTGGTTTCTGGGTTACAAACAAGACATAGAAGGGCTAGAAAAGGTCCAGCAAACAATTAGTACACTGATTCCAGGGCTACAGGGGATGAGTTATGAGGAAAGGTCAAAAGAGCTGAGCCTCTGCAGTTTAAGCAAAAGAAGATTGAAATGAGACCTGAGTGAAGTGTTTAAGAGAACCATAGACTTATGGAATAAATGACCAAGTAGTGTGGCAGATGATGGGACTGTAGGGATCTTTAAAACTCGACTTGATGTTACTTTGGAGAAATCAGGTGGACATGACAGGTGAGCTTGGTTGGGCTGAATGGCCTGTTCTCGTCTAATGTTCTAGTGTTCTATTTAAGAAGGCAAAAGGCTTAATTCTTTGTAGTTTTCATCTTCAAAAAAATGTTCAAAACATTTAAAACAATGTTTTAC
Organism: Erpetoichthys calabaricus; assembly: GCF_900747795.2. NCBI lineage: Eukaryota > Metazoa > Chordata > Cladistia > Polypteriformes > Polypteridae > Erpetoichthys > Erpetoichthys calabaricus. The sequence goes on along the minus strand of NC_041405.2, from coordinate 9,284,382 downwards.
TATAGTTAGGTAAAGGATTAATAGTTAGTGCTAAGACCTTTTGCTACCTTTGAATTTCAGATTTTGTTTTGTTATTAATCTCTTGGATTATTGTTTTCACTTTCAGTATTTGACCTCCACTAACATTCACTGACTTCCGCGTGGGTCGGTCCATTAAGGCTCTTCATTCCCAGCCCGCCTGCTCTCTCTTCAGGTCACAAAACCTGACAAATGTCTGCCAACGGATTGTTTATTCAGTTGGGTAAATTTCCAGATAAGATGATACAGAACACACAGGGTGTTGTGTTTTTCACACACTTTTCTGTTGATGAGAGGGTTTTCTGATTTCTCCTGCTGGAAGAACTGCATGAAAGGAACTGAAATGTCACAACATCAGCTGGGGCTAATCAGTATTATGGTTTGTTTAAAGCAGCATAGAATTGTTTATCTGACCACTGATTGGAGATCTGCATTTACTTGAACTTTCAAATCCTTTTTCTTTGGAAACATGGCAAAATGTTATAGTTAGAAGAACAAGACATCACCCAGAGTTGAAACAAAACAGAAACAATCCTACCTCACACACAACAAATTAATAATGCTTACTTCTCTTTAAAAGTAGGAGGACAACACACAGCAAAGCCAGGACCAAAATCAGCAGGACTCCTACAACAACGGACAAAGCTGTAATGGTGCTCTGGGAGTTGCCTCCTGGAAATAATCATAAAAGGAAACAGATTAACTGTGGATTTACCAGAAACCAGATGATGTATTCAAGAGACTCAAGAAATTACACCATGGATAGGCTTCACTATCATTTTAGTACAGTGGTAGAAACTGGGTGGTCAAGGAAATGAGTTGTTAAGACTCTACTGCACATGTGAGGGATATCAGGATAAGGATAAAAACACACAAAGTGAGTGTAGTCATTTAGATTGGTGTGCGTGATGTTTCTGTAACTTTTAAAATGATATATTGTATTACTAGATCAGCCATATTAATGTTGAAATATGTTTAACATAAAAGTTAAATACAAATCTCATTAAAGTAGTGGGAGTACAGGTGAAGTATCCCTATTTTATAATTCAAAACTCTGAGCCCTGAGCCATGACAATATATGTGGAAAAGTCCACACTAAGAGTTTAACTTGGATTCGAGTATGAAATCATGCGTACGGTCAAAAACAAAATCAGATTTATAAAACCTGGTGTGCACACAAATATGAACTTTACTTTTGTAAATCACAATCACGTTGTAAATGTGCCCCCTGTGAAGCTTAGACACATGACTGATGATCTGGGGATTGGGGTATCCTGCAAAGCATCGAGCTCTACAAGGAAATGATAGACGATCAACGATCTGAGGGGACTGGTGACCCTGTGAAGCATGGCGTACCGCTAAGCAAGAAAACACAATCGACGAGCTGAAGATGACATGAAATGAAATGTTCACCAGTGCTGTATTATGTTACACATTCAAACGCGCATCAGAAATGATTTTCTTTCATATGTCTTATTGTTTTTATTAACTCTAATTTACATCTTTCTATTGGGGACATTCACAGAATGCTAATGATAGCTGCATACAAACGTGTGAAAATGGAAGAATATTTTTATTTTATATTCTCACTTATCTTCTGAATGTATTCACAAATGACTAAGAAACTGCTTGCTTACCTTCCATCTCGACGGGAATGATTTTGGTCAGGGGGTCTTTAAATCCTTCCTGTTCCACCAAGCAGGCGAAATTATCTTTCTTATTGAAGAAGGTCAGCAAAATCGACTCTGTGGTTACATACGTGCCGTCACCCTTCAGCTCTGACTTATTTAAAGCCTTTCCATTTTTCATCCAGGATACCACAATGTCATCCGGGTAGTGTCCATCCAGGCGGCAGGTCAACAGTTGCTCCTTGTTCTGCCCCAGCACTTGGGATGTCACTGTCACTGAAGGGCGCTCTACAATAAGCAAAGTCATTTAAAATGAATTGAACCCATGAAGATAAACACACAAGCAAGGTCAGGGAATACTGACTGCCTGGAATCTTGACTCCTGAAATGAATAGTCAAAGCACCTGATTTACCAAGGAGACACTCAGATAAATTAATTCAGGTAGGGGAAGATTTCAAGAAGTAGGTCGTTATATGAGCTGAGACCTAAAGTCCAAACAACAAACGAAACAATGGGAACACAGGGATTGTCCAACAGCAAGAAATTCAAGGTCGAAGTCTGTATGCCAGCATGCCTCAAAAGACCCACATAACCGGTCAATACTATGCTGATCTTCTCTGGCATTTGCAGCAGTTACGAGGGGAAACACGTCAAGAAAACCTGGTGACCTTTCTTTCCCCTTCTGCTACACAACAATGTCCCTATTCACACGGCATGGCCTCCTCCAAACTGTGCATTCCAAACAGCCACACAGACTGCATTGTGCAGAAATGACCACAATTATAGCGACTGGCCAACTGCAACTGTTCAGAATTATAACCAGTTTATATACTTCAAAAACATTTTTAAGCAAGAAAAAAATCAATTCTACATATTCCAATACGCATAACAAGCTACATAAGGTTGGAAAATGATGAAAAATTTGGTCAAAAAACAAAAAAATGGATTAAGCTCATAACAATCAGAGTTTTTGAAAATTATGTTCAAATTCTGAAATCTCCACAAACCTACTTTTTCACAGAATGCTCCTAAGAAGAAGACAGAGGCTACAAAAGCCCTCAGTAAGTCTCTTTTGGACAGGTCATTGAATTTTAAAAATGTAAAACCTCACCTGAAATGTGCTTAATCAAATTGTAAATGTTAGCGTAGCACTTCGACGGCCCACGGTTCCTCTCAAGTGCAACTTACTGCGAAACTGGAGGCGAGTCGTCTTCACCCAGGACACATTTCGAGAATTGTGGTCTACCCGACAGGAGACGGGCTCATTTGCTGTCCCACCAGAAGGAGTGTACATATAAATGCTCAGCGCACTGAACGTGCCGTCAGGATTGCTCTGCACTTGAGGAGCTTCTTGAGAGGGGAGACTCGTTGCACCTCTGAACCACCTAATAGAGATGTCTCTTGGATAGAAGCCCTCAGCATAGCACTCCAGCATGCCAGGCTGATCCATCACAAAAAGTGAAGCGTTCAGAAAAACTTGAGGGGCAACTAAAGGAGGGAAAAAAAAACAACAGATCTTGAGTTGCCACAGGAGGTCCTCACACTGCGTGTATTCGAATGGTCAGCAGAGTCTTGTGCACTGCCAAGCTTTCCTTTACATGTTCTCCAAACAACAATTATATTTCTTATATGTTGCCCCATGTTTTATGTAGTGATGGCCGAAACAAAATGTTAATCTTCCATTTTCCAGGAGAATGAAGATAACGAAAGTTCTGATAGGATTGGTGTTTATCAAGACCACCGCTTGACTGCAACAAATAGGATCAAAAACAAACAAGAAAAAATCTCACGTTGCTTGTGTCACATAATTCACATTTCATGTCACACAGTTGTATTCTCACAACATGCAAAACACATGTATTTTGTTCCTACAATATTGTTAAAGAAACACTTCCAGTGCAGGAAGGGAAAAACTGCGCTGACATGAGAATTGTCATACATGAGTTTGTTGTGACTCTTCTTGCTGTATAAATGTCATGTTTTTGGGTCTTTGTCATTCTTATGATGGGATTTAAAGCTTTCTGAAAGCAATGCTGACATTTTGTTTAATTTAAACTTTATTTCATTTAATGTAAGTGTTTTCACTTGTTTCAATGGCATTTTATTTTTCAAGAGTGCCGTCATTTTGTATCATTAAGAAAATGACACAGAACTGCATGACCTGTGATGCCATCACTAATACAAAATCAGCACTGGGTATTTCCTAGCCGTCTCAGATTAGGTAACTCCATAACATGTTTTACAATCTTCTTTGTTTCCGAAGTTCTTACTAACAGACGTTTTGGCTCTCACTTTTGATTTCAGTTTAGGGTTTTGTGTCGGATTTTGATTCCTGTGTTTTGCTCTCTGGGTTTTGACTATGTTCATCTTCTGATCATTTTTTAACAGTTTTTTGTAGCAGGGAATATTGGAATTAAAAAAGAAGGTGGGCTTACCTAAGCTGTAACCCACCTCAATGTCTCAAGCTTCCATCCATCCAGTTTCCAACCCGCTGAATCCGAACACAGGGTCACGGGGGTCTGCTGGAGCCAATCCCAGCCAACACAGGGCACAAGGCAGGGAACCAATCCTGGGCAGGGTGCCAACCCACCGTAGATGTCTCAAGCTTTCTTCTGTTATCTTTGATAACTTCTTTCCTTCTTTTCCTTCTAGCAGAACAGGAATGAGCTTTTAAATTGAAAACCTGCCTCTCCCTCTCATTCATTGGCCAAGAGTCCTGTCTTCAATTCAAAAGCTCATTCCTGTGTGAACATGTTTCTTTTGTGTATACTGCTCTGGTTTTTAAAGAAATATTTATTTTACAATATTACTGCAAAAAAATGCATGTATTTTGTCTTTTGTGAGCACACTATTGATTGACTTGACATGCAAATTATGTGACACGTAAAGCTTGAGTTTTTTTACTTTCTCGTATATGAAGTGTAAGGAAAGTATTGTAATTGTGCAAAAATTGAGATTTACTTTCTCATAGGGAAATTATTATAACTGTCCAAAAATTTGATTTTGATATTTTGATGAATCTTGACGTTTTAGACCTCTGATTCCTAAAATACCATTTTTGGAATTATGTTTATGTGACTTGCCTGTTTGTGTGTGTGTGTGTGTGTTTAAACACGATAACTTGAGAGGGCTTTCACTTATGTCAACCCAATTTTGCATACAAGTATTAGGTACAAAACGTAGATTTCTATCAACTTTTGAGCAATTTCCGCTAACCAGAAGTGGTACTTTTTCATTCATGTAGCTGCAGAGTCTCATTTGTCAACTTTACTTTTATAATAATTGCTCAATATATTATTAATTTGATTTGATTTGCTGTTGATGGTTTTTTAATGTACATCTCTCTATTATTAAAAAAAACAAAAACTTGGGACGAGATGAGACTTTTGGGTGATGAGACGTGATCTTTTGAAGAGAGACAGAGAGACACTTCACATCCCGCGACACGGTCAAGTCACGTCATACTGACATCCACGTCAGACAGATCTGAAGAGAGACATTGAAGAGAGACATTTGAAGTGAGACAGAGACACACTTTTATGTCCCGCGACACGAATAAGCGTAGAACAAAGAGCAGCTTAAAAAAAATAAGTAAAAGATGACACGTCCACGACTAAGTGAAGCAGAAAGAGCGGCGAGAAGAAAAGAAACACAAAAGCGATGGAGAGAAAAGAATGCAAATTCTGAAAAAAAGGAATGTAAGCAAAGACTTAGCGAAGAAAAAAGATCTGCACGTCAAAAAGATGCCAAAAAGCGATGGAGAGAAAAAAAATGCACAAAAAAGGCAATAAACAAAAATAATAATCTATGTTGAAATTCGGAAAATAAGGAAAGTAATAATCAGTCCGGACCAAGTACATCTGAAAAATAAGTAGGACCAAACAGGGTCACAAATAAAAAACAATTATTAAAAGAGAAAGTTGAACTTCATAAACGAGTAAGCGAAGAAGAAAGAGGAGTCCGGATCAGAAATAAAAGACAAAGAGAAAAAGATAAAGAAAAACTACGGAAACGAATAAGCTAAGAAGAGAGAGAGCAAACAGGGTCACAAATGAAAAACAAAGAGTAAAAGACAAACTACAACTTCATAAATGACTAACCAAAGACAAGTGCCCGGAACAAGTGCAATAGAAAAACCCCACAAGAAAGGTAATGTAGTACATATTCTGTGAATAACATTAGACACAAAAGGAGATCTTGAGATGCCATTCATATTAAAATGTTAACAGTTTCCTGTGACAATAGCTTTTGCTATAACAAATAACAAATCACAAGGACAAACATTTGAAAAAGTCGGTTTATTTATAAGAGAGAAAGAAACAAAATTCACTCACGGCCAGTTATGCATTACAGTATCACGATGTAAAAACAAACAAGGAATCAAAATTCAATGCGATCCTGAAGAAAAGTTAAATCCAAATTTTGTTCTTACTGAAGTTTTAAAAGTAAAAGTGAACATAATTCATATGTAACAATTACCAAGAAAAAAAGATTCTCTTTAAAATTTATTTCGGTTTGGCAAAAACCAAAACTGGAGGTTAGCGAGCGAAGCGACCAGGGGTAATATTAAAATATAATCATTGTCTTGCAGTTTACTCCTCAAATATCCATCCCAATATTTGAGTATAAGAGAAAGTCGAGCGGAGACCACTCCTGATTTTTTATGGCCGTTTTTATATTGCTTGTTGTGATCCAACATTGGTGTCATTGACACCCATTCTATCAGATAGTTTGTCACTTCAGTTCTCCATAAAACTATGAATTTTAAAATTTCTCTCTACCATCACTTCAAACCACACAAAGCATAAAAAAATTTAGGTTGAGTATTCCTTGAACTTGCTTGAAGTAAAGTTATTTAAGATTAATGATTCATTCAAATAGAAATATCCATATTGTTTGTACTATTCTGAAGGTGATTCAAATCAGAACTGTAGTCTTTTGGCAGCTGACAAGGACATACAAGTGTCTGGGTGGCAGTGGGTGATCTCTGAGAAAAGCGAATCAGCACTTTATGGCCTTCTCTTTAATCAGACTAGCAGGAATGGCAGCTGTGGAGAATTAATAAATATCAGAAATGCCCAATAAATTCAAGCAGTTATGTGTAGAATTAACAGATTGAAGGCATGGAGGTGAGGTGGGTATTAGAAGAGAACAAAAGGTTACCTGTTACTTTAAACTTGATGATGCCATTTTCTTCATTCTGAGCTTCGACAACACCGCACTCATACTGCCCTTCATCGCTAATACTCACATCCTTTAGCAGCAGACTGGCATTGCCCCTCTCTATCTCATTTACAAACAGCTCTACCCTTCTGGATGTGGGGTTCATCTGTCCAGCATCAATCTTAATCAGCTCAGTATTGTCATGTCTCCAACCAATCAGTACTTTTTTGAGTTCAATTCGACTATTCGCAAAAATGCAGGGCAGAAGCACATCTGAATGTTGGGGTGCTGTGACCTCAGGGCGTGGAATGGAGAACTGAAATTCTCCTGCCACCACTAAAAGACCCAACAGAAATTACGTTAACACTGAAGAAATAACTATAGAAAAGAAAAATACATATTTCACTCTGGAAATACTTTGTTTGAAAATAAAATTGTATTAAGATAAGAGGGGGCTGCAGTCCAGACCAACACATGACATGGCCGTATATTGAAATTTACTGACTGAAAAAGCACAAAACTCTATAAAGACTGCAGAAGAAAACATTTTGGAGAGGTTTGGTCATTGTCATTTCCGGTGTGTTCCCTAATTTTTCCTCATACTCATCTACTATATAATAAAACACTATGGTATGTATATGTGTACATCCGGGCCCTCTGAACAGTCTTATTGGTCAGTTTGAATGTCACCTGATTGGTTTTGCTTTGGTTGCTCAGTCAAACTAAAGTCAAGCGACATGGGAAGCATTTGACACAGCAGGCTGACACACATGAGGATACCAAGGAAAGGTAATAGAGAAATGTAGAGAGTAGCCGTCAAAGACAGGAAGTACTTCACGATGTCTTCACAGTGGGTAATGGGGCACCAGCTACCAGAGTTAAAAGGAGGACAGGTGGTGAGCAGGGCGCCACAAAATAAGAATGTCTGAGAAGAAGGCTTTACAGGAACACAGCCTAGAGAGGAATCGCCAGCCAAGAGAGGTTGAGACACACAAGGATACCAAAGAGAGGCTGATCTATAAAAGAGCTCCAGTTAAGGGGTCATCTGAATGGCAGCTGTAAAAATGGAGACTAAAGAGGATACTGATGAAGTTAGAAATCAGACACAATGCTGTGAAAAGGTATTTGCCTCCTTCCTGATACCCTCTGTCTAAAATGTTGAGTATTTGTCATGGAAAATGGCTTCAGATCTTTAGACAAAATGTAATATTAGATAAAGGGAAGCAGAGTAAATATACAAGTCCATTTGTAAATTGGAACAACCCCACTGATGAAGATAACAGTCCAGGCTTCAGGGCCCCAAACATAAAGGTCTGCCACTGTGTGGTGTTTCAAGGTGCAAGACATAAGAAGAAGACACATATAGACACAGGGAGAGCCACAGTGCCATAATGACTTCCAAGACGTGAACATACTGCACAATACTGTATTTGAAAACCTGCATACAGTATGTGGGGGACAAAAGAAAAACTTAATGTGGGGAATTGAAAACAAAATCAGAAGAAAGGGTGGGACACATCTGGAAAAATGACAGTCTGTTCAACTGAAAAGGAAATGAGCCCACGTGACTCTCTAAAGGCAGCATGTCATCCTGTAGCAGCGGAGAGGAAAACAAAAAGGCAGCTGTTTAGAAAGATCAGTTTGAAAAAGAAAGCTGGAAACGTCTGAACTGAAGCAAACTGGAACTGAGCAAAGGAAAAGACAGAAGACCAGGAGGGTAACGAAGAAAACTGAAAAAGCAGCACATTGCTTTTATCTAATGCACTTTTTCTCAAACATTTTATTTGGAATAGATTTCTTTGCACCGTGTTTTTGGTTTCCACAAAACACTGGAATCATTGTGGAAAAACTGCCAGGTAAGCCTCTTATGTTCATTTTTGTGCCTTGATGGCCGATTGCCTTAGCAAGTTATATCTGCATTTCAAGTCAAGCTGTGTGGTAACGTTCTGTAATAATTAACTGGTGTTTTTTTATTTGACGCTTGTTGTTAGGGGTGAGTGTGTGTATTTAGGGCTGGCAATAGGGCACAAGATAAATAAATATATATAATGTATATATTTCAAGGAGTGTGTGCTGCCAGCAGAATACAAGAGTGATCTAAAAAAACGAACGTTAGGGGTGATGGACAACATCTCCTTTAAATATTCTCAGCTATGAAGACTGTATTTTCTAAGTCTCTTCAAAGGAATGCCTGTCAGGAGCACAGGCTGTCACAGAGATAGAGAGAGACAAAAGCAAACAAATCAATAGTGCTGTTTGCCTTTTAAGTATGCGAAGCACTGATCCTGAAGAAAAGCTAAATCCAAATTATGTTTTTACTAAAGTTTTAAAAGTAAAGGTGAATATAATGCATATGTAACAATTACCAAGAAAAAAAGAATCTCTTTAAAATATATTTCGGGTTGGCAAAACCCAAAACTGGGGGTTGGCGAGCGAAGCGACCAGGGGTAATATTATAATATAATCATTGTCTTGCGGTTTACTCCTCAAATATTCATCCCAATATTTGAGTATAAGAGAAAGTCGAGCGGAGACCACTCCTGATTTTTTATGGCTGTTTTTATATTGCTTGTTGTGATCCAACATTGGTGTCATTGACACTCATTCTATCAGATAGTCTGTCACTTCGGGTCTCCATAAAACTATGAAATTTCTCTCTACCATCACTTCAAACCACACAAAGCATATAAAAAACTTAAGGTGGAGTATTCCTTGAACTTGCTTGAAGTAAAGTTATTTGAGATTAATGATTCATTTAAATAGAAATATGCATATTGTTTGTACTGTTATGAAGGTGATTCAAATCAGAACTGCAGTCTTTTGGCAGCTGTCAAGGACATACAAGTGTCTGGGTTGCAGTGGTGATCTCCGAGAAAAGCGAATCAGCACTTTATGGCTTTCTCTTTAATTTCAGACTAGCAGGAATGGCGGCTGTGGGGTGATTACTACAATTCATAAGTAATAGAAATGCCCAATAAATTCAAGCAGTTATGTGTAGAATTAACAGATAGAAGGCATGGAGGGGAGGTGGATATTAGAAGAGAACAAAAGGTTACCTGTTACTTTAAACTTGATGATGCCATATTCTTCATTCGGAGCGTCGACGACACCACACTCATACTGCCCTTCATCGCTAATGCTCACATCCTTTAGCAGCAGACTGGCATTGCCCCTCTCTATCTCATTTACAAACAGCTCTACCCTTCTGGATGTGGGGATCATCTGTCCAGCATCAAACTTAATCAGCTGAGTATTGTCAAATCTCCACACAATCAGCACATCTTTGAGTTCAATCCGACCACTTGTAAAAATGCAGGGCAGAAGCACATCTGAATGTTGGGGTGCTGTGACCTCAGGGTGTGGGATGGAGAACTGAAATTCACCTGCCACCACTAAAAGACCAAACAGAAATTACGTTAACACTGAAGAAATAACTATGGAAAAGAAAAATACACGTTTCACCCTGGAAATACTTTGTTTGAAACTAAAATTGTATTAAGATAAGAGGGGGCTGCAGTCCAGACCAACACATGACACAGCCGTATATTGAAATTTACTGACTGAAAACACAAAACTCTTATAAAGACTGCAAAAGAAAACATTTTGGAGAGATTTGGTCATTGTCATTTCCGGTGTGTTCCCTAATTTTCCTCATGCTCATCTACTATATAATAAAACACTATGGGATGTATATGTCTACGTCTGGGCCCTCTGAACAGTCTTATTGGTCAGTTTGGATGTCATCTGATTGGTGTTGCTTTGGTTGCTCAGTCAAACCAAAGTCAAGCGACATGGGAAGCATTTGACACAGCAGGCTGACACACATGAGGATACCAAAGAAAGGAGAAATGTAGAGAGTAGCCGTCAAAGACAGGAAGTACTTCACGATGTCTTCACAACGGGTAATGGGGCACCAGCTACCAAAGTTAAAAGGAGGACAGGTGGTGAGCAGAGCGCCACAAAATAAGAATGTCTGAGAAGAAGGCTTTATGGGAACTCGGCCTAGAGAGGAATCGCCAGCCAAGAGAGGTTGTGATACACAAGGATACCAAAGAGAGGCGTTCAACAAACGCTGTGAGTACAAGTAATATCAAATATTTTTCAATTTATTTTATTACTTGTCATCAACAGGTAACACAGCTACTATTAAATATATTTACATGTTATATGTAAACAGAACAGGCACACAGTATGTGGAAATGAAACAGCGAGCCTGGTTTTCTGACCCATGACCAATTCCCAAATTGTAATGAATAACAAATTCTACACTATGTTACATTTTTTATATTAGAAACAATCTTCTGCATTTTGCATAAATATTTGATTGCAATGTGATAGAAGCTCACAGTCTATAACAACTGACTAATAAGGACACAACTGCTTCCTAGTTGGCTTTCACCAGTGAATCGTTAAAATATCTGAGAGAAATGATCTATAAAAGAGCTCCAGTTAAGGGTAATCTGAATGGCAGCTCTGAAAATGGAGACTAAAGAGGATTCTGGACATGTTAGAAATCAGACACAATGCTGTGAACAGGTATTTCCCCCCTCCTGATACCCTCTGTTTCTGAGTATTCACAGTAAACGGCTTCAGATCTTTAGACAAAATATAATACAGTGGAACCTCGAGATACGATCACCTCTGTGTATGAGAAATTCAAAATACGAGGAAAGTATGAGCGAAAAATTCAGATCTAAATGCGAGCATTGACTCACGTAACGAGCCACGAGCCAGGCTATGGGTATAGCTCGCGGCTTAGCGAGGGGGCGTGGTAGCAGTTGCGAGCCGCGATCTGCGGTGTCTGCGTTTCTCACTTAAGTGCACAGGTGGGAAACTGCCCACATCCATGATTGTTCCTGTGGCTGATGGGCTGCACCTGCCATGTCCTCCCCGCATATATAGAGAAGCGCGAGCCGGTTAAGGGGGAGAAGAAGTAAAAGAAAAGAGAGGAGAGAGAACGGAGGTTGCAGGCAGGCAGGCAGGCGGTGCGGCAGAGCGAGCGAGCGAGTGCAGGCTCGCGTGTAGCTGAACAGGCGAGCCAAACAGCTGAAGCAGGACGGTGTAGAGAAGGTCAGCTGCATTAAGAGTGTCTCGTCTGTTGCAGAGCCCGCAGGTGAGACGCTAACAGAGAAGAAGCACCGGGGATTGTCATCTGTTTTTTAAAGACTGCATCCTTTTGACGTTTTAACCTCGTGTTAAAGGATTGTTATTCTTGTGTATTTTAAACCTCCACTTCACAACTGTTTTAAGGATTATTTATTTAAAGATTTATTGAATGCTCTACTGCACTTTGGACACCTGTTTTGATTCTTTTAATAATCAGTTATATTATTTACCAGTGTTATTTATTAAAGGTAGACTACAGTATATATAATTTATCAGTGTTATTTGTTAGGAAAATTGATTTTTATGTTAATATATTTGTGGTGCGGAACGGATTAACTGGATTTCCATTATTTTCAATGGGGAAGTTTGTTCTAGATACGAGAAATTCGCTATACAAGCTCAGTGCTGGAACGAATTAAACTCGTATCTAGAGGTTCCACTGTATTAGAGAAAGAGAAGCAGAGTAAATATACAACTCCATGTGTAAATTGGAACAAACCCACTGATGAAGATAACAGTAGTGAAGGGCCCCATAACAGTCCAGGCTTCAGGGCCCCAAAAATAAAGGTCTGCCATTGTAGGGAGGTTTGTAAGATTTAAGGGGAAGACACATATAGACCTGTGAGAGCCACATTGCCAAAATGCCTTCCAAGACGTGAACATACTGCACAATATTGTATTTGAAAGCTTGCATGTGTGGAGGACAAAAGGAAAAACTTAATGTGGGGAATTGAAAACAAAATCAGAGGAAAGGGTGGGACAAATCTGGAATAATGATAATCTGTTCAAATGAAAAGGAAATGAGCCCACATGACTCTCTAAAGGCAGCACGGCATCCTGTAGCAGCGAAGAAGAAAATAAAAAATAAGCCGTTTAGCAAGTTCGGTAACAAAAAGAAAGCTGGAAACGTCTGAACTCAAGCAAACAGGAACTGAGCAAAGGAAAAGACAGAAGATCAGGAGGGTAAGAAAGAAAACTGAAAAAGAAGTCCATTGCTTTTATCTAATGCAGGTTTACTCAGTCTTTTTATTTGCAGCAGATTTCTTTGCACCGTCTTTTTGGTTTCCACAATACACTGGAATCAGTGTAGAAAAACTGCCATGTAAGTTTCTTATGTTCATTTCTGTACCTTGATGGCTGATTGCCTTAGCAAGTTATGTTTAAAGTCAAGCTACATGTTAACGTTCTCTAATAATTAACTGAAATATATTATACTAGCGGGCAGCACGGTGGCGCAGTGGGTAGCGCTGCCGCCTCGCAGTTAGGAGACCCGGGTTCGCTTCCCGGGTCCTCCCTGCGTGGAGTTTGCATGTTCTCCCCATGTCTGCGTGGGTTTCCTCCGGGCTCTCCGGTTTCCTCCCACAGTCCAAAGACATGCAGGTTAGGTGCATTGGCGATTGTAAATTGGCCTTAGTGTGTGTGCTGTTTGTGTGTGTCCTGCGGTGGGTTGGCACCCTGCCCAGGATTGGTTCCTGCCTTGTGCCCAGTGTTGGTTGGGATTGGCTCCGGCAGACCCCCGTGACCCTATGTTTGGATTCAACGGGTTGGTAAATGGATGGATGGATGGATATTATACTAGCCAGCATACGCCGCATAATTATGTATTGATGGGTGAGAACTTCCTGAACGACACATTTGTCCAAACAGGGTGGGTTTGAGGATACGACTGTGATCTTATGCGTCCAGCCCTCTCTCTCTTTCTCTCTGGCTCGCTCGCTGCACGTGTTCCTGCAGGCATACACCACATAATTATTTATTGATGGCTGAACACTTCCGGAAAGACACAGTTGTCTAAAAGGGGTGGGTTTGAGGATACAACAGTAAGTGAATGAAAAGATGGAACTCTGGAGAGAGCAACATACAATTATTGTCCGTGACTGAAAACTGGTTTTGGCAGATACATGCATATCGTTTTGAAAGTTTGGCCCTGTGCCTTATTAATTGTCATCACAGAAGCCAATCAAACAGGAAATTGTCTTCGTGTAAAAGTAAAAGGCAAATTATCCGCGACAAACAAACTGTTTTACACGCTGCATACCGCTGCATAATCACGCCGCTTTTTTAATGTTTTTTAAGCAGAGGGACAAAATTGAACATTTGCAAAATCCGTAATTTAATAAACGACCAAGAAAAGTAATATTGCAACAATGCAAGCTACAAACCAACATACAATCATCGTTCAGTACGCACTGCCTGCTCATATGCACGCCCCTAACTCCTCACCTGAGTCGCTGTCGTCCGTGCACCTCTGAGCCACGTTGTCCTTTCATTGTTCTTTGCGCTTCCGGCTGCTTTTCTATATATAATCACCGCCAAGTCACACGACCATATTAGTAGCAAAGGGGGGGTAGGGTGCGTACACAGGGCAGGGACTTAATCAGAGCGAGTGTATGACCCGCACTTACTGGGTATTCTTCGTTCGTGGGGAACAATTGCAAGCCCCGGTCCTCATTATTTAAAAACTAGCAAAATACCCGTGCTTCGCAGCGGCGAAATACTGCCTTAAAATTGTTATTAAGAAGAAAAGTAAACATTTTTAAACTGAGGGAAAATATACAAATAATTATTTGTTAAGGATCTCGTTGTATACCACGTTGTCAGTTCGGCCCTCCGGTTGTAATATGACCAAGATGTGCACTGAGCTTACTCTTGAGCATGCACCGTACAATTGGCCATGTGAAAAGCAATCTTGCCTCAAATCAATGCCAACCTTTTGTAGGGTTTGTCCCTGAGACTTAATTGTCATTGCAAAGCACAGCCTTACTGGAAATTGGAGGCGTTTGAATTGAAATGGGAGATCAGAGGGTATAACGGGGATGCGAGGAATAAAAACTCTCTCCCCTGAGCCACTGCCAGTAAAAATTGTTGCCTCAATTAGGTTCTTTTGCAGACACGTGACCTGAAGTCTTGTGGCATTACAAAGTTTAGGTGGCTGTACGCAAATCCACAATCAGGTTTTTTGAGCCAAACCTGTTGTTTTTGTATGAGCCACTTTTTATTATTGGGATCGTACCTAGAAACAGAAGCTGTATTAACTTGTGGATTTGCGTGCGAATATTTAGCGGCAGCGTCTCTATGAACTTGTGGATTTGCCTGCGAGTATTTAGCGACAGCATGTCTATTAACTTGTGGATTTTTCTGCGAGTATTTGGCGGCAGCGTCACGAATTTGTTTCCACCTAGCTGCATCAGAAAATGTACCACGACGTCTGACACGCCTCC
This sequence comes from Erpetoichthys calabaricus, assembly GCF_900747795.2. NCBI lineage: Eukaryota > Metazoa > Chordata > Cladistia > Polypteriformes > Polypteridae > Erpetoichthys > Erpetoichthys calabaricus. Next base: position 9,269,245 of record NC_041405.2, on the reverse strand, counting down.
TTTTTACTGTTTTCTCACAGCTTGGATTGCTGCTGTCATAATCGGTTTGAGTTTCATGGTTTGTTTCGATTACGTTAGTATTTGCAGGACTTGTTGTGTTGAAGTGACATTCGGCATCTGTCAAGCGTTGTAAGCATACAACCAGTTTCATCAATAACTTCGCATCCAGCTTTTGACAGTTGAGACATTCATAAACATCAAAGTGTCCACTACTCAAATCGTCATCTGTGAATCTAAGATGTTTAAGAGGCATTGGCGGTTCTCCAAACGTGTACAATAGGCAGGCAGCCAACTACATGGGAGGCTGGAGGACGCAACCCCACCTCACACGGCGACCGAGCTGCAGGCTATGGACGTATATACAGTATGTACGTAAGTAGGATTCAGTTATGACCGTTACGCGTAGAATTTCGAAATGAAACCTGCTTAACTTTTGTAAGTAAGCTGTAAGGAATGAGCCTGCCAAATTTCAGCCTTCTACATACACGGGAAGTTGGAGAAGCCGCAAGTATTAAGTCTGTGATAAGCGGAATACAGCTACGCTTTGCACTCACGGGACGGAAGGACAATCCCGACCGCTTTTATATAGTGTGTTGATGATACTGCATATTTTCAACATACTCCTCATAAGTCAGCCAGCAGGAATTCCAAGCACTTAATGAAATGGTTTATCTAAATTTTTCATTAAAAAAAAAAAAAGTTTTTAATTCTTGAGCCTTACATTACTATTGATTTATTTACATATTTATTTACATCTGAACCACTAAAAGCAGATTTTAGAGTTTTGAGGGAGCTGGAAATTTTCAAATATTTTCTTATCTCTGACATGTGGGATGAAGCCCAGTGAGCCCATTTAAAGACTGGCACTGAGCCCAGAACAACTGCGCTGCGGTTTGAAGTCCCAAATCTGAGGACTTTCTGCGGTGCCTTGAGGGCTCGCTCTTCTCTATTAATGATGTGGACATCTGGGTCAAATTAAAGTAAGAATTTCTTCCCATTTCCTTCTAAACCACAACAGTTTTACACTTCTCTTAATACAGAATGAACACTTAGCGCAGTTTCTTTGTATTTGTTGTTGGAAAGCTGTGAACAGATTTTATTAAAAGTGCTAAGATCTCAGGCTGCACTGTGGCACAGCAGACGGCCCTCCTGCCTTACAGATTCACTTTCTTAAGTTCAGTCTGCATGTTCTCCCGGGGTCTACATGGATGTTCTCCCATCTCCCACAGATATGTTTGCTATTCATCAATTTGAAATGGAGCCCACTGGCCCTGTGATGTTTTACTGATTCTTGTCCTGTGCCCAGTAGAACTGAGATGAAAAGATTAAGACAGTCAGAGAACATCATATTTACGCCAATTGTTAATTTAAGATAAACACTTTAATTTTATATCAATTTAAATTTAATGAATATTACCATTTAATGTGATTTTCTCTGTTTTGTTTGTCAATGAAGCTAAACACTAAATGGCCACAGAGTGCATTATGTGAAGTATACTTCAAATACATTGAAAGAAAGACAAAAGGTTGATGTTGAAACCAGAACCACCTACCTAAAAACATCTCCATTTTAAAAATACGAAGACCTCATGACAAGAGGCCTCCTACCGGACACTAAAGGCGCCACACAGACGTTACTCCACAATCTGAAAGTCTCTGTGTGTCGCATTTGACTTTGCTACCTGTGAGCAACACCACATAAAGAACGGCCGGCACAACACTTTTATATTCCCTTTGTATGTTGAAAGGTATTTTTATTGTTACGCAGTTGACAGTTTGACTTCATGTTCACCTAAACACAACTGACGTGAGTGTTGTTACTGTGTGTCAGCATGCGAGTCTGTGGACACTGCAAATAAAACATGAGAATGAATCTCGGCCAACTGATTAGCACTGGGATATGTTAGAGGTCCATAGATATGAAGAAAAATTACTCAAGTAGAGTTTGCTGTAAAAGACAGAATGATTTTGTGCTTTTTCTGCTTCTCTGTAATACAAAAGATACAAAGCTGAGGAATAAGAAAAATATTTTTTTCAACAAGACATGATTTTTCATTTCTTTTCCTAAATATCAGCCTGCAATACTGCATTTTTAAAATCACAGCTTTGTGTGAGAGAGTCACATAATGGGGGCACCAACAACTAACCATTCAAAGAGTGCAACCATTTCACAGGTTTATAGGGTTACTAGCAAGCCCGCGATTCTCGAAAGAATCGCAAATCCAAGAATGGCAATCACTTTCTGTTGACTCTGATACTTGGAGGGATGAAATGTCATGGAGGGTGAGTGCGTCCTGGGACAGTTCATTTAATTAGATAAACATATTTGTACTACAGCAGTTTCTTTTTGGAGGTGTGACTCAGTTGTAGGCGCCTTCGTTTATTGTTTTCAGCCATGCAGTCGCGTGTTTGTTTTTCTATGGCTGTGTCGTCAGCGAGAAGTCGTTTGCTGACGGCGGCGGATTCGCATGCTGAAGTGGCCATGGCGGGCTACATTACTAAACGAACGTGGTATATGCGGTGGTGTGGGCGGTCGCGCTCGGGCGGCTGTACAACCTGCCGTGCACTCTTTACCTCAGATTTAGTGTGATTCAAATATGCGCTGAATCGTTTCGTTTTTGTTTTCTCTGTGGCTGTGTCGTTAGCTATGGGCTCGGATTTGTACAGCCTAAGCAAACGGCCGAGTCTGGTACATCTAGTCTAGCGGGTCATCGTTCATGTTCCAATGGCGTGCATGCTTTTTACCTCAGGTCTAATGTACAGGTTGAAGCCATGGTAAAGTGTCCATTAAATAAATAAACATATTTGTACTAAAGCGGTTTCTTTGTGTGGGCACCCTCGTTCACTCTCTTTATCCATACGGGCTCGTTTACAGGTCGTAGCCATACAGGCTTGTGTTTGTATTTAGTTGAGCTCTTTCATTGTGGATTAGTTGAGCTGTTTCTTTTTGCAGCTGTGACCGTGTTAGCTATAAGTCGTTTACTGTTAGGAATTATAATCGCACTTTCGTTTAATACGGAGCGTTCGTTTATTGTTTTTTTCCATCTGGTGTCGTATCTGTGTTTTCTGTGGCTGGACTGTATTTGCGATCACACTGGTAGGCGTGTTTCCTATGGCTGTGTTGTTAGCTATGGGCGGGCTCGTTGCAGAGCGGCAGTGCGCGTGCGCTTCGATGCGCCCTGCGTCCATAACCTTCGGTTAGTAATATGGATTACTGTCGTGTGCACAGAGGCCAGTGAAAGACTCACTTGAGTGTGCGACTCGACATGCAGCACGTCACCACTCACTAGCGCCATGATTAGTGAGCAGAACCACCACATCTCGACACTTGTGTCTTCTGGACCTGAAATATCTCAGCTGACAACACCATCGGCTATTAGGAGACTGGTGAGTGTGGCACATTTCAGAATCGAAGTCTATAATAACATGAGGATTACACGAGATGAACACAAATGCATGTACAGTACACAAATGACAGAACATAATTTTAAGGTGGATGATTACTTTCTTTCTGCTATAATTCATAAGATAGCTTAAATATGTACAAAAATGTGCTAACTTATTGTTTTAGACTCCATTAAAGATTGCAGTTTTCCTTTGACATATTCACTGCCATAATAAAGTATTCAAAGCTGGTACCTACAAGTCGGGCACACTTGTTTCTATATATAATTTGGTAATTTTTCAGTTGTATTTTGCATCATGAATGTTATAAAATGTCTGTGTTGCAGTATAAAGCAGTGTGTTTATATCAAATGTTGAATAAAAAAAATACAAAGAACCTTCCATTTTTCAGTAGGGCACAGCAAAATCTGAAAAATGTGTACGTGACATTTAGCATGCACAGAATTTAGGTTTGTATAAGCAGTTCAAAGAATCTGGTTTCGTAAGAACATCTGTAACCGCACTTTGTTCTTTTTTCTGTTTTACCATAAGCTAAATCTATATACTTGTCTGTAACCTCTGTCTAAAAATTAACTTGTTTTTGCTGAATATCTGTAAAGTTTGCACGTAATCAGATGATATAAAAGAGCTGAACTCCTGCTCTTCAGGGCAATTGCCACTGACTCCAGTCTGGGTATGTATCAATAAAGAGAAGGCTTATGAACATTTTTTCTGGTGTGAGACTCTGACTCTTAATCACGGGTTAGTGATTTTTCTTCTTCCACACAAGCAATGGAAGTTGATCTTTTTCGTATTGTTAAACTCTGAAACACCAGAGGAGGTGCAATGTGTGTCACGCCAGGGTCCACCACATAAGTCTGTATTTCGTAAGGCTGTCGCCGTCTTATTTCTTATTTCATTCCTGGGGGTGAAACACTAACATGATTAGCGTGTAACAAGATATATAAGGCCCGAGTTCCGCGTAACTTTGAAATGTCAAATGAACACAAAAAGAGAAAGCATATTATAATTATAGCTGAGATACACAGATACATAGCCATATATCGATACATATATATATAAAAACAAACTCACGGTAAAGGGAAACAATCCATAGGAGAAGTTCCTTCGTATACCTCATGATTTTACTTTCATTTTCACTTCACAACACACTTGAGAATTGACTGCTTTCAGTCAGACAGATTCACTGTATGCATATGGTATTGGAATTATTAGCAGACGTATCAGTTATAAAACTTAGTAATGATATAATTCTATTTTTTTATATTAAAAGGAATTAGTTCAGTGTAAATACAGTTGAATTTAAACTTAACCGAACATTTTGTAAATCAATTCGAAACAGTGTAGAATTTGACATTCCTAAAAAGCTATATAAATAAACTATATTATTATTTGTAGTAGTTCTCGGTGCATACAGCAGATCACATGACAGAGTTGATCTAAAAGTAAACACATTGGAGAGGAAGTCTATAAGAGGCGTGGCCAAATGAAACAGGAAGTTCTTTATCTGGTGTGAGATCGACCTATCAAAGCTCCAAAAGCTTGTGATAAGCCATTCTCTATTGGCCCCGGTGAATTGGTGACCTCTTCCGAATTTGCATGGCACGTGAGAATCATTTTCACCCAGCCGTCCACTTAGATGGCATTTTCTAAGAATGTGACCCTCGTATTAGACTACGAAAATGTAGTATCATGTAAGTCAAGTGCGTTAAGAGATCTTACTTAATCAAAAAGTTGTAGCTCACACGAACCAAAAATAACAAGCTGTTTTTATTATAAGATTATAATTATATAAATTATTATTATAAGATTATAAAGCTCTTGAAGACAGAACACAGATCACTTCACACCCGCAGAATTCATTTTATTCTGCAAAGCACACGAGAATCAGACCTGGGAAATCAGTTTTAAAGGCAGCATTCCGCATAAGTGACCAATACAACATGGCGTATGTGACATACATGAACATAGCGATAACATACAGCTTATAAGTGAGTTGAAATGCAATCTGAGAAAAACAAAACAAGTAAATTATTGTGAAGCACGGGTATATATAATAATTTATATAAAATACATAATATATGAGAATTAACCAACTACAAGAGATTGATACTGAAATGAATAAAACATTTTTAGTGGTAAATACATTAAGAAAATAAATAGACATAAACATGACTGTGAATTATCGAGGGAGTATCAGACTCCCCTCCTTTAGTGGAAAATAAAATAATTTAGATAACATATAAGTGCTGATCCTGATAGACCACCAGGTCTGTTTTCCTAAATTAAATTCTGAAATACAGTAATCCCTCCTCCATCGCGGGGGTTGCGTTCCAGAGCCACCCGCGAAATAAGAAAATCCGCGAAGTAGAAAGCATATGTTTATATGGTTATTTTTATATTGTCATGCTTGGGTCACAGATTTGCGCAGAAACACAGGAGGTTGTAGAGAGACAGGAACGTTATTCAAACACTGCAAACAAACATTTGTCTCTTTTTCAAAAGTTTAAACTGTGCTCCATGACAAGACAGAGATGACAGTTCTGTCTCACAATTAAAAGAATGCAAACATATCTTCCTCTTCAAAGTACTAGGGTGTTGTACCGTGTTAGCCATTATGAATGTAGAGAAAAGCCAAGCAAAATGACACCTTTTATTGGCTAACTAGAAAGATTACAATATGCAAGCTTTCGAGGCAACTCAGGCCCCTTCTTCAGGCAAGATGTATCTGAAGAAGGGGCCTGAGTTGCCTCGAAAGCTTGCATATTGTAATCTTTCTAGTTAGCCAATAAAAGGTGTCATTTTGCTTGGCTTTCCTCTTCAAAGGAAACAGAGTAAAACAAACAAATCAATAGGGCTGTTTGGCTCTTAAGTATGCGAAGCACAGCAGGTACAAAGCTGTTGAAGGTGGCAGCTCACACCCCCTCTGTCAGAGAGAGAGAGAGAGAGTTAGAGAGAGATAAAGAGAGACAGATAAAAAAAATCAATAGGTGCCCTTTGAGCTTTTAAGTATGCGAAGTACCGTGCAGCATACTTAAAAGCTGCACACAGAAGGTAGCAATGTGAAGATAATCTTTCAGCATTTTTAGACAAGCGTCCCTATCGTCTAGGTGTGCGAACAGCCCCCCTGCTCACACCCCCTACGTCAGGATCACAGATAGGCAGCGCAAGAGAGAGAGAAAGAAAAGTAAGTTGGGTAGCTTCTCAGCCATCTGCCAATAGCGTCCCTTGTATGAAATCAACTGGGCAAACCAACTGAGGAAGCATGTACCAGAAATTAAAAGACCCATTGTCCGCAGAAATCCGCGAACCAGCAAGAAATCCGCGATATATATTTAAATATGCTTACATATAAAATCCGCGATAGAGTGAAGCCGCGAAAGGTGAAGCGCGATATAGCGAGGGATCACTGTAATTAGTAAGATTGCACATTTTTGTACATATTTAAACTAACTTATTGTTTTAGACTCCATTAAAGTCTGCAATTTTCCTTTGACATATTCACTGCAATAATAAAGTACTCAAACCTGATACCTACAAGTTGGGCACACTTGTTTCTATGTATAATTTGGTAATTTTTCAGTGGTATTTTGTGTCATGAATGTTATAAAATGTCCGTGCTGCAGTATAAAGCAGTGTGTTTGTATCAAACAATGGAAGTTGATCTTTTTCGTATTGTTAAACTCTGAAACACCAGAGGAGGTGCAATGTGTGTCACGCCAGGGTCCACCACCTAAATCTGTGTTTCGTAAGGCTGTCGCCGTCTTATTTATTTCATTCCTGGGGGTGAAACAACAACACGATTAGCGTGTAGTAAGATATATAAGGCCCGAGTTGTGCGTACCTTTGAAATGTCAAATGAACACAAAAAGACAAAGCATATTATAATTATAGCTGGGATACACAGATACATAGCCATATATCGATAAATATATAATATAAAAACAAACTCACGGTAAAGGGAAACAGTCCATAGGAGAAGTTCCTTCATATACCTCATGATTTTACTTTCGTTTTCATTTGTAAAACACTTGAGAAAGGGCAGCTTTCAGTCAGACAGATTCACTGTATGCATATGGTATTGGAATTATTAGCAGATATATCATTACTAAGTTTTATAACCGATACAATTCTATTTCTTTATATAAAAAGGAATTAGTTCAGTGTAAATATAGTTGAATTTAAACTTAACCGAACATTTTGTAAATCGATCCAAAACACCGTAGAGGCTGACATTCCTAAAAAGAGGAGTAAATGTTTCTGGAAGCTTCTGTTAAACTGAGTCACATAGCTATATAAATAAACTATATTATTAGTAGTAGTAGTAGTAGTAGTCAGTTCACAGAGTTGATCTAAAAGTAAACACATTGGAGAAGCATAGAAGAGGCGTGGCCAAATGAAACAGGAAGTTCTTTGTCTGGTGTGAGGTTGACCAATCAGAGCTCTGAAACTCTGTGTTAAGCCATTCTCTATTGGCCTCGGTGAAATGGTGGCCTCTTCCGAATTTGCATGGCACGTGAGAATCATTGTCACCCAGCCGTCCACTTAGATGGCATTTTCTAGGAATGTGACCCTCGTATTAGACTACGAAAATGTAGTATCATGTAAGTCAAGTGCGTTAAGAGATCTTACTTAATCAAAAAGTTGTAGCTCACACGAGCCAAAAATAACAAGATCTTATTATTATTAGATTATAATTATATAAATTATTATTATAAGATTATAAAGCTCTTGAAGACACAACACAGTTCACTTCACACCCGCAGGAATTATTTTATTCAGCAAAGCACACGAGAATCAGACCTGGAAAATCAGTTTAATTAATTAGAAGAGAACAAAAGGTTACCTGTTACTTTAAACTTGATGATGCCATTTTCTTCATTTGGAGCTTCGACAACACCGCACTCATACTGCCCTTCATCACTAATAATCACATCCTTTAGCAGCAGACTGGCATTGCTCCTCTCTATCTCATTTACAAACAGCTGTACCCTTCTGGATGTGGGGATCATCTGTCCAGCGTCAAACTTAATCAGCTCAGTATTGTCATGTCTCCACACAATCAGTACATGTTTGAGTTCAATTCGACTATTCGCAAAAATGCAGGGCAGAAGCACATCTGAATGTTGGGGTGCTGTGACCTCAGGACGTGGAATGGAGAACTGAAATTCACCCGCCACCACTAAAAGACCAAACAGAAATTAAGTTAACACTGAAGAAATTACTATGGAAAAGAAAAATACACGGTTTACCCTGGAAATACTTTGTTTGAAAATAAAATTGAATTAAGATAAGAGGGGGTGCAGTCCAGCCCAACACATGACACGGCCGTATATTGAAATTTACTGACTGAAAACATAAAACTCTATAAAGACTGCAGAAGAAAACATTTTGGAGAGATTTGGTCATTGTCATTTCCGGTGTGTTCCCTAATCTTTCTCATGCTCATCTACTATATAATAAAACACTATGGTATGTATATATGTATGTCTGGCCCCTCTGAACAGTCTTATTGGTCAGTTTGGATGTCACCTGATTGGTGTTGCTTTGGTTGCTCAGTCAAACTAAAGGCAAGCGACATGGGAAGCATTTGACACAGCAGGCTGACACACATGAGGATACCAAGGAAAGGTAATAGAGAAATGTAGAGAGTAGCCGTCAAAGGCAGAAGTATTTCACGATGTCTTCACAACGGGTAATGGAGCACCAGCTACCAAAGTCAAAAAGAGGACAGATGGTGAGCAGGGCGCCACAAAATAAGAATGTCTGAGAAGAAGGCTTTACAGGAACACAGCCTAGAGAGGAATCGCCAGTCAAGAGAGGTTGAGACACACAAGGACACCAAAGAGAGGTGTACAACAAACACTGTGAGTACAAGTAATATCAAATATTTTTCAATTTATTTTATTACTTGTCATCAACAGGTAACATAGCTACTATTAAATATATTTACATATTGTATGTAAACAGAACAGGCACACAGTATGTGGAAATGAAACAGCGAGCCTGGTTTTCTGACCCATGACCAATTCCCAAATTGTAATAAATAACAAATTCTACACTATGTTACATTTTTATATATTAGAAACAATCTTCTGCATTTTGCATAAATATTTGATTGCAACGTGATGGAAGCTCACAGTCTGTACATGTGAAAAAACAACTGACTAATAAGGACACAACTACCTCCTAGTTGGCCTCCACCAGTGAATCGTTAAAATAACTGAGACAAATGATCTATAAAAGAGCTCCAGTTAAGGGGTCATCTGAATGGCGCTGTGAAAATGGAGAATAAAGAGGATTCTGAATAAGTTAGAAATCAGACAACATGCTGTGAAAAGGTATTTTCCCCATTCTTGATATCCTCCGTTTCTGAGTATTCACAGTAAACGGCTTCAGATCTTTAGACAAAATGTAATATTAGAGAAAGAGAAGCAGAGTAAATATACAACTCCATTTGCAAACTGGAACAACCCCACTGATGAAGATAACAGTCCAGGCTTCAGGGCCCCAGAAATAAAGGTCTGCCATTGTAGGGGGGTTTGTATGATTTAAGGGGAAGACACATATAGACCCGTGAGAGCCACATTGCCAAAATGCCTTTCAAGACATGAACATACTGCACAATATTTTATTTGAAAGCCTGCATGTGTGGAGGACAAAAGGAAACTTAATGTGGGGAATTGAAAACAAAATCAGAGGAAAGGGTGGGACATATCTGGAATAATGACAGTCTGTTCAACTGAAAAGGAAATGAGCCCACGTGACTCTCTAAAGGCAGCTACTTGTTAATGTTCTCTAATAATTAACTGAAATATATTATATATTTCAAGGAGTGTGTGCTGCCAGCAGAATACAAGAGTGATCTAGAAAAACATGAACGTTAGGGGTGATGGACAACATCTCCTTTAAATATTCCCAGCTATGAAGACTGTATTTTCTAACTTTGTGATTTTAAATTAAACCTTTCTAGGATGATGTTTATTTCAGTGCCTTTTACACCTTTTAAATTGCACAAAAAACTAATTAGTGTAATATCTGTATTAAGTATTTAATTCATATTTAAAAATACTGCATATTTTCAACATACTCCTCATAAGTCAGCCAGCAGGAATTCCAAGCACATAAGGAAATGGTTTATCTAAATTTTTCATTAAAAAGAAAAATTTACATCTGAACCACTTAAAGCAGATTTTAGAGTTTTGAGGGAGTTGGAAATTTTCAAATATTTTCTTATCTCTGACATGTGGGATGAAGCCCAGTGAGCCCATTTAAAGACTGGCACTGAGCCCAGAAAAACTGCGCTGCGGTTTGAAGTCCCAAATCTGAGGACTTTCTGTGGTGCCTTGAGGGCTCACTCTTCTCTATTAATGACGTGGATATCTGGGTCAAATTAAAGTAAGAATTTCTTTCCATTTTCTTCTAAACCACAACAGTTTTACTCTTCTCTTAATACAAAATGAACACTTAGTGCAGTTTCTTTGCATTTGTTCTTGGAAAGCTGTCAACAGATTTTATTAGAAGTGCTAAGATCTCAGGCTGCACTGTGGCACAGCAGACGGCCCTCCTGCCTCACAGATCCACTTTCTTCAGTTCAGTCTGCATGTTCTCCCGGGGTCTACATGGATGTTCTCCCACCTCCCAGAGATGTGTCTGCTATTCATCAATTTGAAATGGAGGCCACTGGCCCTGTGATGTTTTACTGATTCTTGTCCTGTGCCCAGTAGAACTGAGATGAAAGGATTAAGACAGTCAGAGAACATTATATTTACTCCAATTGTTAAATTAAGAAAAATATTACCATTTAATGTGATTTTCTCTGTTTTGTTTGTCCTTGAAGCTAAACACTAAATGGCCACAGAGTGCATTATGTGAAGGAAATTTCAAATACATTGAAAGGAAGACAAAAGGTTGATGTTGAAACCAGAACTACCTACCTAAAAACATCTCCATCTTGAGAATATGAAGACCTCATGACAAGAGGCCTCCTACCGGACACTAAAGGCGTCACACAGACGTTACTCAGGAATCTAAAAGTCTCTGTGTATCGCGGTTGATTTTGCTCCCTGTGAGCAGCACCACATAAAGAACGGCCGACACAACACTTTTACATTCCCTTTGTAGGTTGTAAGGTATATTTATTTTTACGCAGTTGACATCTTAACTTCATGTTTTCCCCCATGACCCTGTGTTCGGGTTCAGCGGTTTGGAAAATGGATGGATGATTACTTTCTTTCTGCTATAATTCATAAGACTGCACAATTTTGTACATATTTAAACTAACTTATTGTTTTAGACTCCATTAAAGACTGCAATTTTCCTTTGACATGTTCATTGCAATAATAAAATACTCAAAGCTGATACCTACAAGTTGGGCACACTTGTTTCTACATAGAATTTGGTAATTTTTCAGTTGTATTTTGTGTCATGAATGTTGTAAAATGTCCGTGCTGCAGTATAAAGCAGTGTGTTTGTACCAAACAATGGAAGTTGATCTTTTTTGTATTGTTAAACTCTGAAACACCAGAGGAGGCGCAATGTGTTGTCACGTCAGGGTCCACCAACTGAATCTTTATTTCGTAAGGTTGTCGCCGTCTTATTTCATTCCTGCGGGTGAAGCACCAACATGATTAGCATGTAATAAGATATATAAGGCCCGAGTTGTGCGTACATTTGAAACAGCAAACAACACAAAAATACAAAGCATACTGTAATTATAGCTAGGATACACAGATACATAGCCATATATCGATGCATATAATAAAAAAACAAACTCACGGTAAAGGGAAGCAGTCCATAGGAGAAGTTCCTTCGTATACCTCATGATTTTACTTTCGTTTTCACTTCGCAACACATTTGAGAAATGTAGTTTCGAGTCAGACAGATTCACTATATGCGTATGGTATTGAAATTATTAGCAGATTTATCGGTTATAAAACTTAGGAATAATATAATTCTGTTTCTTTTTTTGGAAAGGAATTATTTCAGTGTAAATAAAGTTGAATTTAAACTTAACCGAACATTTTATAAATCAATCCAAAACACCATTAAGTTTTACATTACCCAAAAAAGATGAGAAAATGTTTCTGGATGCTTCTGTTAAACTTAGTCACGTAGCTATATAAATAAACTATATTATTATTTTTATAATTATTATTTGTCAGTTCTCGATACATACAACAGACCACATAAGAAGGTTGGAGAGGAAGACAGGAAGAGGCGTGGCCACAACAACCATGATGACTGTGTCTCCTGTGAGGTCGGACCAATCAGACCTCAGAATTTCTGCAATAAGCCATTCTCTAGCTATAGCTAAGTTTCCATCCAGTTTTTTGCGACGTTTTGTTATCGACAAACAGAATATACGTAAAAAAAAATGTGCGAAATTTGCTGTCTCCAGCCTGTTTCCATCCAACTGGCTTTTTATCGATAAAATGGTGTGCGTGATGACATCATCCCCCCCAAAACGAACTGTCGCATAAGTTTTGTTGTATCACGAAAAAAACCTGCCTTTGAGCCGTTTCCATACATAATTTTGTGTTATGTTGCAAATTATCTACCTTTTGTTTTCCACGTTACACCCCCTCCACTAAACAAAGAAACAAAGAAATGGAGAGATTATTCAGACAGTTTTTTGAAATTTGCCAGCTTACTGTTATTTCAGTTTCACAAATAATTGGAATTGTACATAATATCCGAAGACGACAGCAGAATGAAGCAGTTGCTTGTCTGATAGCCCTAGAGCTCGAAGAAAGTACCCCAGTGCAACAAAACCCACGGGAATGGGAGACATGACGGAATAAGACCTTCTGGGAGGAGGTGGTGGAGAGACACTTCACAGAAAATCTCTGGCTGCAACATTTTAGAATGACACGGCCGACGTTTGAGATGTTGTGTGGATTCATCAATCCTGATGTTGCGCCCATCACAAGTTGCCACTGACCACCGGTTCCAACCCAAAAGCGGATTGCCATCGCCCTTTACAAGCTGGCAACCTGCGCCGAGTATAGAGTAGTTGGAGAAACTTTCGGGGTTAGTAAAACTACCATCCATCGATGTGTATATGCTGTGTGCACCGCTATTAAAGAAAAATTAATGCGGCGTTATATCAGACTTCCGACTGTAGCGGAGGCCAATGAAATTGCATACCGCAATTCCTTGGTGCATCTTGTGCCACAGATTTACGGTGCGCTGGATGGCACGCATGTGCCTATTCTTCCCCCGACGGAAGGCTACCGCGATTACATTAATCGCAAAGGGTGGCCATCTATTGTTCTCCAGGCCCTTGTTGATGACAGGTGCATGATACGAGACATTTGCGTTGGCACTCCTGGAAGTGCCCATGATGCAGCTGTGTTTGCAGCATCAGATCAGTACAGGTGAGCCTACCTTTCAACATCCCTTCTCAGTGCGATAACAACTGAATTAGTACTGTAACCTGCTTCCCTTAAGGTTTTTAATTAAAACTGAAATTTGAATTAATACAAAATAACGACGTTTAATCAAAAAAAAAAACTAAAGTTAATATTAATAAGAGAATTTCTCTGCCAGGTAACGCTGTTTCAGCACCTTCCATTTGCTGCGAAGAATATGCCACGGCTTCGTGTAGCCATTTTTCTTTCCAGATCCTTAAATGTTGTAGCATTCCTTTGTTGTTTTCCATCAAAAATAGTGGTGATGTAGTTTTCCTTAATTAAATTGAGGAAATAACGAGTCTCTTCATCAGACCATGCGAACCGCTCCGCCATTCTCGTTTTGATTGCACGTGATGAAAATGTGACACATTTATTTGCGTTAAAGCCCTTTTTTCCGACAAAAAGTGTTTCCAATGTAGTTTTTGCGACATCTGAAGTATCGATATGGAATTTATGCGCTAAAGTTAAACGGAAAAATATTATGTCGACATGTACAACATTTTATCGATAATTAGCATTTCCATAAGCTATATCGGTAAAAAAATTTGAAGCGCTAAATATTTTTTCGCAGAAACTCCTTGGATGGAAACCTGGTTATCCATATTACTAACCGAGAATGCTAAACCGGATGATGGACGCAGGCACATCCATGAATGGGCCGTAGCAGCAAAAAGACGTACTGCGCAGGCGCAAAAAGAGTCCGCGAGAGTCGGCTGAGGAGCCGAGAAAGGCGGACAAAAGAGGGCGAGAGAGGCGGATGAGGAGAAAGGCAGACAAAAGAGGGCGAGAGAGGCGGATGAGGGTCCGCGAGAGGCGCAGGCGCAAAAAGAGTCGGAGAAAGGCGGACAAAAGAGGGTGACAAAGGCGGATGAGGGGCCGCGAGAGGCGGACAAGACCACAGAAAACAGGAGTGAGCACATACAAAAAGGAGTCACAGAAATGAGGCGCAACAAGCACCTAAAAAAGGAAAAGGCACATAAAAAAGTAGTCAAACGCGGGCAAAGCACGAAACACATTGCACACGAAACTAAACACACCAAAAAAAAAGAACAGACGAGCGCACAACAGCAAGGCACGACCACACACCCCCCCCCCCCCCCCCCCCCCACCACCCTACAGGCACGGGACGGGACGGGACACACACCAAGAGGGGGATTCAACAAGCCCATGGAAGACAAAAAAAAAAGAACACAAAACCGCCCCACAGACCCTACAAGCAAGGGACGGGACACACACAAAGAGGGGGATTCAAACAAGACACAGGAACACAAAAAGAAAGAAAACGCTCGCGCAACAACAATCCCCCCCACACATCCATAAGAAGTGACACCCAAAGCCACATATTCTAAAGTGAACGTCGACACCTTCACACTAGGCAGCATAGGTGTCAGCATAGGTGGATGTCCTTTCAATAAAGCACTATTAACCGTTCAACTGCAGAAAAGGATACATATTAACAGTGAGTGCGATCCTCCTTATTACTTATCCATATTTCGCATGCTAAGAAAGAAACAAGTCATGAATACACGGTCACGGGTACAAAACGATTCGGAAAGGATAACGGGAACAAACACACGAACACGAAAGAAACAAGAAAATAGACGGCGGCGCATAAAGCGCGCTTAAAAATGTCTCGGATCAAAAAACGCAAAGCACAAGTGACACCGTTACAGAGACGTGCCCAAATGGACAGACACAATGAACGTTGACGCATTCAGCGCGCGTGTCAAAGTGCTGCATCGAAAGAAGCACGATTTCAAACCGAAAGAGCTCACGTATCAGACATACAAAAAAGGGAGCGAAGAGACAGAATAAATGAACGGAGACGTGAACAACGCGCAAATAAACTGACAGAAAAAAAAAAAGCAAGACGCGAAAAGCACCAAGCTCAAATGACCGACATACAAAAACGGACAAGGCTCGATACAAACAATGCACGGCGTAGACTGAAACGGACTTTGCGCAAAGCGGAGGCGAATAAAAAAAAAAGAAAAAAATAGCGCGTCACAAATAATGGACATGCAACAAAAAGGCAATCAAACGCAAAAAGCGAAACATGCCCGTCGCGGACATCAACGCCACACACCTGTTAAACGCTTACGCAAAATGGCTGAAAACGCCTTCAATAAGGAATCCACTATTGAGGAAAATTCATTGGGATTAATGAATGTCATTTGCAATCATTGTCATTCACTTAACTTCACAGAAGAAACAACTGGCAATACAAGTAATGAATTTACACGTTGTTGTCAAAAAGGTCAGAGTAGACTGCCTCCTTTACATTCATATCCTGAATATCTAAAGAAGCTTCTAACTAACGATGTGCCTGAAAGTAAAAACTTTATGAACTGCATTAGATCCTACAATAGTTCATTTGCTTTTGCATCTACTGGAGTACATATCAGGCCACCAAAAGGCAATGGCCCATACTGCTTTCGCATATGTGGACAAATATTGCATCGCATTGGAACAGTGCACCCTGAAACAAATCAACAACGCAAATATGCACAAATCTACATCCTAGATCCAGATGAGGCAATCTATCAACGCATGAACCTTCCTGAAAACAAACAATGCACAGAGCTTATAATGAGAAACGTCACTCATGTCATAAACAATCACCCATTAGCTAAGTCTATAAAAATGCTACATGAAGTTGAAAAGGAGGCAAATACAAAAGCAAATGCAGAAGGTATAGCGGCAACTACATTTGCTTTGGTCTTGATAAAGGACAAAGAACAAGATCCAAGACGATACAATCTGCCCGTCGTTAATGAAGTGGCAATTGTCTTTCAAAGTAAACATGGTGAGCCTCCATTTCACAGAGATATTGTTCTACATTTACGTCCTGATGAAAACAACACACCTACATTCCAACGCATAGACATTTGCTTTCCGCTTCTTGATACTTTATTTGATATTTCTATGCGCATCATCCAAAGCTGCACACTATTCTATATCTAATTCATACATCTCACTCTTTGTCATGTCCCAACGCCAGGGGTTGGCGAGCGAAGCAAGCAGGGGGCAGAGCCCCCTAGTAGACATAGAATTACTAGATGCCTCATGACCAGCAGCATCGTACGCCAATGTCGCCACCATATTGCGAGTGGCACTGCTGTGGAGTGAAGTAATGGATAAAGATGCCTCACGCATGTGCTGCTTGGGATTGTACAAACCGCTGTACGCTCCAAACCAGATCACAGGGATTACATTTCATAGGTAAAGATGAACAATTGTTTTGGTTATATTTGGCCATTAAAAAATCCCGTTTTATAATCTTAACTTTAGCTACACCAGGCTAAACTAGCAAATCTATTCATTTATGTGCTCAAGTGAGCCTCCAAACAACATTTTGGCTAAATGTTTTTAGTCACTAACTATGTAGATAGTCGTTAGCTGTTAACATTTCTCAAACTTTGAAAGTTTCCCAAAGAAATCCACCTCAGGAAGCAGTGGGAGGTAGCCCACTGAGTTTTTGAGAAAGCTATCCTGTGATGTGTGCCGTGCTAGTTTGGTAACAGATGCTGTACCGGCATCACATGATCAAAGCTACCACTCGCTCACACTAAAAAAACAAAGGAGCGTGGAATGGAATGTAAAATCTATTGCTAGCTTCTGTATGAAAATCTGCATGTTGTCTGAGTAGCTAGGTATTATTCTAACAGATAAAATAAGCGAGCTTACATAGAGTAGGGCCCCAATGTGGAATGCAGCTCTTGGCTACTCCCCGGCTTGTCTCAGCAGTGTCTGGTTATCGTCCAATTAAGATGCCAAAAGTATGACAAGTTTTCTGATAAGCTTAATTAAAAATATAAGAAAAGATTAGAATTTCTTCTTTTCGTTGTAATCAACAAATTGTGTAAGAATGTTCTGTGACCTTTGGAATGAAACTGAGCTTATGTTTTCTCTAACAAGCTTCTTTGAAGAGTTCTGTTATAAAATACGACTTACCCCCCCATGATGGGGCTTTTTGCACTTCAGAGTCAGTGAGAGAAAAAGCTGACAGGCCCTGTAAAGGCAAAGACCCTCTGCTCATCAAGAAGTGTAAAGAATAAAAGAACTCTGCTTATTTGAATTGGTGTTTTGCCTGCTGTTGTCTCGACACTTCGTCCACAGGAGGTTTGATGATTCCTTCTGAGGATACAGTCAAGGAGGTTGTGGGATATTGATGTAATCAGTCAGGAGGTAGAGGTCGCTGTGGGGAAAGGGGTGGAAGGTAAAGGAGAGAGAGGAAAGGAGGAAGTGTGAATAAAGTTAAGGAAGAACTGACTACATTGCATGCTCCATTTATTTCAACAATAAATACAACATATTGGCGACGAGGATGTCAACTTTTGGACTCTCGCCTCCTCCTGTGTTTCTCGAAACTCCGGGTGAGCCTGCAATACCGTTTAATTCTTGGCTAAGGATGTTTGAGAACTATGTGCTAGCTCTTACTGACACTCCGCTATCGGATAAACGTAAACGTGCACTATTGATTCATTGCCTAGGGACTGAAGCTCAGCGTATTTTCTACACTCTTGCTATTGCTGATGATACATTCGCTGCTGCCCTTGCTGCACTAAAAGCCTTTTTCATTCCAAAAGTGAACGTTGTGGCTGAAAGAAGTAAATTTCGCCAACGGGCGCAGAAGCCTGGTGAATCTACTTTGCAATATGTTGCCGCACTGCGCGAGCTCATTGCTAATTGTGATTTCGGCGTGCTAACGGATGACATGCTTAGAGATCAAATCATAGAGAAAACAAATATGCCTCGCATTCGAGAACGATTATTGCTAGAGACGGACCTTACATTACAAAAAGCGATTGCTATTGCTGGGCAAATTGAATGTGCAGTGACTGAAGCTAAGGCTATGGTTACTAATACTGAATCGTCTGTTAATGCGGTACAAAAAAATTCACAAGGTACGGGACGGGCGAGGCAGGAACCTGCTTTTAATGCGCGTGCATCTGAAAAACAAACAGCAGCAGCAGCTCAGGCTTCAATTGTGGTGCAACAGAAAACATGTTATCGCTGTGGATCTCGAATGCACCTGGCTAATAACCCCAATTGTCCAGCAAAAGCAGTAAGATGCAGACATTGCGGTAAATTTGGTCATTTTGCTAAAGTATGTCGTGGTGCCACATCCACTTGTGCTGTGCAAGAAGTTACTGTGCCTGACCTTACTGTTCTTAGCATTGATGACACTACAGTTGCACAACGGAGGAAGGGTCTCTGGTGCACAGTGTCCCTTCAAGCTGCCTCCACTCAACCAGTTCAAGCAAACTTACTTGTGGACACTGGCTCAGCAGTTTCAATTCTACCAGAAGTATTCTATCGTCAACATTTTAGTAATGTACCACTTGTTCAGTCAAAAGTGCAACTAAAGACTTATATGCAGAAACCAATTCCAGTACTGGGATGTATTACTCTTTTCATTACAAGGGATACAAACCATACACAAGCTACATTTTACGTTGTGCCACTGGGAGCAGCTTTGTTAGGCATGGACCTTTTTATGGCACTTAACTTAGAAATTAGAAATGGACAAATTGCATCCAAGAAAATGCCCAATGACCCCGTATACAACATGACAGTTATGAATATTAAGAATGCTCATACATTAGGTGTGACTGATAGATTTATTCATAAGGTTAAACTACGACATGAGGTAATACCTGTTCAACAGAAACTTCGTCGTCTACCATTTTCTGTCCGTGAGGCTGTCTCGAAAGAACTAAAGAGACTTGAACAGGAAGACATTATAGAGAAAACTGATTCATCTCCTTGGGTGTCACCATTAGTAGTAATTAAAAAAAAATCAGGTGCAATACGACTATGTGTAGACCTTCGTGAGCCAAACAAAGCTGTGGTGATAGATAGCCACCCTTTACCACACATTGAAGAAGTGTTCACACAGCTTCGAGGAGCTAAAATGTTCTCCACCATTGATCTTCGAAATGCTTACCATCAGGTACCTTTACATGAGGATAGCAGAGATATTACTGCATTTATAACACATGATGGACTTTTTCGTTTTAAAAGAGTACCTTATGGTCTGGCATCAGCTCCAAGTGCATTTCAGAGAATGATGTCCTTGATACTAGCAGGGCAGGATGGGGTGCAGTGTTACTTAGATGACATTATAGTATATGGGGACTCACCATCTGTTCATGAACACAGGTTACAAGCAGTACTTCATTGTCTTCATGACAGTGGGCTGCAGCTTAATATGGAGAAATGTCAATTCAGAAAAACTGAACTGACATTTTTAGGCCATAGAATTTCTTCTGCTGGCCTTCAGCCCAATGTTGAACACATAAGAGCAGTAACTGAAGCTCCACCACCTCATGATGTATCTTCTTTACGCTCATTTCTTGGACTGACTGCTTGGTATTCTAAGTTCATTCCAAATTATGCCACTGTGGTAGAACCCCTTCGTGAACTGCTTAGGAATTCTGGAGGATTTTCTTGGACAAATATGGCACAAGAAAGCTATGATTGTATTAAGAACCTTATTGCTACCAGTCCAGTGCTTGCAATTTTTGACCCTTCATTGCCTGCAATTGTAACTACAGATGCTTCGGATTATGGTATTGGTGCTGTCCTTACACAGCATCATGGTGGATTTGAGAAAACCGTTGCCTTTGCATGTCGTACATTGTCAGAATGTGAAAGACAGTACTCTACTATTGAAAAAGAGGCTCTTGCTTGCGTGTGGGCCACAGAGAAATGGCGTACCTACTTGTGGGGACGTCATTTTACCTTACGCACTGATCACTGTCCATTAACCACACTACTTACTAGCAAGGGGCTTGGACGAGCAGGCATGAGAATTGCAAGGTGGTCAGCGCGACTTATGTCATTCAACTACAGTATTGAGTATAAACCTGGTCATGAAAATATCACTGCTGACTGTTTATCACGCTTGCCACTGTCTGAGACAGTATCAGAACAAGACCCTGACTTGGAATTGGTTGCACTGGTGTCTGTTGACTTTGCTGCAGTGACTGCAGAGCAGTTTCAAAGTGCTTGTGCCTCGTGCCCTATTCTACAAAAGGTCAAGACTTATATTAGTAAAGGATGGCCTTGTACTTCAAAAGGTCTTGAATCTGATGTTATTCCATATTTTAGAATTCAGTCAGAGTTGGCGGTAAAAAATGAACTTATTATTCGTGGCACTCATAGGGTCATTGTCCCATTAGAATTACAGTCTAAGATGATTCAGCTGGCACATTCTACCCATCAAGGGATTGTACGAACGAAACAGAGACTCAGGGATTTATATTGGTGGCCTGGCATGGACTCCCAAGTGGAAGATGCTATCAAGTTATGTACAACTTGCATACAACACGATAAAACCGCTAAAACAACTACAGCTCCATTACAACCAGTGCCTATCCCAAATTCAGCTTGGAACAAACTTGCCATTGATATTGTGGGGCCATTCCAAACTGCACCATATGGCTATCGCTATGCCATTACACTTATTGACTACTTCAGTAAGTGGCCAGAGGTTGCTTTTGCTTCTGCTGTGACTTCGCAAACCATTATACATTTTTTGTGCACTATTTTCAGTAGGGAAGGAAATCCACTGGAAATTGTTACTGACAATGGATCTCAGTTTACGTCTTCTGATTTTGAAGCATTTCTTAGCGATAGGGACATCATACACACTCGCAGTTCTGTTTACTATCCACAAGCAAATGGTGAGATAGAGCGTTTTAACAGGGTATTAAAGGACTGTTTGCAAACAGCAAATATTGAAGGAAAGCCTTGGAAGTCATTTGTTACTGAATTTTTACAGATATATCGTGCTACTGTACATGCAGTAACACAAAAGTCACCTGCTGAGCTCTTACATGGTCGCCCAATGATAACTAAATTAAACATTAGAGACCTGCTTCCAACTTCGACTTTGAAGCAACATATTACTGTGGCGCAGCATGTACAACGGAAACAAGAACAAATGAAAAAATATACAGATATACGTCGCAGAGCAAAATCACCTTCTTTCACTTGTGGGAGTTTTGTGCGTATTAGGAAGCCGGGCATAGTTCAAAAGGATCACTTCAAATTCAGTTGCCCTTATCAGATAATTGCTCAGAAAGGCCCTGCCACATACCTGTTGTCAGATGGCAAGATCTGGAATGCAGTTCATCTCGCCCCAGCTACAGGTGTACAATCCAGTCGGACTTCAGACACACAACCAGAGGATTCATACGTTCCAACCCGTCCAATTCAGTCGGCTGCTATTTCTACTGGTACACCTGGGCAGTCTTTTTCAAATATACGGAGAGGTAGAGTGCGACAGGCTCCGGTGTGGACAAAGGACTATGTCAGATAAAGATTTACAGTATTTGGAAGCTACACGTGTTACCTTAACAGTTATAAAGGAATGGGATAGTTTAATTAGTTGGTTAGTATAATTGTGAAAATTAGAGATTACAGTTTTCTCTTATTATAATGTTTTAATATTATTAATGATTGTTTTTTTTTTCTTCAAAAGGGGGTATATGTGGGATATTGATGTAATCAGTCAGGAGGTAGAGGTCGCTGTGGGGAAAGGGGTGGAAGGTAAAGGAGAGAGAGGAAAGGAGGAAGTGTGAATAAAGTTAAGGAAGAACTGACTACATTGCATGGTCCATTTATTTCAACAATAAATACAACAGAGGTCAAAGTAGCTGAGCGTGTTATCTAACAGTCGACATTAGGGCAAGCTGTCAGTGTATCTTTGATCAATCAGTTTGATCGGGCTGAGATTGGTTCAGATGATGTGTTTTTCTCAAGGAGCACATTGAGGAAACACAGTTTGAAATTGACAATCATCATTTTATGCTCATGCCTTTAGTTCTGTCTGTCTTCACCAAACTAATACTGCACCATATTGCCAGACTGAATACTCTCAAATTACAGAGTGGCAACACACAAAAAAAGCTATGGAAGACAGTTCTGTTTCGTGCATTTTAGATCCTGTCCTGTACAGTATATATTTAAGTAACCACATTATGTGTGTGTGAGAGAGAGAGAGAAATTGAGAGAGGAATGAGTGAAATGTTTTCAGAAATTATTAAGCCAATTTGTATACAATACATTTTTTATTTTTGTCATTGAGTGTATCATTTCACTGTTAAAAGAAAGACAAACAAAGATAACTGGCAGTAACAGTGCAAAATTCACAATTGGTATGCCAGTTTGAAAAGATAAGTTTTGAGGGTAGTTTTAAAATGTGTTATTGAATCGAGCTGATGTATATGAGAGGGAAGAGAACTCCAGAGTTGAGGAGCACTATGAGAGACGCTCGAGTTCCCATAGAACTGAGTTTGATGTGCGGTACAGAAAGTCGAGCTGCAGATGAGGATCTGAGTGAGCGAGAGGAGTGTAAGTCTGGAGGAGATCAGTGAGGTTGTGGAGAGCTTTAAATGTTAAGAGCAGTATTTAGTATTGTATTCTGTAGTTAACAGGGAGCCAGTGAAGTTAAGAGAGAATAGGTGGAATATGTTCAGTGGATTTAGAACAGCAGGTTATTACCCTGGCAGCAGAATTTTGAAGAAGTTGTAAGTGATGGTAATGTTTTTGTGGGATGCTAGATAGAATAGCATTACAGTAATCTATACGTGAGGTGACTCGGGCATTAACCAATACTTCAGTACTGTGTTGCATAAGAACAGGACGAAGTCTAGAAATATTTTGGAGATGGAAGAAGGCAGACCGAGAAATGTTACTTATATGGGAGGAATTATTTAATAATAATAATTATAATAATTATCTATACTAATTAATAAAAGGCA
Organism: Erpetoichthys calabaricus; assembly: GCF_900747795.2. Taxonomy (NCBI): domain Eukaryota; kingdom Metazoa; phylum Chordata; class Cladistia; order Polypteriformes; family Polypteridae; genus Erpetoichthys; species Erpetoichthys calabaricus. The sequence goes on along the minus strand of NC_041405.2, from coordinate 9,245,652 downwards.
AAGCCCTCACTGACTCACTGACTGACTGACTGACTCACTCACTCATCACTAATTCTCCAACTTCCCGTGTAGGTGGAAGGCTGAAATTTGGCAGGCTCATTCCTTACAGCTTACTTACAAAAGTTAGGCAGGTTTCATTTCGAAATTCTATGCGTAATGGTCATAACTGGAACCTGTTTTTTGTCCATATACTCTAATGGAGGAGGCGGAGTCACGTATCGCGTCATCACGTATTACGCCTCCTATGTAATCACGTGAAGTGAAAACAAGATAGAGATTTACAGCACGAGTCAAACGCGGGAACGAAGGTAAATGACATTAATTGTTGAGTGTCTTTTAATACTGTGTAATTGTTGAGTGTCTTTTAATACTGTGTAAGCATACATATTAACAGATGTGCAATTAAACATGTGCATTTACGGGGTGATTTCTCAGGCTTAAAGCTCGAAGTGATCACTCGAGTGAAGGCAGCTTCACAAAAAAACAGATCCTTAACAAACTGTTAGTGGTATATTTTACCTCAATTTTAAAAGGTTTTCTTTTCTTCTTAATAAAAATTTAAAAGCAGAACTTCGCCGGTGCGAACCGCGGGGATTTCAGCGACTGACACATACAGACATATTCATGAGTGCAGGTACTTCAGAAACAGAGCACCGTGTAAACCTAAAGTTTAAATTAAGTTCATAGACATACAAAAGGTTGCCATTGATTTCAGGCAAGATTGCTTTTCTCCTGTACAACTATACGTTGCATTCTCAAGAGTGTGCTTGCACGGCTTGGTCATATTACAACCGGAGTGCTGAACTGACAAACTGGTATACAAACAGAACAATCGTAAAAACAGGATTAAATAAAAAGGCTGCTTCTGTTGGCGAAGCAACGAAAAAGGAAGACCTTATATGACGTTTGTTTATAAAACAGCGGAGAGGTTGTGTGAAGTCAGCTACACAAAAAAACAGATCCTTAACAAATTGTTAGTGGTATATTTTACCTCAATTTAAAAAGGTTTTCTTTTCTTCTTAATAAAAATTTAAAAGCAGTACTTCGCCGGTGCCAAGCGCGGTGATTTCAGCGACTGACACATACAGATATATTCATGAGTGCAGGTACTATGGAAACAGAGCACCGTGTAAACCTAAAGTTTAAATTAAGTTCATAGACCTACAAAAGGTTGCCATTGATTTCAGGCAAGATTGCTTTTCTCCTGTACAACTATACGTTGCATTCTTAACAGTAAGCTTGCACGGCTTGGTCATATTCCAACCGGAGTGCTGAACTGACAATAGATAGATAGATAGATAGATAGATAGATAGATAGATAGATAGATAGATAGATAGATAGATAGATAGATAGATAGATAGATAGATAGATAGATAGATAGATAGATAGATAGATAGATAGATAGATAGATAGATAGATAGATCACATATTAATCAGATTACTAGGACAGCATTTTTTCACTTAAGAAATATAGCAAAAGTTAGACCTCTTATAACATTGCAAGATGCTGAAAAATTAGCGAAGAAGTAGTGTGTTAAAGAGGTTATGTAAACATATATATATACACATAAACATATATAAATATATATACATATCTACATATACACATATCTACATATACGCATATCTACATATACATATATATATATACATATATATATACATATACACATCCACATATATATATACACATATCAACATATATATACACATACATATACACACATACATACACACACACATACATATATACATATACACATACATACATACACATACATACATACATACACACATTTATCTATACATATAAAGGAGAGTTGAGATCCGAGAGACTGTGTTTGTGTGTTTGTGGAGGGATGGAGAGTTAAGGCGGGTGTTGGAGTCACATGATCATCTCCCCTCCCATTCACCTCATTTCATTCACTTCATTTCGCTCCAAGCTGAGCTCCGCAGCTGGCACGGTCTTGCTGTTCTTGATTTGCTTTTCACATGGCCAACTATACGTTGCATGCTCAAGAGTAAGCTCAGCGCACAACTTGGTCATATTACAACCGGAGGGGCGAACTGACAACATGGTATACAAAGAGATCCTTAACAAATAATTATTGGTATAATTTCCCTCAGTTTATTATTTAAAATTTTAAAGCAGTACTTCGCCGCTGCGAAGCGTGGGTATTTTGCTAGTTATTTAATAATTGTCATTATTAGTGTATAAATGGATATGTGCCAAAATCTGTTGTATGTAAATGATACTGTTTTAAACTTTATTGTTTTTTACATTTACCTGTATTAGTTTAAATAGCACTTTTGCCACTCACAATATGGCAGACGTGCTGACGTATCGTGTGGACTGGTAACACAGTGAATGTGGCGTCTATCTATATATGTCTATGTTCTCTAGTAGATCGATGGCCTCTCACTAATTTGTATGGTACGTGAGAATCATTTTTACTCAGCCGTGCACTTAGATCGCATTTTCTAGCAATATGACCCTCGTATTAAATTACAAAAATGTAGTATCATATAAGTCAAGTTCATTAAGAGCTCTTATTTAATCAAAACATTGTAGCTCACACGAACCAAAAATAACAGGTAGTACATCTTTGATTATAAAGCTCTTTAAAACACGACACAGTTTACTCCCCACCCGTACAAATCATTTTATTCAGCGAATCAGACCTGATAAATTGGCTTAACATACACCATGAGGACCAACAGCATTCCAATACAACATGGCGTATATCACATACATCAACATAACGATAACATACAGCTTATAAGTGAGACGAAATGCAATCTGAGAAAATAAAGAAAACAAGCAAATTACAGTAAAGCACAGGCATATACAATATAGTATAATATATATAAAATATATAATATATGAGATTTAACGTGCTACAAGAGATTTAAACTAATATGAATAAAGCATTTTTACTGCCAACTACAATAAGAAAATAAAAAGACATAAATTGTGAATTATCCTTTAGGGTAAAAAAATGATTTAGGTAACATATAGAAGTGCTGATCCTGATAGACTAGGTCTGTTTTCCCAAATGGAATTCCTGAAATAAGAAAATTCCACAATTTCTGGGTTTGAAACGTTTTTCTGCTTAATTCCTTGCCTCAGTATCACGTAACTTCTTGACTGATGACTGTGCACTCAGCTTTTCTGCTGTCCTAACAATATTTTGTATTCCCTCCTTCATATGGCCACAGGCTGAGCTGAACTGCACAGTACTAGAAGATATAAGGAGACTTTTGATAGCAGATCTGTGAAACTGAGAGCAGCTACCACTTTGGAGGGCTTTCACATGAAATTTCTTATCTCTCCCATAATACACGACTACAACTGCTGCTCAAAATATGAAATACCTGAGACGCGTCTGCTATAAAAGCTGGAGCTTCCCCTGATATTAGTGCTACTTGATAAGGTGCAACAACCATCTGACATTTTTATGGCATGTGTTTGATTTGTATTCCACTTCACAGCTTGCTATTAGTGCTACCTGCATAGCTTCTGGCTGCCTATGACAACATGATAGAGATAGAGGGTTTAGAAAATGGATGGATGCAGAGAGTCAATCTAAAGAATTAGTGTGTTATAAATTAGAATAGTAGATCAATCTGGACGAGAACAGGCTATTCAGCCCAACAAAGCTCGCCAGTCCTATTCACTTAATTCTTCTAAAATAACATCAAGTGGAGTTTTGAAGGTCCCTAAACTCTTACTGTCTAACACACTACTTGGTCACTTATTCCAAGTGTCTATGGTTCTCTAGGTAAACAAAAAATTCTTATTGTTTGTGTGAAATTTACCATTTAACAAGTTTCCAACGGTGTCCCATGTTCTTGATGAACTCCTTTTATAGTCACAGTCTTGATCCACTGGACTAATTCCCTTCATAATTTTAAAGACTTCAGTCATGTTGCCTTTTAATCATCTTTTGCTCAAATTTAAAGGCTCAGCTCTTTTAATCTTTCCACATAACTCATCCTCTGGAATCAGCCTAGTCACTCTGCTCTGGACTTTTTCTGGCGCTGCTATGTCCTTTTTATAGCCTGGAGACCAAAACTGCCCACAGGACTCCAGATGAGGCCTCACCAGTGTGTTATAAAGCTTCAGCAGAACTTCCTTGGACTTGAAACTCCACACATCGAGGCGCTATATAACCTGACATACTGTTAGCCTCGTTAATGACTTCTGAACACTGTCCGGCAGTTGATCGTGATAAGTCCACTAAAATTTGTAAATCCTTCTCATAGGCTGTACTTTCAATTTTTTTAGACCTTTTTATGCATTCATATATAACATTTTTACTTCCTACATATAATTCTTTACATTAAATTTCATCTGCCACAAATCTACCTAAGCCTGTGTGCTGTCCAAGTCCATCTGTAATTGACTCAATGGATTCGAGATTATCTGCCAATTCACCTAGCTTGGTGTCATCGTAAACTTATCCAGCTATTTACTTATATTCTTATTCAAATTATTTATATATGTTAAATACAGGAATTTGCCGGTGAAGATACGTTAGTAAAGGTGTAAGACACAAGTTTATTAGAGTCGCCTTCAAAGACCAGACAGAAGGTGAAAAAGGCGCCTTGAAAATAATGAGAGTTTCAGAAGCAGGAAAGTGATCATTGGTGAACTGATGTTCACATACAGTACAAAAGAATACAGAGGACAGGCACTGAAGGAACACGTAGAACAAGAGCTAGCAAATATTTTATTACTTATTCTATTAGCTGTCTGTCACAGGGACCATTGCTGTTAACTATAAAATTTGTTTTCACTCAGGCTTCATTTGCACTCCCATGCTCTTTATTTTCAGCTCACTCTCTTTACATTTTCACCTCTCTAATCAGACCTTCCAGTGCTTTTACAGGTTTTCACCAGTTTTTCTAGGGTTGGGGATCACTTTTATCTTGATATCTCTAATAAGATTCTCCTTTTATATGTCAATGTGCAAAGTGCAACCCGTGGTGCCTGCCACTTTAAGATTCATGTATGTTAACGTTTTTATTTTATTCTTTTTGGCAGATACTGTAGCCGTCAAAGTTGGTATAATATCTCTATCAAAAACACACAGTGAGGAAATCACCCAAAGCTGAAAGGAAATCTCATGAACAGAAAGGAAGATGTGGGTTGTGCTGCTTAAACTTTGTGTGCCTATTTTTATCTATAATTACTGCATTAGAATGACTGATTTGATGTAACAGTGTGAGGCTTTTTGATTTTTAATGTGTTAACACTGAAATTTAAAATTTCTGAAAGTGTTTCGTAATATTAGAACATTAGAACACTCTAGACGAGAACAGGTCATTCAGCCCAACAAAGCTCACCAGTCTTATTCACTTATTTCTTCCAAAAAAACATCAAGTCGAGTTTGGAATGTCCCCAACGTCTTACTGTCTACCAAACTACTTGGTAGCTTATTCCAAGTGTCTATCGTTCTTTGTGTAAAGAAAAACTTCCTAATGTTTGTGCTAAATTTACCCTTAATAAGTTTCCAACTGTGTCCCCGTGTTCTTGATGAATTCTTTTTAAAATAACAGTCTCGATCCACTGTACTAATTCCCTTCAGAATTTTAAACACTTCAGCCAGGTCTCCTCTTAATCATCTTTTGCTTAAACTATAAAGGCTCAGTTCTTTTAATCTTTCCTCATAATTCAACCCCTGTAGCCCTGGAATCATCCTAGTCGCTCTTCTCTGGACCTTTTCTAGTGCTGCTATGTCCTTTTTGTAGCCTGGAGACCAAAACTGTACACAGTACTCAAGATGAGGCCTCACCAGTGCATTATAAAGATTGAGCAGAACCTCCTTGGTCTTGTACTCCACATATCGCTCTATATAACCTAACACTCTGTTAGCCTTCTTTATGGCTTCTGAACACTGTCGGGAAGTCGATAGCTTAGAGTCCACTATGACTCCTAAATCCTTCTCATAAGGTGGACTCTCGATTTTCTGACTGCCCATTGTGTATTCAAACCTAACATTTTTATTTCCTATGTGTCATTCTTTACATTTACTGGCATTAAATTTCATCTGCCATAAATCTGCCCAAGCCTGTATGCTATCCAAGTCCTTATGCAATGATATAACGGATTCCACATTATCTGCTAATCCACCTATCTTGGTATCATCTGCAAACGTAACCAGCTTGTTACTTATATTCCTATCTAAATCATTTACAGTATATATATTAAAAATAGCAGCGGCCCTAGTACTGACCCCTGTGGAACACCACTCTTAACATTGGCCAGTTCTGATGAGGCTCCTCGCACCATCGCCCTCTGCTTCCTGTGTCTGAGCCAATTCTGCACCCATCTAAAAACCACCCTGAACTCCCAATTCTTTTAATTTGATGCCCAACCTCTCATGTGGCACTTTATCAAATGCTTTCTGAAAGTCCAGATAAATAATATCATAAGCTCCACTTTGATCATATCCTTTTGTTGCCTCCTCATAGAATTCCAGCATGTTAGTAAAACACGACCTCCCTCTTCAGAACCCATGGTGACTGTCCTGTCCTTGCCAGGTGTTGCTCAATCTTATCCTTAATAATTGCTTCCATTAATTTTCCTGTGATGCATGTTAAGCTTACTGGCCTATAGTTGCTTGGATCTGCCCGGTCACCCTTTTTACAGTATATAATGAAATGATATTTGCAATTTTCCCATCCTTCAGAATCTCTCCAGTGTGCAGTGACTTCCTAAAAATATGTGTCAAGGGTTTATATCTGTACTTGCTAGCATCCTTAAGAACTCGAGGGTAAATATTATCTGGTCCTGGTGATTTGTTTGATTTCAGCTTATTTAATCTGAGCAGCTCTTCTCCCTCTACAATTTCCAAATCCCTCAGTACCTCCTTACTAGTCCCTGTTACCTCTGGGAGGTTATCCACTTGCTCACTTGTAAATACCTCAGAAAAATGTAAGTTTAGGGCATCCGCTATTTCACTGTCTGTATCTTTTAATTCCCCTTTATTATTTCTGATGCACTTGACCTCCTCCTTGACTGTTCTTTTACTACTAAAATACTGAAAGAATCTCTTAGGGTTGTCTTTCGCCTTATCTGCTATATTCCTCTCCAACTGTCTTTTAGCCTCCCTGATATCCTTCTTAATGGTTGCCCTCATGTTCTCATACGCTCTACGATTCACTTTGCAGTCATTAGCCTTATATGCCTTATAAAGCAGTTTTTTCCTTTGCAACTTCTTTTTTAAATCTTTATTAATCCACCATGGGTTTTTGTTTAATTTCTTATTAATTACAAATTTAGGTCTGTATCTGTCCTGCATTAAATGTAAAACATTTTTAAACCTGTTCCACACTGCTCCTCGACTGTCTCCACACTTAAAAGCTTATCCCAGTGTATCCTACTTAGACTTTGTCGCATCTGCTCAAAATTAGCCATACCAAAGTTCAACTTAACAATTTTAGTCTTTGCATCTGCACTCTTACAAAATACCGAGAATTGTATTATATTATGGTCACTTGACCCTAGTGGTTCAATCACCTTTACACCCCCAATTCTATCCTGATTATTACAAAATACTAAATCCAGACAGGCTTCACCCCTTGTTGGTGCTTTAACATGCTGTGTTAGAAAACAGTCACTGATTACTTCTAAAAACTCCTGCTCTTGTGCTCCTCCATCTGCAAGGTTATCCCAGTTAATATTTGGATAATTAAAGCTCCCATGACTGTAATATCTCCCTGTAAACTTGCCTTTTTGATATTACTAAAAAGATGTGTGTTGAAATTATTGGGTGGTCTATAACACACTCCTAAAATAAGACCTCTTTCCCTAATATTTTCCAGGCGAAGCCACATGTCCTCACTAAGATGGGGCTCATCATCCAATTGAAGAGGACTTACATTTAAATCCTGTTTGGCAAAAACAGCAAGCCCACCTCCTTTTCTGTTCTGTCTATCCTTCCTAAAAAATGTGTATCCCTCTATGTTACACTCATCCCCATCTTTGTTATTTAGCCAGTTTTCCGTTATTGCTATAATATCATAATTATGCTCTGCTACATACAACTCCAACTCACTTACCTTATTTTTGTTCAAGAGAATCAAATGAATGAGACAGTCAGTCAGTCAGTCATTCATTTCCCAACCCACTATATCCTAACACAGGGTCACGGGGGTCTGCTGGAGCCAATCGTAGCCAGTAAAGGGCGCAAGGCAGGAACAAATACCCGGGAAGGGCGCCAGTCCAGTGCAGGGCACACACACACACACACTAGGGACAATTTAGGACCACCAATGCACCTAACCTGCGTGTCTTTGGACTGTGGGAGGAAACCCATGCAGACACGGGGAGAACATGCAAACTCCACGCAGGGAGGATCCGGGAAGCGAAACCAAGTCTCCTTACTGTGAGGCAGCAGCGCTACCACTGCACCACCATGCCGTCCCAAATGAATGAGACATAATGTCAAAATGCTGTAGACGTGGGGATGGAGAGGCCATTGGCAGGTCCATCAGGCAGATAAGAACTATAGAAGATGTCACTCTGACTCAGATATCCTTCAGTTTAAATGAACATAACGGCACTGGCATTTTCTTTAAGGTAGCATAATATAAATGTGGTCAGGCCAGCTGTTTCTCTTCTTTCATCTGTGTATTTTTTGTCCAGTTGTACACATGTAATCTGTTTTAAGGTCTGTTCCTCACTGTCATCAACAGTCTGATCAGAATGTGGCTGTACTGTAAGTTAATAAAGAGACCCTCACTGTGTCAGGATGGAGGCCTATGCACTTTGCAGCATGGTGAGGCTTACATTCAGATCACTGGAAAAGTCTTTTAGTCCTAGCCTGAGCCCAGGCGTAAGAGTTAGTTGTGGGTCTGCTGAGCAGGGCAGAGGCCAAGGGAATGGGGGATTGCAGCTTAATTTATTATTAATATAATATACTGAAAAAGCTTTTGGTGTTTGATATATCTTTGTTTTGATGCTAGACTTGGTATTTGAAATCAGCAATTTGGTTGTGTTATTTTAGTTATTTAATACATTTATTAGTTTTGTTTTTAGTTAAATGTTCAGTGCTTTTATCTCAGACACTATTAAACTGCTTGATGATCCTGTTCTGTGGTGTTGTCATTTGTATTCTTTATTATGTAGACATTTCCAGTCTTATATTCCAAATTCTTACCACACTTTTAGGTACTCAAGTTCAGCACTTCCTCCCGACCAGGCAATTAGAGTAAAAGAGCAGGCCTGGACAAAGAGGCCTGTAGATACCAATGAAATCTCAAGGCCGTCAAGATATTCTGGAGTGAAACGTCCTGCCCAGTGTCAGAAAGCTCTGTTTCAGTCGCAGCTCATGGAGCCTCCAACAGGATAAGGAGCCGAAACACACAGCTAAAAGCTCCCAAGAATGGCTAAGAATAAAACATTGGACTATTCTGAAGTGGCCTTCTGTGAGCCCTGATTTGAATCCTAAGGAACATCTACATCTAAAGATCTACAGTCTGGAGAAGATCTCTTTAAACCTGGCCCAGCTGGAGCGGTTTGCTCAGGATGAGTGGGATACACGACATGTGAAATCTCAAGGAGAGCTCCAGGAATCACCTGTGTTCAGTGATTACAAACTCTAAAAGTTATGCAACAAAACATGAGGTTAAGGGTCCTATCATTTTTGTCCATGCCATTTTCATTTGTGTTGTTAACATGAAATATTCTATTGAATCCAAATTCTAAGGCCAAGTCTGATTTTTGTTGAATATGGAATAAATAATGAAGGGTGCCAATGACTTTTGTCAATTTCAAGTTTCTTCTTGTTACAAGGAGAGGTACCAACAAATTTGTCCATGTCTGTATCTTGTTGGCACACGTGAGTCATTTTAATGCCAGCTGAACATCATATGAATACCACAGCATAACTAAGCAGCACTGCAGGCCATGTGCATCAGTTCAGCATCAAAGTTTATTTAACCCTGGTGATTTCTCTTATTTTAAGTCCACAGCAGGTACATTATTATGATGTATAACGACGACACTACAGTCACAAAGTCAGGCTCAGTTCAAGGATTTAGACTTTTTAAAGGAACCCATGCTGCTCAATAACCTTGGCATACCCAGTGCTGCCTGGAATATCAAGTCTTCCATACTTTCTGCACAGACATCCATTACTGAAGATGGTGTGAGCAGCAGAGCAGCAGCAGGTTTTACACAGCTGTGAAATGTGCCACAGAAAACAACTGACATCTTCTCATTCATTTAATTCCTGCAGTATACTTGTGCTTCCCTGTCTATGCAGTATCACAGTTTTCTTTGTGTATCTTTTTGCCTACAAGCCAACTGCATTCTTATTCACACCACTTAGCTTTGATGTTTTCTTGTACAATTTGGTGCTACTTTAGCTTCCAGGTGTGGTGACAAAGAGATTCCTCCTTTTAAATGCATTTCTTAGAACTACAAAAAGCAAGAAGACCCCTTCAGACTGACATTTGCTTTAATTGTCTTACTGGACACACAGAGAGGCTTTAGGCAGCATGGGCTTCACACGCCTTTCAAAAAATGAAGGTGTGCCCTCTCTGGGTTAACGCATATCACGCAGGCATCTTTGCATTTGTGCTTCAGTTTTAAAGTCAATTTCAATAAAGCAGTTTATAAATAGCTTTGTATTTTCTCAGTCATTTGGTCTCATGCAGGGCCTTTCCTCCTTTTTGGTATCCGGTCTGAGATGGGAAAAGCAAAATGTATAAATATTCACATTCTTATGTGAAGACAAGTTAGTGAAGGGTTACAAGTTCATTTTAATTTAAGATATGTACAGTATTATGCCTTGTGATCTATCTATCTATCTATCTATCTATCTATCTATCTATCTATCTATCTATCTATCTATCTATCTATCTATCTATCTATCTATCTATCTATCTATCTATCTATCTATCTTATCCTGCCTACTATACTAAAATTCCTATCTATCTGTCTGTCTGTCTGTCTGATCCTGCCTACTATACTAAAATTCATATCTATCTACCTATGTGAACCTCAGGATGTTAAAGCCCACATTCATGACACTGACTGCCTGACTTGCTAGAAAGAAGATCGAAGAGATGCTGCGCAGCTGTAGCAACAAGTGGAGTGTGACTGCTGCAGAGAAGCTGAGGAGACCATGAAGACATGGACACACATCAGTTTTCAAGGCATTGTGCGTAGCTACAGCCAGTGTAGGAATTTGCTAAAGTGCACCAGGATTAAGTGATTGCTTGTATTTAGTCAAACAGTAAATATGCCCGTATGTTGAATCTCAATCGGCCTCTCCCATCTCCATGCCTGTTACTTAGTGCACCATCAAGCATGGCAGGTTATATTTTTTTTAAGACAAAAATATTTAATGAGATGAAATGTCTGAATATTAAATTTACTCATTTATTAAACTTGTCTGTTAAAGCTGCGGGTTTCCTGCCTTGCGCCCTGTGTTGGCTGGGATTGGCTCCAGCAGACCCCATGACACTGTAGTTAGGATATAGCGGGTTGGATAATGGATGGATGGATGTCTGTTAAACCCTTTGTATATTTCATTGTCATTGGATAGGTACCTCAGAAAAGAACATTTTTGATACACACTAGCAGCATATGATCTATCTATCTATCTATCTATACCAAAATGTATATCTATCTGTCATATAGATTGATTTTTTATCTAAGAGCAGCCAAACCAGGGGGTAGTGATAAACTGGTTTCAAGAACAATAGCTCCAAAATTTTACCAGTAAGTTCTGTCAGTTCAAAGACTGAACCACAATAGATAGATAGATAGATAGATAGATAGATAGATAGATAGATAGATAGATAGATAGATAGATAGATAGATAGATAGATAGATAGATAGATAGATAGATAGATAGATAGATAGATAGATCTTTATTTGTCTTGTGGGGGATATTTAGCTCAAGAAATATAACAATCAGCCCCCTCTCAAATATACACATGCATTACTAAAAACAAGAAAATGTCCGACTTGGCTAATGATAAAAAAGCTGTCCCAATCAAGCATTATAAGGTGGTGTAGAAGTATGAAGTAGCCCCAGTAGCTTTTCTTGACACGTCTAGGTTGAATTATTTGCTGCCTACAAGTTCTCAGTGCTTGTGTGTCAGACAGAGGACGTGCAGCATTACTCATAATGGCAGTCAGTATTGGCTTCATCATCTCTTCCACCGCTACCTCCAATTAGTGCAAAGGGCATCTAATAACAGAACGTGCTTTATCAATCTGCTGGTTGCCTTGGTGGCCCCTCTTGAAGTGATATTATCAGGCCAGCACACCACACTGGCTGTCACACATTTGTAGAACATGTGCAGGAAGTCATTACCCACATTAAAAGAATGCAAATAAAAACCTTTCTTCTGTAGTTCCTGTGTGCTACTTGACCAGGCCAGCCTGTCACTGATGTGGACCCCAAAGTGACTTTGGAGGGTGGATAAACATAAATATCAATTTGGACAAAACACCATTAAATAGATAACATTCTGCTTGGAATAGTTGAGGATATACCTGAATTCTTTTTCTTTTTGTTCTTTTTCATTGTAACACAATGTGATCATTTTTGTGATGTTGTTAATACACTGAATTCATGTTGCTGGTTATTTGTAATCTCTTCGGAAGTTTTTATTTTTTGCAAACCTTATATCTACCTATATCCTTCTGCTGTGAAACATTCTGACCTGTCATTGTTTACACGTCTTAAACAACTATTATCATCCACTGATAATTTCTGTATTATCTATATCCATCCATCCATTTTCCAACCAGCTGAATCCGAACACAGGGTCACGGGGGTCTGCTGGAGCCAATCCCAGCCAACACAGGGCACAAGACAGGGAACCAATCCCGGGCAGGGTGCCAACCCACCGCAGGACACACACAAACACACCAAGCACACACTAGGGCCAATTTAGAATCGCCAATGCATCTAACCTGCATGTCTTTGGACTGTGGGAGGAAACCCACGCAGACACGGGGAGAACATGCAAACTCCATGCAGGGAGGACCTGGGAAGCGAACCCGGGTCTCCTTACTGCGAGGCACCAGCGCTACCACTGTGCCACCGTGCCGCCCATTATCTATATCTATTATTTATTTATTATATTATATATTTATTGACTATATTTATGTATCTAGTTGCATAATACCATACATTGCATCAATCTTCATATTGCTTACTATACACGTCAACATTGCTGCTACTTCTTTGTCTTGTCTTTGCACAATGTCTTGTCTTGTTTGTGTTTTAAATTTTAATTTTAAATCTTAATTTTAATTTAAAAATTTTTAAATCTTAGTTCTAATTTTAATTTAATTTGAATTTTTTATTTGTCATGTTGTTGCACTGTGGACCCTGAGCTTCGCAATTTTGTCAGTCCGTATACTTGTATATGGTTGAAATGACAGTTAAGTTCGCTTTAACTTTGACTTCTTAGCTCCCATAATGGACACATCCATTCCTCTTCTTCTATTTGAGATATCTTCAAGTCAAATAAAACTTTAGTGTGCTCTTATTGTACTATTTCCATTAGGCAATACCCATAAACACACACACACACACATATAAACGTGGGAGCCTTGGATGCACTAAGTGTTTAAAATGCTCAAGCTGCTTCACACAAACCTGACCGCATTTCCTGCACTGGTTGTTCAAGACGCACTTCATGAATGTATGTAACCTCACTGAAAGGAGCCCCACCTGACGTGCAAACAGCTAGTGGTCTGATATGGCAGCCAAAACAAGCAGAATACACTTCGAAGTGGCCGATCCCTCTGGACCACCACCTCACACCCGTCCGCAGCTTCCAGGTAGGATCTTAGAACTTATCAAGATACAAAAACAGGTCATTCATTGATGAAGTGACTTCAAACTGCACTGTATGCGTCTTGTGCTTTGTATGATGCCTTTCATTAATTGCTTTCTTAAATGGAATTAAAGAATACTTATAATGATATTTTTAATGTTTAGTCTGGTTTCTAGGGCTGCATATGTGAATGTATAATTAGGGCAACCCAATTGAGCAGGCATTTCACTTGTTGAAGACTAAACTTCAGACAGAAAGGCCCACAAACAAACAGCAACTGAAAGCCGCTGCAGTAAAGGCCTGGCAGAGCATTCAAAAGGAGGAAACCCAACATCTGGTGATGTCCATGAGTTTAAGACTTCAGGCTGTCATTGCCAGCAAAGGGATTTCTACCAAGTATTAGAAATGAACATTTTATTTCCAGTTATTTAATTTGTCCAATTACTTTTGAGCCACTGAAATGAAGGGATTGTGTTAAAAAATGCTTTAGTTGCCTCACATTTTTATGCAATCGTTTTGTTCACCCCACTGAATTAAAGCTGAAAGTCTGCACTTCAACTGCATCGGAGTTGTTTCATTTAAAATTCATTGTGGTAATGTACAGAACCAAAATGAGAAAAAAGTTGTCTCTGTCCAAATATTTATGGACCTAACTGTATATTCTGCATTCATAAAAATACATCAATGTGATGAATACATTTATGGAAATTTAGAAATATTTAGAAATATCTCTTTGACAATTCAATAGTCTTTGATGAAATAAAAAGGCAAAATATGAGTTGTAAAATTCACATTAGGCATTAATGTTCAAAAAAATTCATTTTAGATTAATGTTTGTTTTTTGACTTTACATCGGTGTAAGATATGCGTTATTTAAAAAAAATATTTAAAAATAATCAGTAACGTTCACAGAAAAAATAAAGGCTGTCACAAAACTTCACCAGTAGTATTCTATAAATTGGTGAGGATTTTATGTATATTTTGCACCCATTTTTGGACAGATTTTGAACTTAAAAAACATATAAAAACACATTTCAATAAGCTTAAAAACATTTAAAAATAATCAGTAACGGTCACAAGAAATGTAAATGCTGTCACAAAATTCACAGATATTATTCTATAAATTGGTGATGAATCTATGTATATTTTGCACCCATTTTCGGACGTATTTCGGACTTAACAAACAAAATTTATGTTTAAATAAACTTAAAAAATATTTAAAAATAATTAGTAATGCCCACAAAAAGTGTAAAGGCTGTCACAAATTTCACAAGCAGTACTCTACACATTGGTGCCAACTTTATGTGTACTTTGCACCCATTTTCGGACAGATTTTGGACTTAAAAAACATATAAGTATATATTTAAATAAACTTAAAAATAATCAGTAACATTCACAAAAAATGTAAAGGCTCTCACAAAATTCACAAGTAGTATTCCACACATTCTTGCCAATTTTACGTGTATTTTGTATCCATTAGAGACCAATTTCGGACTTTTGAGAGCTATTTTTGATTTTTACAAAGAATAGGGACATTTTTGAAAAAAAGGAACACTTGTAAACACATTGTAGGAAGAGGTGAATTTTTCCGTAGTTGGTGTTAATGACAGTGCTGTTTTCATTTCAGAGATATGAAGCCTCAAAGTCCGAATGTGAAATGAACATCAAGCGTCTTTCCTGCGTTACGTTTCTCCGCACCGATATTTATCCGCCCCGTTTAGTTCATTTATGCGCACCGCCAGTTCAGACCTCATTAGCAAACCCGAGTCATCCCTTTCTATATGGAGATCACGCACTGTGTGAGTGTCCCGTTATCTGAGGACCAATGAGGGGGGCCTGTTGGGGGTTCAGGAGCTCCGCTGGACAGCCAATTGGATTGCACGTGTTTGTCACTTGGTTTACTTGAGCCGAGTCAGATAACTCCTCCCACTCCCTAATCTTCGTCTTTCGCTAATTCAGATTTTTTCTTCTATTTGCTCTTTTGTTTGTTTGTATCACAGAAGAGCGATTCGGACACCTGATCCTGCCTGTTGCAATCGTCCTTTCCGTGTGTCTCATATTGGCAGCAGGAGCTTCAATTGTAGTTCTGGCACTGAAAAGTAAGTCTCACAGTAATTTCTTTTTTTTCCAGTTCTGTTAATTTGTACGACTTTTCCAACAACTTTCAGTTCTCAGACTTCATTTACCTAACCTTAAGGAGGGTTCATCTGGAAGTACAATGCATTTAAAGTAGCCCTGAGGAAAAGCGGACCACAGGCCGAGCAGACAGAAGAAGTCTGTCTCTTGTCCTGGAAGTTCATGCCACACACACACACACGCACACTTGTTCATCTAAATAAGTCAACTAACTTAAACTTTATGTCTTTTAGATGTTCCATAAAACCAGAAAACTCACTCTGACATGAGCAGAACATTGATCGTTATTATTAATTGCATAAACACATACTGTACATAAATTGCATTACAAAGACTACACAAAACAAACCTTTCATTGTCACCTAAAACACTGTCCTGAGTCTTGTCACTCCTCCTTTATTCTCTACCTCTCACTCTCCATAATGAGATTACTGTACTGATTTCAATTTACTCTTTTAACTATCCGTTACTTTTCTTTTTTCTATGCTGCCATCTAGTGTCTATTCATTATAACTGCAGTACTAGGGTGTTGTACCGTGTTAGCCATTACGAATGTAGAGAAAAGCCAAGCAAAATGACACCTTTTATTGGCTAACTAAAAAGATTACAATATGCAAGCTTTCGAGGCAACTCAGGCCCCTTCTTCAGGCGAGATTGTAATCATCAATTTGCTTGGCTTTTCTCTACATTCATAATGGCTAACACGGTACAACACCCTAGTACTACATTATAACTGCAGTATTCTTCATCATAACCACTTTTACCTTCCAATTTAAAGTCTAACCTACCCAGGTGGCACAGTAGGTGGCGCTGTTGTCCAGAGCTGTCACTCCACTGGGTCTGAACCCTGACTTCATGGTGTTTGTTTGTTCTTTAACTTGACTTTTTCTGGGTACTCCAATTTTACCACTTAATCCCAAAATATTGGTGTGTGTCAGAGCAATTAGGAGTTAAAATTTCACTTTGGCGGGCAGCACGGTGGCGCAGTGGTAGCGCTGCTGCCTCACAGTTAGGAGACCCAGGTTCGCTTCCCGGGTCCTCCCTGCGTGGAGTTTGCATGTTCTCCCCGTGTCTACGTGGGTTTCCTCCCACAGTCCAAAGTCATGCAGGTTAGGAGGATTGGCAATCCTAAATTGTGCCTAGTATGTGCTTGGTGTGTGTGTGCCCTGCGGGGGGCTGGCGCCCTGCCCTGTGTTTGTTTCCTGCCTTGCACCCTGTGTTGGCTGGGATTGGCTCCAGCAGACCCCCATGACCCTGTAGTTAGGATACAGCAGGTTGGATAATGGATGGATGGATGGAATTTCACTTTGTATTGGACTGGTGTCCCATCCAGGGCTTGTTTCTACTTTCTGGGCCATTCTCCCAGGTTAATTTGACCATTAAGTGGGTTCTGAAAATTGTTAGATGGATGTAATGCACCTCTTTTTAAAGCTTATTGTTTTATAATGTTTATTTACAAAATCATATAATGGAAACACAAGCACCATTTATTAATATTAGCAATAATCCTATTTAAATATGTTAATAAGTCTCAGTTATCCTGGTTCCATCACATCCATTTTGGTTGCTTGTGTGTCTCTTCTTTATTAGCCTTCTCATTTTTGAGGTCCACTTGTTCCTTGGTAACCCCTTTCTCTTTCTGGCTGCTTCTTTGATCGTGTCTTCCCATACCTTCTTAGGTCTTTCCCTTTCCTTTACCTTTCATCTCAAACACCTTTTTGGGACACCTTGTTTCCCTCATCCTCACTGTACATTCGTACCACTGTATGGACATAACTGTTAGTGGTTTTATTTCTATTGTTTCCACATGTGGCTGCGTTTCCAGTTCTTCACTAATTCTTTTATTTCTTCTCCTGTCTCTTTTTGTTCTACCAGCCTCTCATCTCAAATACTTCATTTCTTACTGCCGTTATTTTAGATCTTTGTTTATCCTGTATTGCCCAAGATCCTGCACGTTACAATATAGGTGGTACAAATATCATTTTATATAGATGTATCTTCGCCTTTATATTTAATTCCTCCTTTCCTAATTAGGTGTTATTAATTTGACAGAATTCTTTATTTGCCTTGTTTATTCTGTTTCCGATTTCTTCATTCGTCTTTCTATCGTCACTTATGATTACCCCAAGGTACTCGCACACTGACACGTTTTGTTGTTGTTTTCCATCTATGGATATCCACATTTGTTGTTTCTATCTTGTTCTTCCCTTTACTTTTCAGTACATTTATTATTGTATCGTTCACATTGTGAACCACTAGAGGGCGGCGCAGTACCCAAAACCCCCCACACATCAGCACAGACTCCATTCTAGATGGTAAAAAATTCGAACATGAGCGTCAGTAGGCTTTGTGCCCTAGGAACCAAGTTACACAAACTATTTTCTAACTTTTCAGTAATTATTTACCACTCAGATGCTGATCTTTCTGATCGTAAAATAGATCATTACGATAGCAATTGATGAGAAGAATTCATAATTAATTGCAAAATTATGGCATTTGAGGGTTCCTCTAGAGTGCCTCTTTCTCTTACATGATTTGGCTCAAAAACTCATCAGCATATCATCATCTCATAACAGGCTCGAGTTTCAAGTTTGGTAATTTTCTGTCCAGCCATTTTAGTTTCAGACCATCCTCAAGAAACTGTGACACAGACAGACACACACCCATCATCGAAATATTGATGCTTTCGGTTTCGGGACACTAAATTGTTGAGATCCATCAAAAACCAGAGATCGAACTATTTGACAAATCTAAAGCTTTCTCTCCTCTCCAAGAGATGATGGGTTATGGTGTCAGAGGACACAAAAAACAAGAAATAGATTTATTGCCACAAATACCTTAATGCACTCCACATCTCCAACAATGTGACTTTTCCCTTCCCTACTCCCCCGAGTTGAGCTTTGTCAGACTCCCGTCCCGACTCTGACTCCCCGTGCGAAGAGGAGCAGCTTCCTTTATACCGAACACAGCAGTACTTCTGCTGCTATCACATTGCATGCAGGAAGCACTTCTGGATCAGGCCAAACCTCCCACATGACAAGAGAGAAGCCTACAGAAGCTCCCCCTAGCATCACCAGAGGATCCCAGCAGGGCTACCCATCACAACTACAACTCCCATGCTGCCCTGTGGGTGTCCAAACAGGATACAGGCCAGAGTGATGTCACCACCCAGTGTAATGGGGAAGCACATGACCCTGGGAAGTATTCTTCCCCGTTTATCAATTATAACGATTACAGTCACTAACCACCCTGCTCGGGATGCCGTCCACCAAAAAGACTTGCTGGCCCGGTAAGGAACCATCCATCCCAGCTGGGATGCCAGCTACCCCATGTTGTCTTTTACACCCTCTAGCTTTCTCTTCCGTGTTATTAATTTCCTTTGCAATTAATGTTGTATCATCCGCATATACAGTGCACCCGGAAAGTATTCACAGCGCATCACTTTTTCCACATTTTGTTATGTTACAGCCTTATTCCAAAATGGATTCAATTCATTTTTTTCCTCAGAATTCTACACACAACACCCCATAATGACAACGCCTGGCATTCACACCAAAGAGTTCAATCTTTGTCTCATCAGACCAGAGAATTTTCTTTCCCATGGTCTGAGAGTCCTTCAGGTGCCTTTTGGCAAACTCCAGGTGGGCTGCCATGTGCCTTTTACTAAGGAGTGGCTTCCGTCTGGCCACTCTACCATACAGGCCTGATTGGTGGATTGCTGCAGAGATGGTTGTCCTTCTAGAAGGTTCTCCTATCTCCACAGAGGACCTCTGGAGCTCTGACAGAGTGACCATCGGGTTCTTGGTCACCTCCCTGACTAAGGCCCTTCTCCCCCGATCGCTCAGTTTAGATGGCCAGCCAGTTCTAGGAAGAGTCCTGGTGGTTTCGAACTTCTTCCACTTACGGATGATGGAGGCCACTATACTCATTGGGACCTTCAAAGCAGCAGAAATTTTTCTGTAACCTTCCCCAGATTTGTGCCTCGAGACTCGGAGGTCTACAGACAATTCCTTTGACTTCATGCTTGGTTTGTGCTCTGACATGAACTGTCAACTGTGGGACCTTCTATAGACAGGTGTGTGCCTTTCCAAATCATGTCCAATCAACTGAATTTACCACAGGTGGACTCCAATGAAGCTGCAGAAACATCTCAAGGATGATCAGGGGAAACAGGATGCACCTGAGCTCAATTTGGAGCTTCATGGCAAAGGCTGTGAATACTTATGTACATGTGCTTTCTCAATTTTTTTTATTTTTAATAAATTTGCAAAAACCTCAAACCTTTTTCATGTTGTCATTATGGGGTGTTGTGTGTAGAATTCTGAGGAAAAAAATTAATTGAATCCATTTTGGAATAAGGCTGTAACATAACAAAATGTAGAAAAAGTGATGCGCTGGGAATACTTTCCGGATGCACTGTATCAGATCATAAGTCAGTACTGGATTTCACTTATAGTATCCCACAACTACATTTCTAAGTTCTTTCTTGCAATTGTCTTATATAATCCATTTGTATGATAAATAATAGAGGACCGAGGCTATCTCCCTGTTTGATATGCTTTTCCATATTCCATTGCTCTGATGTCTGCCCATTTAATTGTACCATTCCTACATATTTTTTGATTTTGTTGTCTCATTGTGAACAGGTTTATTAATTTTTTAAATATTATTTTCTGTGTTTTGTTGGATTAGCCATTCAACCCTGTCCTGAGTGGTGGGTGCTGCACAGAGAGAAGTGTTACTACTTTTCAACCAACAAAACAACATGGACTTTGAGTGAGGAGGACTGCATCTCACGGGGGGCTCAACTCATCGTGGTGGAAGACCAAGAGGAACTGGTGAGTAGGGACAATAAGTTCTCAGCTTTAACAGTTTTTAATAGTATACTTTATAACATTTTGTTAAATTCCATATATTTGTATTCATAACTACTTTTACCAAATTGTTTGGTTTAGAACAGGGGTCCTCAATCACAGTCCTGGAGGGCCGAAATAGCTGCAGGTTTTTGTTACAACCCGGTGGCTTAATTAGAAACCAATTCTTGCCAATAATTTAATTTCATGGCTTATTGGTGCTTTAACTCTGCCATGTCCGGCCATTCTCATTTCTTCGACTTTCTTCCCCTTTTTAAGGACATCATCCAAATGATTTGAAGGCTAAAATGGAGGAATAATTCTCAGTCCTTCACTTTTTTCTCTTCACTTTCCATCCAAGTATTTAATTAAACCCAATAGTGCGTGATAAATACACACAGGTGGAAATGGTGAAATGCAGGTTTCATGTCATTTGCATGTCATTGCTAATTAGGAGCAATTAAAAACCAAGAATACAGCTGTTTAAGACTAAAATAAGCAATAAGGGTTCAAAGTGAGACAACTAAAGTGAAGCAGAAGTGTCACTTGAGCAATAAGTGCTTCTTATTAAGCAGCTGGGTTAGAGCAAAAACCTGCAGCCACTGCGGCCCTCCAGGACCATGATTGAGGACCACTGGTTTAGAACAACAAATCTGTTTATCAATAAACTGCTATAAAAAATCATCTAAAGAGCAATCATATATGGGAAAATAACTTAAAATAAAATAGGGTAGAATATCACCTGAATTAATTGGGATTGGGCTGGTTTGATTAATTAAATGGTTCGGAAAATCAACCTCACTTGGAAGCTTCAAGGTACCTGTGATGACATGTGTTATACTGCATA
Organism: Erpetoichthys calabaricus; assembly: GCF_900747795.2. Taxonomy (NCBI): domain Eukaryota; kingdom Metazoa; phylum Chordata; class Cladistia; order Polypteriformes; family Polypteridae; genus Erpetoichthys; species Erpetoichthys calabaricus. The sequence goes on along the minus strand of NC_041405.2, from coordinate 9,224,000 downwards.
TACCGTACTGTACAAAAGTTTTAAGTGTGAAAAAATGCTGTAAACAAAGAATGCTTTCAGAAATGGAAGTGTTAATCATTTATTTTCATCAATCAACAAAATGCAGTGAATGAACAAAAGAGAAATCTAAATCAAATCAATATTTGGTGTGACCACCCTTTGCCTTCAAAACAACATCAGTTCTTCTAGGTACACTTGCACACAGTTTTTGAAGGAACTCGGCTGGAAGGTTGTTCCAAACATCTTGGAGAACTAAGCACAGATCTTCTGTGGATGTAGGCTTCCTCACATCCTTCTGTCTCTTCATGTAATCCCAGACACACTCGATGATGTTGAGATCAGGGCTCTGTGGGGACCATACCATCACTTCCAGGACTTCTTGTTCTTCTTTACGCTGAAGATAGTTCTTAATGACTTTGGCTGTATGTTTGTGGTCGTTGTCCTGCTGCAGAATAAATTTGGGGTCAATCATACGCCTCCGTGATGGTATTGCATGATGGATAAGTATCTGCCTGTATTTCTCAGCATTGAGAACACCATTAATCCTGACCAAATCTCCAACTCCATTTGCAGAAATGTAGCCCCAAACGTTCAAGGAACCTCCACCATGCTTCACTGTTGCCTGTAGACACTCATTATTGTACCGCTCTCTAGCCCTACGACGAACAAACTGCCATCTGCTACAGCCAAATATTTCAAATTTTGACTCATCAGTCCAGAGCACCTGCTGCCATTTCTCTGCACCCCAGTTCCTATGTTTTCGTGCATACTTGAGTTGCTTGGCCTTGTTTCCACGTCGAAGGTATGGCTTTTTGGCTACAACTCTTCCATGAAGACCACTTCTGCCCAGACGTCTCCGGACAGTAGATGGGTGTACCTGGGTCCCACTGGTTTCTGCCAGTTCTGAGCTGATGGCACTGCTGGACATCTTCCGATTTTGAAGGGTAATAAGCTTGATGTGTCTTTCATCTGCTGCACTAAGTTTCCTTGGCTGACCACTGCGTCTACGATCCTCAGCGTTGCCCGTTTCTTTGTGCTTCTTCAAAAGAGCTTGAACAGCACATCTTGAAACCCCAGTCTGCTTTGAAATCTTTGTCTGGGAGAGACCTTGCTGATGCAGTAGAACTACCTTGTGTCTTGTTGCTGTGCTCAATCTTGCCATGACATGAAACTGTCTTCCACAACCTCACATTGGTAGCAGAGTTTGGCTGTTCCTCACCCCATTTTAAGCCTCCTACACAGCTGTTTCTGTTTCAGGTAATGACTGTGTTTCAACCTACATGTGACATTGATGATCATTAGCACCTGTTTGGTAGAATTGGTTGATCAGACACCTGACTAGAATCCTACAAAATCCCTGACTTTGTGCAAGTGGACCTATAAGAATTGATGCTGGTTTGAAGGCAAAAGGTAGGAACACCAAATATGGATTTGATTTAGATTTGTCTTTTGTTCACTCACTTTGCATTTTGTAAATTGATAACAATAAACAATCATTTATATTTCTGAAAGCATTCTTTGTTTACAGCATTTTTTCACACCTGCCTAAAACTTTTGCACAGTACTGTATCTTAAAATATTAAGCGGTAGGAGTACAGTATAACAACCAGAACGCTAAAAGTCAGTACAGCCTGCCTGGTCTCTGCAGGTACAAACAAGCACACAAAACACAAAAATGTTTGTTTTCACCTGAACTTCAATTACTTTTCAGTTTTCCAGTTTTACTTAGGAATGAAGCAAGCTAGTTTTGAGGAGCAAACACTAAAACTGAGCCATAATACAGTACTGTCACACTTTATCACCAATTTGAATCTTGCTGTGCTTTTGCACACACATATGATCAAATATAACCAGCGGCACAGGCAGACACAATACAAGCTCTGTCACACGTGAGCAGGTCAATCTGTGTAGCAGAACATTACATACCGCTGCTTGTAATTATCAGAAAACTAAGTGTTGATCCTGGCCATGTAATCTAAATGAGTGTCACTGGGTTAAGGTGGAGGTGACACCCTGAGTGATTACTCACCAGAGACAGTACACACCTCACAGTCGTCAGCTTGTGGTTGGTTTTCATGCTATCATTATGCTTTTTCAAACTCCATGAAGTATTGTATGATAAAAAAACAGCAGGTTGCTTAAGAGCAACAAAATGTCGTGGATTGGACCTAAGAGAGACAAGTTGCCAGGTGTCTGCAGAGTATTAGAAGGAATGGAGCTACCTGTAGAAGCCGGCATTGAAAGCAGCCTTTTTAGAGCATGGAAGAAGTAGGGGTGTGGATACAGAGTACTATGCCACATGTACTTCAGAAGAGGTCATCCACCTGAAGCTAAGCAAGTCTAGGCCTGGCCAGTACTTGGATGGGAGACCATCTAGGAACAGCTTGGGTTGCTGCTGGAAGAGGTGTGGGTGAGGCCAGCAGGGGGCGCTTACCCTGTGGTGTGTGTGTGGATTCCAATACCCCAGGACAGTGATCTGTGCTGTAAAAATCATGCCGTCCTTTGGATGAGACAGAAAACTGAGGACCTGACTCTCTGCGATCATTAAAGATACCTGGGCATCCTTTCCTCAGGGTGAATCCTGATGTTCTGGTCATTCTGGACCCCTAATCCTCTCCTAGCTCTAATCGGCTACCTATATCACCCCTTCATCACCTAATAGCTAGTGCGTGGTGAGCATGCTGGTGCAAAAATGGCTGCCATCGCATTATCCAGGTGGGCATTGCACATTGGCAGTGGCTGCTGTGGCACCTTAGTCACTATGTAAAGCGCTTTGAGTAGTGAGAAAAACACAATATACATGTAAAAAATTATTATTATAATTATTATCAGTCAGCACAAAAATGATTTGTGTTTTGTGATTGAAAGTACAGTAATATTGCTTCACTAGTATTTTATTAATAAGACTGAAACATCTTTCTGTGAAACAAGTACTAAAGTGTTTTTCAATTTTGTCAATATCCTATTTGGTGATTCACCTAGACACATCCTAAGTAATATTTCCTGGGGTCAACAGGCGTTTCAGTTCTCACAATATCAGACACGGTGGCCTAGGTGGCCCAGCTGGTGTTGATGAAGCCCAGGTTTGTATCCAGGTAGCTCTGTCTCTCCCAAAGATTCCTCCTGTCAATCCACAAACACCTAAAGGTGACATCAGCTGCGTCTGTGACGTCCTTGATGGCCCCTCTACTGCTGGTCCTTATGATGTTCAGCTTGTGATAAACTTGGATCAGTCATCAAACCCCCTGCAATCATGGAAAGTAAATAGATTTTTTAGTTTAATTCTTATTGCAGAAGGCTGCTGCAAAATTTTCATTCATTCTTTCCATCAAGTGACATGTGAATAACAATTTATGGGAAAGATGTCACAATTTCTGAATCACACATTTTGGGTTGAAATTATGTGAATGTGACAAGGGATTAAGTCTGTTGAGATGTTGTCCTCCACAGAGTATTGTTGGTTTTTCAAAGGGTCCTCATGCTTACATAACAATGCAGACACCCTGAAGCCATTTCATAATTAACTGAATTGTTTCCTCTGCAGGAACTTCTCCGTCAGCAGTCTAGAATCCATTTAACTTTTTGGATTGGACTGAGAAGAAAAGAAGGCTGGGCGTGGATTAACAGACAGGCTTTTAATTCTAACTGGTGAGGCATTTTTCATACAGTGGTCCGTGTCTTTTATGGCTGTCCTTGTGTAGTCCTGTTTGTGATAGCATTTAAGCCACTTACCTCCATGAACCCATGGCTCAGTCTTGATGATGTTTTCAGCTCTGGTCTGAAGTCTGTGTTATGTTCTGTTTTCCTTCTGAGATTCCTTCACAAGTAACATGAGATTATCTCATGGACATTTTTGATATTGTTCGGTGTTATTCAGTATTAGTCCTTATTAACAGTCAGTCAGTCAGTCAGTCAGTCAGTCAGTCAGTCAGTCAGTCAGTCATTCTCCAACCCGCTATGTCCTAACTGTGTGTTATTAACACTCATTCTATCATAAATTTTGTTATCTCCATTATGCATGAAAACAAGAGACTAAGATTTTTTCTTCTGAGCCATCATTATGGAGCAGGAAACATACAAAAAAATATCATTTTTGAGTGGAGTTTTCGATTAAGGAGGTCTCCTTAGGTGATGTTCCCCATGCCAACTGAGGAATATTAGGAAGTTTCTGATTGGCTGTCCTCCCCAGTAAACCTTGTAGATTTGACAAGTGCTGTCCTCTAGTGGTCAGTTGAATGTTAAGCTTTAATAACAGTCTTAGTGTCTTGCCTGAAGCAATCCTGCACCTTTTGAGCAGAAATGGTTTCTCACCTGCCGAAATGTTCACACTTTAAAGTCCCAGTGCTTACGGGCAACTTCAAAACACAGCAAGAGAGAAACGAATGAGAAGTTAAACTTGTGCTAAAATTTAACACATTACAATATGGTTTTAAAAGAGATAAGAGGACCAGATAAGAGGATTGTATACATCTCTCTGACTGACAACCTGATTGTATGGAAAGACTCATCAAAAACATCTAAAGACTTTGGTGGACAATCATCTTATCAAAAGATCTTGACTCGATATTGTTCTCCTCGCTTGCTAAATGAATCTTAGCCTAAAGAGGTCTATTAATTTTTTACATTTAAGACGTCTCACTTAAAGGTTTTCCAATGTTGTTATCTGTCCTGGTGTCTATATAAACACAGGGGACTCCAATTTCTGTATTACATCTTTGCCTGAAGAAGGGGCCTGACTTGTCTCAAAAGCTAGTATATTGTAATCTTTTTAGTTAGCCAATAAAAGGGGTCATTTTGTTTGACTTCTCATTACATCCATAATGGCTAGCACGATACAACACCCTCGTACAACAATAGTTTTCTTGTAATTGTCTTTAGCTGTTGTTCTTGTAAAGCACTATGAGCTGATTTCATGTGAGAACATCTTTCCATTATCACTGTCGGACCCAACACTCGTTCATTATTGTGTGTTTTTCCAGGTTCAGTTCTGATTCGACACACAGTGGGGACTGCGCCTGTCAGACTGTGGTGGGCATTCATAGTGTCAACTGTAGTATGAATCAGCACTGGATCTGCCAGAAGGAAGTTGCTGACATGTGACGACACGGGAAAAGACTGCAGAACTGAAGAGAAGACCCTGCATGCTGCCATCATTATATAGATATTTGTTTATCCGAAATGACAAAATTGGAAAAAGAAAGCCTATTGTGTGAAAAAACAGTATATAAAAGCTGCCATTTGTAGCGGATCTGCCTATCAAATCGTGCATGTAAATAAACAGAGAAGTGTACGGTAGGAAATGTGCCACCGAATCTACACAAAGAAGTGTAAAGTGCTGATTGAGTCAGTCGAGGGATGGAGAATGCATTGCTTTTGTCACTTTTGTGAATTAGAGAGATCACATTGCAGACAGCCGGCACTGAGTGACCACTTTGTTGTGCCTTCTCAGACAGTGAAAAAGTGACAAAAGCACACCAAACTGTGTAAATCAAGTCAACAGATGTAAGCAGTTCAAGTTTACGTCTGCATTGACTACTGATTTGTTGTGTGTTTGCTGGTGCTGATGTGTCGTACTTTTGTTCTGAGGTTGACTGATGATACAAGGAAAGGTCGGGATGTCGTTTTCTTGGATGAATTAAGTCCCGGGATACACTTGGTTGTCCTTCTCTGCACTGCTTCAAGTGCTGCTATGTCTTTTTCCGTAGCACAGTAACCAGAACTGCACACAATATTCCAGATGTGGTCTCACTAGTACATTAGATCATCTGAGCATAACATCCCTCGATTTATAGTCAACAATTTTGACAATATAACTTAACAGTTTATTTGCTTTTCTAATCATTTCAGCACAATGCTCGATAATGAAAATGTTGTAGCATCATAAACTCTGAAATCCTTTCAGAGGTTGCGCCTTTTAAGTCAGTGCCTCCCATCTTGTTTTTATAAGTGACGTTCCTTATGGCACTTTTCCACCTTAAACTCATTTCTCAAGTGTTCATCCACTTCTGAAGCTTGTTCAGGACTTTCTGGATCATTTTTGCTACCGCCTCAGTGTCAGCCTTTCCTCCAATTTCAGTTATCATCTGCAAATTTCACAGGTTTATTACAAATTATACCGAAATCGGTGTCATTAACATAAATCAGAAAATGTAATGGGCCAAGGACAGACCCCTGAGGGGCTCCACTGATGCCCCCATTCACCTCTTATTTGTAATCTTTGTCTCTCTTTGAGATCTCGTTTTGCCGTTTACCTCTGATGCCTACAGTTTCTAGTTTTAGAATTAACATTACTCTGGAACTGAGACAAAGGCTTTGCGAAGGTCAAATTAAATTCTATCAGATACTTTGCTTTTTCTGACTATTGTAGTTGCCTGTTCAAAAAAATCTAAAAGACTGGTATGACAAGATCTTCCTCTCCTAAACCCATGTTGGCTGTTGTTTAATATTTTACTTTCATATTAGTACTTTTCTAATTTATTTCTTATTAAAGTTTCCATTACTTTGCATAGCACAAAAGTAAGACATATTGGTCTGTAATTCCCAGGATCCATTATGTTACCCATCTTAAAGATTGGAGTCACATTTGCAACGCAATGTTCCAGTTCTCCAGTGCTCCTCCCTTCTCAAACGGCTGCTCAGATATGCCAAATAAGAGTTTAAACATGATATTTTCATTTTTTTTCAAGAGAACTAGAAAGATCCCATCAGGTCTTGAGTTATTTATTAGTCTTCAGCGTATTGAGGGCTTGAAGCACTTCTGACTCTTCTATTTTAAAATCTGTGAACTCAGACTTTATGTTTACTTCTGCCTGGGGCATGTGGTAGAAATTTGTCATCTTCTTAAACAAAGAAACATCCTCTAACAGGACAAATCAGTAATCAAGCAGGAGAAAAGCTCTTCATTGTATCTTTTAATCACTCCTCAGCAAAATGCCTTAGAGGGACAATTCTTCAAAAGCAGTCTGTTACAGCCTGGTCAGAATGATCACTGAAACAAAGAATAGAGGTTCATTTTATAAACTATTGAATTTACACACAGTGTCAATCAATGCATACATTTACTCTGGTTGGTTCGTTGGTTTACACCTAAATAACTTATATAAAATAAAACTCTGTTATATTATATTCTGGTGCTTCTTTTACTTTTGAGTTGAGCCATCACCCTTGAAATTTCTGTGCATGTAACAACTGTCCACTTTTGTTTATAGGACATCTGCTGATTTCTTAGTCATCTCTTTGTTGTCTTTCGGTACATTTTGTTGTTCACTTGTCCTTTACCTGGATTCCTAATATGCCTGAACAGGTTTCTGACATTTACTAACCCTTTATGCTATTTATCTAAAGATGGAAGCTATGTTACCCTAAAATGATTCTTCCACAGGCATTCCATTTGTTTTATCCTTAACAAATACTTAGAGGAAATATTTATACAGTTCATTTGCTGTTTTCTTCTTATTGTTAATGAGTTCTCCTTTTGTGTTCCAAAAATTTCTTAAATTCTCTTTTATTGCCTTTTTCCAAGAGTAAAAAGTAGTTTTTGGTTTCACTATCCATCCATTATCCAACCCGCTATATCCTAACTACAGGGTCACGGGGGTCTGCTGGAGCCAATCCCAGCCAACTCAGGGTGCAAGGCAGGAATCAAATCCCGGGGCAGGGCGCCAGCCCACTGCAGAGTTTTTGGTTTCACTAGCATTTTTAAAATTTTCTCTTTCGTCCCTTTGATTATCTCTTGCTGAGTCCATTATTCCTTTAAGTCAGAATTATTTGAGGGTTGTTTAATTTTTAGCATTCATCTGAATGTTAGCACAGCCACACAATAAACAGACAACTCTACAGTGATCTAAAGCTGAAGGTGGCACTGCACTAGTTAACTTTCAGTTCAAGTTCAGATCGCCACCACAGAAAACCAGAAAAAGAACAGAAGAGAAAGTAGGGGTTAGTACAGATTTTAGAGCCACCATGAATAATAATGATAATTAATTGAATATACAGAGTATCAGGGTTAAACTAAGATGAAACTATGAGAAGGCCATGTTACAGTAATGTGTTTTCAGCAGTTTTTTAAAGTGCTTGCTCCACTGTATTAGCCTGGCAAATTCCTATTGGCAAGCTATTCCAGATTTTAGGTGCGTAACAGCAGAAGGCTGCCCGTCTCACCACTTCTTTTAAGTTTAGCTCTTGGAATTCTAAGCAGACACTCATTTGAAGATCTAAGGTTACGATTTGGTGTGTAAGGTGTAAGACATTCCAAAATATAAGATGGAGCAGATTATTGAAGGCTTTGTAAACCGTCAGCAGTATTTTAAAGTCAACTCTAAATGACACAGGTAACCAGTGTAGTGACATCGGAACTGGAGTGATGTGCTGGGATTTTTATTTCCGAGTTAGGATTCTAGCAGCTCCATTCTGCACTCATTGCAATTGATTGATGTCTTTATTGGGTGGTCCTAAGAGGAATGCGTTACAGTAATCTAGCTGATTGAAAACAAAAGCGTGAACTAATTTTTCAGCATCTTGCAATGTTATAAGAGGTCTAACTTTTGCTATATTTCTTAAGTGAAAAAATGCTGTCCTAGTAATGTGATTAATATGTGATTTATCTATCTATCTATCTATCTATCTATCTATCTATCTATCTATCTATCTATCTATCTATCTATCTATCTATCTATCTATCTATCTATCTATCTATCTATCTATCTATCTATCTATCTATCTATCTATCTATCTATCTATCTATCTATCTATCTATCTAAAGCATTCTTAACCACTGCTAAAACAACATAAAGAAAAGCGGACATTGTCCCTGAAACTAAGCGTCTCTCTCAAAGACCCCGAGACTTGTAACGAGCTAACAGGCCTGCACATCATGATACCTGCTACATTATCTCACCGACTACACCTGCCAACAGCGCTCAAATCCCATTGTGTTCCTTATTTACTCAGTTACCTATAGGCTGTGTTTTTATTTTCCAAATCATAGCCAACATGAACCCTCAGCAACATAACATTAATAAATATATATTTTTGTCAGTCCGATGAGTGCTGCAAGTGAAACACCGACACACTAAAACCAGGAAATGCTGACCACTTGAGAAAAGTGCCACCTCAGAGGACAGGAGGACTTGTTGTCTCCACACTGCTGTCTCCATGTGTGGCTCTGACTGCCGTTGGTTCTGTCTATTCTTGTGTGCCGCTGTGTTGTCCAGTTCTCATAAAATGAGGTGCCGGAACAGAAAACTCAGTCCAGACAGCATTTATTCTTAAAAAGGGAGAGGGTTGTGACAGAAAAGAAAAATAAGCATGTCTTTGTAACTAATTTGTTGTGATTGTTCCTGTGATTTGACTACAGATGTTTAGCTCTCATCTTACAGATCCAGTGTTTCTCAAGGCTGCAGTTTTGTCTGTTTATTGACTCTTTTTCTACGAAGGCACATTCTCTGTGTTGATCAGTTTTATTCATCCTGCGAGATAAAAAGAAAATGGGGTTGCTGACTGCATTCAACAGAAGTATATGACATACCTGTACTAAAAAAAGAACAGAATACTACAGTTTGCCAGTTTTTTCCCAATGAAATTAGATGTGTTTTGGTTTCTGGAGTATTTAACACCAAGTGACAAATCTTCTAATCTTCTTTATATCCTTTATGCCTCACCTGATTTGTTCTCTTTTAATAGCACCCACGCTTATGCCAAGCATATGCAGGCCCAGGCCAAGTAATCATTTTGTTTGTTTTCTGACCCCAGTTACTCAAACAGAAGGCTAAACAGAGACAGAGATATGAAGTGGGGGAAACTCCACCTGAATGGAATGGCACGCTGATGAGGTGCCAGTCCAACTGACCTCCGCAACTTTGGGATATGAGAGGAAACAGGAGCAGGATTAGGGTTATGGCACATGGACGTGGGGAGAATGTATAAACTCAACAAAGATGGTGACCACCCTGGAATTTAAAGGAAGGACTCGGGAGTGGTGAGGAAACCCAGCTGACTATTGTGGCCATCATTAACTAAACAGTCCGTATTCAGTACAACCCATCTCTACTAAGAGAATGCTAATAAGCACCAAAACAGTGGGACTTATATTTAAATGATGCACAGCAGGGTTATTTTTCATAATAAAGAAGATAAAAATTTGTTAGTGTGAAATGAACACTGCTAATTTTCTCCCTGTTATAACTTTTCAACTTAAAAGTGAAAGATCATACAGTATGATGGCCCGGTAAAGTTAAAAAGCAATGCAGGATCAAACACAGGAACTGATTTGTCTCGCCTTCAGGATATAAAGAGCATTGCTTCATATGACCGTGGACTGTATTTTAAGTTGAACAGGAGGAGTGATAAGCAGAATTATCAGGAAATTATCATTGTCCCCCAGAAAGACTTAAAGCATTTAACTGGAGCAGTGCAAACCAAATTGGGGGACTACATGTGAAGTCTCATCCACACACACTGAGTCAGCCTCCATGACAACTGCTGGGCTGCCTGCCCTCTAGTGACCTGGGGAAACATTACACGCATCTAGCCAAGCCATACGTCTCTCTTACAGTATTTATGCTTGCAGTCACTCTGTTGCCACTCCATGGCATCAAAAACACCTACAGGGCATACTGACCCTGGCAAGTGTTTACCCAGAGTGGCATTAAAAGAAGCTTTGCCGTTAAATTCTTCATCTTTACTAAAAGTTAAGTCATGTCCATCTCCTGTCTTACCTTTGTGACACCACTGTGCAAGCCCAGCAATTCTTCTGTTTATATCTACAGTTCACTAAATATTTAATGTTAAATCAATTACTTTCTAGTTCACCAAGTTTATTCTGTGATTAATAAATGTCTGCTCCACACCTGGGGCCTCATGTATAACGCAGTGCGTAGAACTCACACTATAACATGGCGTAAGCACAAAAGCGGGAATGTGCGTACGCACAGAAAAATCCAGATGCAGGAATCTTTACGTACGCAAACTTCAACGTTCTTCTGCTACATAAATCCTGATCAGCGTGAAAAGTAACGCACGTGCACACGCCTTCTGTCCCACACCAACTCCTCCCAGAATTACGCCTCTTTGAATATGCAAATCGATATAAATAGCCTTCTGTGAAAAGACAATGGGAAAAGCACGGGGGAAAATATAAGAATTTCAGCGAATACCATGTGGAGGCAAAGGAAAAACGTACTATTTGTTGGTTTAAACAGTGGTATAATCAACAAAAGGAAGTTGATCGAGTGACAGAGTGTCAGAGAAACTCGAAAGCTCAAGTTCACAAAGTCGCACAGTGCCCGAAATAAAAAAAGAAGTCACATATCAAAGTCGGCGTGAAAAGGTGAGTCGTAGCGGACCATCTGAGTGTCATATGAAAGCTTATTAGGGTACAGACAAAACAAATAGGCACACAGTGGGAAAAAAGCACGAAATGTCAACTTTAATCTCGAAATTTCCACTTTAATCATGTAGTTTATTTTGCCATTAAAGTAGAACATCATAAACTTCATCTTAAAATCGTTTAATTTACTAGTTTCTCAAATCCCATCGTAACTAAAGTAGCACATTAAATGCTTTGTTCTGTATTTGATCTTCTATGTGCTCTATGTGTGTGAATCACTACCTGCTTCTTAAACGGGCTTTCTCTTTCTCCAACAGGACACATAATCTATTGCATTTGTGATATTACAGCTCTCTGAATAATTAAAATACTGAGATGTATACGTGATATCTTTTTCATGATGATAGGAATGAAAGCATGTTATTAAACATGGGAACATGGTGGCGCAGTGCTTGTTCATGTCTCACGCAAGAGGCTTGCTGCGCCATGCGCGACTTTCGATGAAATCATTTATTACAGAAGTACTGTCTCTTTCAAACGTACTAACCTCCAATTTCTGTCCTTACTTTTCTTTCTCCAAATACCCAATCGCCACACAATCAACTCTGTAATAGACGTGAAGCCATTTGTAAGCTTAGAACGCCGATTCTTCAAAACTTTTAGGGAACATTGAAATATCTTCATAGTACATGTTTAATTATTCTATCCGTCTATCTTTCCAGTGTCGTGTCAGCACCAGCAAGAATATAACGCAATGCAGGAACAATCCCTGAACTAGCTACCGCTGCAGCACCGTGTCCTCACATGTTTAATTATTAACAATACTGATTATTTAAATGAAGTTAAAGTTTTATCTGTATAATATAATCAACATATTTTGCTGCATTTCATCTTAAAAATTTTATCGTCATCATATGTAAATACGCGCTTTATAAAGTGGCGCAGGTTGTGCAATATTATAACTGTAGTGCAAGTTTACACTGAGGTAATTGTACTTATAAGTAAACAGTTCTACAAGGAGCACTTGATGGACTGATTGAGTGCGTTTAGAGTTCTTGGGATGAAACTTTTTCTAAACCGCGAAGTCCGAACTGGGAAGTCTCTAAAGCGTTTTGCCGTGGCTGAGGCAGCATCTGCTTCATGTTGTGTACCGATAATTCTCTTTCCGATCAGCTGCTGCTGTGATTCCCCACTCAGATACAGTGATATAAATACTCTGAGTGGTGCTGTGAGAGTAATATGGAAAAAGATGATCTGCTGTGGCAACCCTTAACGGGAGCAGCTGAAAGAAGAAGAAGAAGTGCAGTGAGAGTAACAACGCTAAAGCAGTTATGGTATTTGGAATACTATGGCTATTCCCTGGACCATTATATTGCTGCAGGTTAATTACAATCAGATGCATAACACTAATAAACAATATGCAATTAGTTTCAGTGTATTTATAAAGCCGTGTCTGGAATGTGGATCTAAGAAAGACCACACAGGAACAGTAGCACTGCTTTGACGCTGGGTGCTGCCAGTCTGCAAAACCGAGCGGAGAAATTGCATACGCCAAGGAAATGTGCATGTCTTTATGCCAAGTTTAGGTTTTATACATCGCGATTTGAGCGTGGAAACATTCGTACGCAACATTTCTGTGTGTACGCACCGTTTATACGTGAGGCCCCTGGTCTTTAAAGGCACATTTTCCATTAAACCTGGAATGGAGTGATGATGTACACAATGGAGTAAGTCACAGGTTTTGAAATCTTTCCCTCTCCTTCTGTGTCGTCTCATTTCATCTTAACTCTCATGAAGTGTGTTTAGTTTATTTTTAAGTTGCCAAAATTAGAAAATAATGATCAGCCTGACCTGGGGTGCTGCCCTCATACCTTAGAGACCTATGACTGATTTCAAAAGGCCTAATGTCGTCTGGGGGCTATCAGCAATGTCAGCCACCAGGTGGGATGTATGTCTGATGTATGTCTGGTCTACAGTGCAAACATATTGGAAAATCACACTCAGCATATCACTTCCTGTGCAGCTTAGACCTACACACAGAAGACTTTGTAGAATCAACTGAAAGGTGGGAATGGCCGATTTTAAAAGATCAAAAGTCATTTGGAGAGTATCAGCAAAGTCACGCACCAGGTGGGATCGACAGGCCGCTCATCAATCCACCTCCATTCCTGTTGAGAGTTTCTTTTTAGCCCAATCCAGAAACCAACAAAGAATCTGCACTCGAGAATGAGAAACTTCTAGAACAAAAAACAAACAAAAAATTGAAAAATTTAAAAATTAGCAGGAATGTTTGAAGGACCTTTGGACTCCATTAATTCAGCTCTCAACTTGACCATTGCATGTAACTTCATTCAGTTTCTGCCCCTTCTTGTCCAAGCCACTGCAGAGAACTTAGTACCTTCATAAATTCAAAATGGGGATCAGTACAGCAACATCTAAAGGTTTTAGATGATTACAAACTACCAATGGAATAAAAAGATTAAGATATTAAGATATTTTTGTACTGTATTGAGGATTTGTTCTGTTCTTTGTATTGTATTGTATTGTATTGACCCCCTTCTTTTGACACCCACTGCACGCCCAACCTACCTGGAAAGGGGTCTGTCTTTGAATTGCCTTTCCGGAGGTTTCTTCCATTTTTCCCCCTACAAGGGTTTTATTTCTTGTCTTCTTAGAGAGTCAAGACTGGGGGGCTGTCAAGAGGCAGGGCTTGTTAAAGCCCATTGCGGCACTTCTTGTGTGATTTTGGGCTGTACAAAAATAAATTGTATTGTATTGTATTGTATAATTGAATTAATGAAAAGAACAACGCACACTTTTGTGCACAGTTCTTTAATATGTGACATGTTGCATTTAACTGAATTGTTATTTAATTGACAGCTCTTGAGATTTGGGGGTGGAGGGTGGAATCCACATATCTCCACTTGTTTGTGTTTTTTTTTTTGTTTGTCTGTTTGTTTCCTAAGGACTCTGTTCACATACTTCATTCCAAAATAAATCAACAATGCAACTGAAGAATAAATGGCAAATTCATTATTACCATCCTTTTCTCAAATGCATTTAATCCATAGGCCAGATCCCATGGTTTTCATGCTTAGTATCCCGTTTCAATTGCCTCTTTCCATCCTCAAAGTTTCTACTTACCAGCTCCTCCTCATCATCAGTCACAGCAAGCTGAGCACCCCTTGAAGTGCAATCGTCCACACTCATCTGCCATGTTGTTTTATTGGTTGAAAAATAATAACAGTTCTCTTTGTTCTGCACCCACAACTCAGGACAGCACTCAGATGATCTCACTGTAGATCACAAAATAGGAATATCCAGGTTAAAAAACAGAGACTGCAACTCTTTAAGACTAAAAGTAGACAGTAAGGTTTGAGAATCTTAACAAGTGGGCTAACAAAAATGAAGCCCAAAAATGTCCCTTGAGCAATAATAGTGACAGCAGCAATAATAAAGAAATCGGGCTGGAAGAGAACTTGTGCAAAGCTGCCCTCCAGGACTGAGCTTGGTGTAAACCTCCATACTGTGGTTGGGCTCTGACCAGTAAGACGATTTGCTCTATAGATCAGTTAGCAGTGCTCAGGCATTCTGCCTCTGGCCCTTCACTAAGTGAGCACAATAATAATTATGAATTATTCCATCAGTCAATAGTACCGAGTACAGTGAAATTCTTATTTTCGTGCGTTAATCAACATACAAGCCGTGAACTCCATGACTAGCAATTATAACTCCTTACCTCAAAACTTATATCTTCCTTGACTGAAAATATTTTAGGGACCTAATTTGAATGTAAAAATGTATACTTTATGGGCCTGCTTTGATTATGATTATACTGTCAACATCACCACCATGAGATTCTGGATAGGCTGACTGGTGAAGCACAGATTTTTGATTCGATTTGACTTGATATACTGTACTTTTTCAATCCCCAAGAGGAAGATGTCTTATTGCATCACCTTTGCAGGTCAGAGTGCACGGTCAGCCATTGCACAATGACCCTGAAGCAATTTTAAGGTTAAGAGCCTTGCTTAAAGGGCCCATCGGAGTAGATCCCTTCTGGCAATAATGGGATTTGAGCAGGCAACCTTCCAGATACCAGTGCAGATCCAGTTCACTCTACCTCTACGTTGGGCCTGGACTATAAAGACGGGAGGAATCCCAAACATTTAGTCTTAAGCCTCTTTTCTTTGTTGAACACTTATTAGCATTTTCTTAGAATTTTCTTTCCTGATTTCTTTAATTTTTTTCTTATCAAGTCTTACAACAGCAGTTCTCAAACTGTGGGGCACGACCCCGAAGTAACAAAAAAGGGGGCACGAATGTTGCCATATGTGACGTAATTTCGCTATTCGTAGGGAAATTTTAAACTTGTAGCAGTGTATTGGCAGCAAAAAATATAGGAATAAGTTTTATTAGGGATTCAAAAAAAACGTTAGGGGGGCGCGATTAAAACTGTTATGAAAACTCGGGTCGCAAATACTTAAAGGTTGAGAAACGCCATCTTACGACATTATCTGCACTCGTATTTCCTTTCCTTCTCTTTGGACTTCCTGTTATATTTTTAATTGTTTTAGGAATTACAATTAGCTTTGCTTCTTTTCTCCCCTTATGTTTTCTAGTGTTCATTTGTCTAACTATGGCAGCATAGCGGTGCACTGGTTGTGTTGCTGCCTTGCAATAAGAAGACCACAAGATCGCAGTCTACATGCTCCAGTATGTTCTCCCCAGGTCCAATGGAGATTCAATTTCCTTGCACAGTTCAAAGACACGCAGGTCGGGTGGATCAGTGATTTTAAATTGGCGCCTGATGTGGGCTTGCAAGTTCATCCTTTGATTGCCTGGCGGTATAAGTGGTGTTATCAGCTCCAACTGCCCCACAGCCCTGTGCTAGATAGATAGATAGATAGATAGATAGATAGATAGATAGATAGATAGATAGATAGATAGATAGATAGATAGATAGATAGATAGATAGATAGATAGATAGATAGATAGATAGATAGATAGATAGATAGATACTTTATTAATCCCAAGGGGAAATTCACAATAAGATAATAAGATAATAGATAAGTGTATTAAAAGGTTGATTGGAATTTTGTAACTCATTTTGTGAATTAAATTGACTATAATTGTTTTATTCATAAGCATAGGTATTAAAAAATATAATAGTACTAGTAACACTCGGACCTATGCTCCTCGAAGAAACTTGGTGTATAGACCTCTCATGAAACACAGCACCTTAGGTCACTCCGCCGAGGTTGGTGCAATGTCTTTCACTGCCATCAGATGTTGCTGTGGCTCTTTTCCTGACATGCTCGATGGACCTTCTTCCATCGCTCTTGGAGTGTAACTTTCAGTCATCCTGTGCAATTTGTTTCACTGTCACAGCAGCACACAAAGCCGCCTGCCATGAGAAGGACCCAAGGCCCTGCTGTGCTGTTCCTGTCAGACATCACTGCTTGTCACGAGGCACGTGGCCACGTCACTGCCTGCCATGAGAAGGACCCAAGGGCATGCAACCATGCTTTTCCTGTCAGCTAAGTCACACAGCCATGTCTTGACTAACTGTGAGAAGGACCCAAAGCCCCACGGTGCTGTTCCTGTCAGACATCACTGCCTGCCATGAGAAGGACCCGAGAGCAAGCGGTCGTGCTTTTCCTGTCAGCTAAGGCGCACAGCCATGTCTTGACTAGCTGTGAGAAGAAGTCGAAGCCAAATTTCGGGACTGCCTTTACAAGCAAATCCAATTAATGGGTCATTTTGTGCTTATCACAACATACTGTAAGCTATTGGTCAATGTCAAGATCAAGCTTCAAGGAGCAGGGCTTTGTGAGTTTTTGCAACTCAGACAGAAAACACTTAATACTGTTATGTAGAGATGTAACACAAATGAGGAGACACACAGTAAATGTGGACCAACTGCTTAACCTTGCTAACATGAGGAAATCCACATTTTTAAATGATCAGAGAGGCAATTCAAGGAACATAACCAATTAATTTTGCTTTAGATTGTTTAATCTATTTTTTTTTGTCAGGAATATGTATTTGGGCTCATGGCTGTCATTTGTGCTTTGCACTTCACCCTTTTGATTCTGTCTCTCTCTATTATTCTTTCTCTTCCTCCATTGCACTCCCCCAACCTACTCCTCTACTCTCTTTTAGGCCCTGGTAGTTCATTATTACTGCAATCCTGGCATATTAATCCCTGGTATATTCCTGGCATATTAATTCAGTTTGCATCTTATCATGAAGGTGACCAGTCATCTCTCCCTATACATAGACTGTGTGTTCCTTGATTCTAGCAATACATTTAGTGTTATGTTTGGTATCAGTGTTAAGTTGTAGAAACCTGAAAATTCTTTGTCCTTTCACCTCTATACCTGCAAAACACATGCTGTCTAATCACATTTCTGATTTTTTCATCTTCTTAAAAAGGAAGTAGCATTTTGTGGCACATGACAAACAATTGCCAACGACTATAAATAACTTCTCATCACCGCCGATTATGACATGCAGTAGCGTTACATTCATTTCCTGAAGCACAAGTTGGGATGGATGCTGAAAGAATTTCATTTTTAGTCTGACCAATATGAACGCACACAACACAGTGGCAGCATTGCTGAACATAAATCCATGTACTGTACTCTAATTCTCTGGCAGCACTGGGCACAAGACAGGAAGTGAGGTCTATTGTAACATAAACATGAAATGTAAATCTTTACAAATAATAACTCTTCAGATTACAGAGTGCACGACATCATACTGTCTTTCTAAAAATAAAACCTCAAAGACGAATCTTTGAAAGGATGTTTCCTGGCACAAGGCTTTATTTCCTGGACTTGATTTTACTTTTAACAAAACTAAATACATGTACAATATGTTTTTAAAAATATATCATTACCAATATGAATATATTTTAAAATATGATATGAAATGCATCAAGGTTAAATATATTGCAATATCTTGCAGAAAATTGAAATGTATAGTGAAATATATCAATTTTTGCATTTTATTTTTCACAAAATGTAAAAATATAGTTTTTAATATTATTTAAAATACTATGAATAAAAAACTAAGATACATTTAGAAAAATATCACAATATATTTTTAAATGTACTGTAAATGCTAGTTTCAATACACTGTACAATAATTTTTTATGATTTATATTTCAGAACACTGGTCATTTTTGTATATCGCAGTATATTTTAAAACCATGTTAACCTGGCATTGAAAATATCCAAAATACATCTCAGAGGTGTTTTTTATATTGGAATCTGTTTGAGACCAAATTGCACAGCGACACAACACAAATGACAAATCTATCATTAACTGATTACAAACAAGTAATAAAATTGTAAACTGAGGCCTACACACGTTGGCAGAGCAACCGACCTGAAAGACGTTTAGTGTGCTGCAGGGGGGCTCACAGGACACTGGAGTCGTTGGGAAGAATGTGTGGAGCCTTCCTCACGAATGATCGGCCCTGGGTCTGGACACACGGTATTTATTGTCAAAAAAATTAAAATGTATTTGTTACAATATATTAATGGAATGTATGTTTCCTTATATTTCTTAAAATATATAATTGTTTTCAGTATGTTGCAATATATTTAAGTTTTGTACAGGCACTTTTACATTCCAGTCTCAGGTTCTCATTTTCTTGTTCCACTTCAGGAGCTTTTCACTCCATCGTTTGCTTAATTGTGGTGTATCGCAGATTATACGTGATGATCATCGAGTAACTCGGAGGGGTCTCCAGTCTCTCATGACTATTCATAGATCCAATTCCCAATGTGGTTTGTTTTCTCCAGGAATCATGTTGGCTGAAGTTTTTTTTCTCCTCTCTTGTATTGTCCCCTGGCAATAGCTCAGTTTTAATGGATTTCATATTGTTATGATTTGTTTTTACGTTAAAGCTTCAGTGTTAATATAATAGTCTAGTATCTTACTGGTAATGCATTATATTTGTGGATTTGTGCATGCTCTCTTAATCTGTACTCAGTGAAGAATACAAATAAGTTAAATTGAATGATTAGGCAAAGACAGAAGGCTCCAAAACTGATTGTCGTCTCCTGTTTGTTCTTCTGTCGTACAAAACAACACCAGATGATCGATGTCAAGCAAGACAGTTTGAATAATTACATGAACAGTGGATGACATATTTTTAAAAAATTTCAATAACACTTACTAACCAGAACCACACATAATATCGATCAATACAGAACATTAAAGACACTCGTCTCTTCAAAACAGACCTTGTCATAAACTAAGAAACTTACTGCCTGCTATTATCAGGACTCGGTACACCAGTCCAACTCCTAGAAGGAGAACTCCAGTTGTTATGAGCAGACACTTGATAACAGGCTTCACTGCAAATAAATAGAAAAAAAGGAGAAGACTGTGGTAATGGAAGATTAAGATCTGGCAGAAGAAAAATATACTGTAGTCTAAAAGAATAATAAAAAAATAATATTTGAGTTAAATTGCTCGTCATAATACGACCACAGCCAGCATTTATTTTTCCTTTGTGTAATGGCAAATATAAGATTATTTTTTGCATGTAGACAGTTCTTGTTAGTAGCAGTAAGTGCTGGACGTACAGTCAGTAGTTGTTCTGTCATATGTACCGAGTACAGAGAAATTCTTCACACACTGGACCATAAAACACGTCACCACTCTTAAGTGCCATGAGATTAAACAATTTATGAAAAAACACATAAAATAAAATGTATTTAAAAAAATCAGTAACTTTTTTATTTTGATATGTGCATTTCAGTAGTAGAAAAGTTGTGTTAGAACAATTCAGTTTAAAAATGTTAGCCCGATAGTAGTTTAACCAAGTTTTCTTCCAAAAACAACAGATTTGTAAAAATATTAAAATCAATTGCAGCTCACCCTGCGTTCCTTCACAATGTTGATTGTTGTAATTTAATGTCTAATTTGGGTACTTATGGTGAAGAATAAAAATTTAAAATCTAAGAAAGCGCATGCAATTATTTTTGCATGGAATAAACTGCAGCTTGTCTGCTGACGCAGCTACAGTACCTACTTTAATTACTTTTAATGAGTTACAGGAGCTCCAAATAAATTGATTCATTGGAATGACTGGATTTTGTTTTCCAGATTAAAAGAAAATACATGAATGATCCACCGTGGATCCAGAAACACAGTGTATTGCATATCTTGAATATAATATATGCGGAAAAATGCTTACTATTACATTTTATTATATACATATTACATATATATTTTAGATATGAAAATATACTTTCCTAAAAATGTATTTCAAATAAAAAAAAATATGCCATATTATTTTGAAATATATGCTCAAATATTTTGAGGGATATTTTAACATTTATGTTCGTAAAGACAATTTTACAATCCAATTTCAGGTTCTTATTTTCTTTGCCTTCATACTTGAAAAACATTTAGTGAGTTACAGGGGCTTCAAAGTAAATTGGAGTCGTTGGGAGGACCGTGTTTAGCTTTCTTCAAGTAACAAAAACCAATAAGGCATATAGATGATCCGTCTTAGGTCTGGACACACAGTCTATAGTATATTGCTGGTCAAAATTCATTTGGAAAATTTTTTGTTCCAATATATTAATAGAATATGTGTTTCTTTATATATTCTTAATATATATACTTGAACTCCACATATTTTTTCAGTATGTTGCAATATATTTAAGCTTTGTAACGGCACTTTTACATTCCAGTTTCAGGTTCATATTTACTTCATCTTGTAACGCACTTTGAACTACATCATTTGTATGAAAATGTGCTATAGAAATAAATGTTGTTATTCTTCTTCTCCCATGTCCAGAGCTTTTCACCGCATTGTTTTGTTAATCGTGGTGTATTGCAGATTATATGTGATGACCACGGAATGACTACGAGGGGTCACCATAACTTGGAGTTTGTCTCTCATAATCAATCAGAGATCGAATTCCCAACGCACTTTATTGTCTCCAGAAATGATGTTGGCTGAATTTTTTCTCTTCCTCTCTTGTGTTGTCAACTGGTAATATTTCAATTTTTTAATGCATTTTATATTTTTATGACTTGTAAAGCATAGACGAAATGCACAAAGATTGCTTGTCTGTTATTCTGTTGTATAAAAAAACACCTGATGATCGATGTCAAGCAGGATAGTTTGGTTAAGGTTAAGAAAATCCATATAGATTATATATTATTACCAATATTAATATACTTAAAGTATATGATATACTTCAAGAATAAATGTATTAAAGAATATTAAAGTATACTGAAATATATGTATAATCAAATATATTAATTAATACCATTGTTGTATGTTGCCAATATTTTCTTTAAAATATAAAGATTAATAAACTGACAAATATATTACAATATTTTTAAGATACTGTTTTAATACATAGGTTTTTTTTTTTTGATATTGAAGTATATCTGAAACAGATATATATATATTTTTTTAATTTTATTTATTAATTTTATTGTAATCATTCTATACAAATAGATCAATTTATCACAAAAAAATTGAAGACAAATCAAACCCCACCCCTGAATCTGAAACAGATATTAACCTGGCATTGAAAATATCATCCAATAGATATATGTTTGACAAAATCGCACTGTAACAGCACAAACACGAAACCCAGTGTTATCTTCAAACCAGTAACCAAAAACGTATATGTCTTACATATTAAGTAAAAAAAAGGAATCAAACTACTGATATAATCTTTAAATATATATTTTACATTATACTGAAAGATAGCTTTTCAGTATTAGTAGACTCAGAACTGTAGACGGCATCTGATAAAAACTGAAAATTAGAAAATGTAAAGGATAAGAACATGAGATAAGCAAAGCAAATATCTTAAGACTTTCGACGGTTTAATAATCAGATTACAGTTCTAAACTAAGTTATGTTTGCAGTGACATTGTATTTTTTATATACTCATTTGATTCAAGTATAATTAAAACAACACAATTAAAGGATACCTGAATATGTGCAGTTGTCTGATCTTTTCATTCTTTCGCTGTGGTTTTGCTCCTCATGCTTCACTTCTCTGGTCATGTCTGCTGAATATCTGAAGCAAAGGAAGAGGCGAGTAAAGCTGTCTGTGCACAACATTTTAAACAGCAGCGCCAGGAAATGAAGTTTACCTAAAACTGGCCTAATAGTTATCTTTCAGAATCGCTCGCCTTGATTCAAGTACTTCTTAAAACAACAAAAAAATGCGCTGGCATGCAGGTAACTGGGCCCCTATATCCATCCATCCATTATCCAACCTGCTATATTCTAACTACATGGTAGCCAATACCAGTTAACACAGGGTGGAAGGCAGGAAACAAGCCCACCACAGGGTGCGCGCACGCACACACACAAAGCATACACTCGGGACAATTTAGGATCGCCAATGCACCTAACCTGCATGTCTTTGGACTGTGGGTGGAAACCCACACACACGAGGGGAGAACATGCAAACTCCACGCAGGGAGGACCGGGGAAGCAAACCTGGGTCTCCTAACTGCGCGGCAGCAGTGCTACCACTGTGCCACCGTGCCACCCTGGGCCCCTATTTTCACCTCAAAATGACATTATGAGCATGTAAAAAGAATACAACTAGAGACTTAAAATTAGATGTTTTTGTAAAGATTTACAATTTGACTTGTCAGGTAATGTGTGCAATGCCATATGCTATTTTGCTATACTTACAGAAACAAGACAACAGTCCTGAAGGGGAGGATGGCGGGGTGAAGTTACAGTGAAATAATGTGAAATAAACCACATCTCTAGAAGCCCTTCCTTTATGATCTCAGTGCTTTTATTTAGAAGGATGCAAAAGACTCCTGAAACATAAAGAGAGGTTTGAGCTCATAGATTATTAGGCCAAATGTGACATTTAACACATCACCAGAAGTAAAATGAAAGCTGTTCATTCAATATCTCATCACACCTCTTATACCAGTAAGAACTTCACGCAGTTGACTTCTAATCCCAATTCTCAGTCTTTGAAGTTCGGATGTCCCCCCACCCCACTCCATTTTACAAACCTCTGCCAGTTTTGTGAAGTTTGAAGGATGTGTTACATGAACAACAACAACATTTATTTCTATAGCACATTTTCATACAAATGATGGAGCTCAAAGTGCTTTACAAGATGAAGAAAGAAAAAAGAAAAATATAAAAATAAGATTAGGCAATACTAATTAACAAAGAATAAAGTAAAGTCAGATAGCAAGGAGGACAGAAAAACACAAAAAACAAATACAATTACAAATCTGCAGGGGTTCCAAGACCACGAGACCACCAGCCCTCACTGGACATTCTACCTAACATCAATGATCTCAATCAGTCCTCCTGGATTTCAGGCTTCATGTGGAGGAATTAAATGATGAATGTCATGTGGACCTCTGGCCTTCAATCCATCAATGTACGGACTTCATGGTGCCCTGATCAGGTGGTGATGGTGCAGATCGCTACCACAGAAAACCGGAAATGGAACAGCAGAGAAAAAAAAGAAAAAAGAGCAGCACCCTCTTCCAGACTGGTTTACTATGGTTGGGAGTATGGGCAGATAGCGCATGTCTGCACCCACCACATGACGCCAGTGTGACACTATTCTCCCTTTCAGATCCTATGTTACGCAAACCTGAACAGAAGGCCTGAAAAATCCCCTCATATTTTTACATTCCCTTTTACAT
Organism: Erpetoichthys calabaricus; assembly: GCF_900747795.2. Lineage (NCBI taxonomy): Eukaryota > Metazoa > Chordata > Cladistia > Polypteriformes > Polypteridae > Erpetoichthys > Erpetoichthys calabaricus. Next base: position 9,199,984 of record NC_041405.2, on the reverse strand, counting down.
CAGAAACATCAAGCAATGAGATAGGGTACCAACACAGGCAGGAGAGAAGGTTTATATTTAATTCTAAAATATCTCATCTTTGGATTTCTAATTGTGACCAAAATATAAGCAGAGTAAAGTGAGTGTTGGTAAAATAATACCAGTACAGCCTGGAGAATAAGAAGTTCATCTTGTTTGTGGTCTTAAACATCCAGATGGCTCCCTGTCTTAGGATGTTGATTGGTCCCTGGTCCGGTGTGGTCCCTTCTCAAGCATGGCCTCTCTGTCTGCCTCAATTCATGTTAGTTCTGTGGTCTTTGACAAACCTCTTGAACCAATGAGGTTGTAGTTGACCAGTTCAACTTTGGTTAGGCATAAATCAAACCCAGGCCATGCCCCTGCCAGAACAAACATGTTTGTGTATTCATCTCAACCGCCTGTAATCCCCCAGACCAGCCTTGGCCAGAACAAACCTGCTTGTCCTTTCATCTTTCATCCTCATTGCAGAGGTCAGCTTCTATCTGTTCTGCTGAGTCCTAATTATGCATCAAGCAAGAGTGGGTTTATTCAGTTTCCTTTCTGTCAGATATTATTCTTTTCAATGTATAAATAATGATCACAGCATATTCTAGTTACCATTTTTAACTCTCCAGTTCAAGGCCTTTCCACAGCATTGCAACAGGATTCATTTTAGGATTTTGGTATGGCCATTCCAGAATGCAGACCCTTTTCTTTCTAAGCTGTCCCCAAGTGGACTAACCTGAATGTTCAGGATTGTTTTCTTGTTGAGGCATCCTCTTCGTACTTTGCTTGAGTTTTCAAGTTAATGGCCTGACAACTCTTCTCAATTAATGTTTTTGATATTTCTCAGAACTAATGTGTTACTCAAAGATGTCAAACCACCAGCCCCATACAAGGAAATTCCAACCATCATGCTTGGTAAGGATTTCTTGGGGGTAAGTTGTGTTAGCTTCTCTCCAAAGTCCTCTTTATGTGTCCAAAGAGTTGTATTTTGGACTCTTTCAGGATTATCCAGGCTTGTCAAGGTGATCTCTGGAAAACCCCAGATGGATAGTTTTGGTCATTTTTTTTGATAGAAGAGGCTTCTTCCTGGCAACTCTGACAATTCTTATTAGGATTCTTCCTGTTGTTGACCTGTGCACCACTACTCCAGAGGCTGCCAGGGAGGCTTGTAGGTCTTTGGATTTTATTTTATTATTACCTTTGAGCTCTTTTATGATTCTGTTTGTGACCCTGTATACATTGGTTTTGTTTTGAATTATTCATACTGTGCATGCACCCATATTAATAAGGACTTCTGTGGCTATACATTATAAGTATGTTAAGCTGACTGTTTAATTGCACGTATCTCTTAAAGATATTAACAAACGCCCTGCTTCTGTAATTATCTTCACAGTTAAAACTCAGAACTTAATTGAGAGGTGACATGTTGGTCAACACCAGGAAACGGTTCATTTACCTCTGGGTTTAAGCTCTGTAGAGTAAATACGACCATTAACTGTTCAACAGCAGGACAGCATGTGACGAGGCAACAAAGCCACACAGCTCTAAATCGTCTAATCCTGCTGGTGCAATGAAACAGCCAGACAGCTTTGTTTGATCCCCTTTAATGGAGGCATGACTGGCTTCAATATAAAATCAAGCTTGTCACCCCTGGTGTTTCGTAGGCACTTCTGATATTCGTTAAAAAACAATGGAGACACACGTGTCGAGTATCACAACACTTAGTTTCAATAAACAAAACTCTTAATGAAGATGAAATTGTGTGCGTATCAACTTGTATTACTGGATCTAGCCTGATTCTCTGTAAGGAACAGTATTAATTCAATTTTAGAGTTAGGTTTTCCTTGATGACCCATTTATGCTGTAATACCTAAGAGTGACTAGAGTTTTGGGACCAGGAGATAACAGGTAGTCAAAATAACAGGGTTAAGATTGAAAACCAGTAAGTTATATTAAACCAAATAATAAAGTCAGATCTCAAAACCAGAATTGCAGTCTTAAGAACAGGACATGAAGCGACTCTCAGAAACATTCTGAGAGTCTCCATAATCTCAGATAACCAGGAAGTGCAAAGTGACATCATTGTGCCATGCATTTCTGCCAATTTTTTCAAAGCAACTCCATCTCAAAATGGTAGCTCCTGTCAAAAAAAAGACAGTCTGGTATAAAGAAGTGTAATGGACTCACACCACAAAGCATCTTAGTTTGAACATTTGGACTACGGTCAAATATCGGTGGTCAGTCGTGAACCTACAAGGTTAGAAGGCTCAGAAGTAACTGACTTGCAACAAGAACTAATTCTCTGATTTGCTCACACTGTACAGAGATCACCTCTGAGCCAAACGCTGAAGGGTCATGACAAGATCACCGATGGTTGACCACAGTGCAAAATTTCAAAATGCATTGTGGTGAGAGTCCATTGAAATACACATATTAGGAACCTTGGATACCCTGGTAAAATTACTTTTGAATGTGAAGGATTCACGGGTCTTGAAGTAAGAAATAGCAGAGAAATCGGTCTTACTTAATCTTCTGATCACTCCAAAGTGAAATTGCTTTTTGTGAGTAACATTGCAAAGATTAATAAGAATTTTATTGATGCTTTGTAAGTATTTTGTCCAAAAATAGCTCTTTGTTAATGTGATGCTACAGATTAATATATGAGTAGCAGATGCATTTTTACAGAACAAAATGTAAACCGCTACCCATGTATGAATTTCTACAAGGACACCCATTTCACGGCTGAGCTGCCTTTCTTCTAAATGCTCTCCGTTTGACTTCTATTTTCATTGTAGTGGATATGTGGAGTCTGAATCTTTTTCAAATTGCCTTACACTGTTAGTCCAGACTCATTGTGTGCACTCAGCTCTGCTGATGTTTCATTAATTTGAGACGTGATGACTTTCACCGACCAGCTTTTTGTTGATTATTTATATTTGCCCCTTTTATTTTTTTTATTATTCAGCATGTCACTGACCCACCTGATCTTCTTTAACCTTGATGGAAGCCATACAACCAAGGGTTCATCTATTTCTGAACATGTATGTTTTCGGTATCGTGAGTATATTGTTTTCCATTCATGGACATTTTCTTTCAAAACATTGACATTGATGCATAGATACAGTATACTTTATTTAAATTATGAAGCAATGTATTCTGATTAAATATGCATTTTATGGTTAAAAAAAACTATCAACATTATGCAATTTTGCACAAACTATCCAGCATGATTGTATTTCTCTGCTTGATAGTGATGACTTTCTTTTCTTCTCAGATGCCGCTGCTTGTGTGCTTTGCTCCATGTTGTGTCACTTTGTATGAGGTTCCCGGTGTTCTGTCCTTGAAGAAATTCCATGCTCTCCCTTAGATTGACATTTAAACAATCCAGAGCTCCTTTTCTGCTTTTCCTTGTATTATGACTCAATGCCCAGACAAGACATTGAAGGGGTTTGTCTCATAACTAGCTGCTGTTCGCTCATACTGTCTGTTCATCAATCTTCCACCAAGTGCCATCTTAACCACTCTTAAAGCAACATGAGGAAAAGCAGTCTTTGTCACTGAAACTCTCGCTAAATTATCCGAATATGACTCTCCCAAAAACTCAGAGCCCCATAATAAGCTAATGGGCCTGCATGTCATAATGCCTGCTTCATTGTCTCAGTGACCTCATCGATTAACAGTACTGAAGTGAAATTGTATTCCTTCTTTACTTGGGTGTTTCCTTCATTTTCTTAGTTACCTATAGGCAGCATGTTGTTGGGTTTTTTTTGCAACACATAGAAAACACGAACCCTCCATAATACAACAATTCAAAATATTTACCATTAATGAGTCCGGTTAATACTTCATGTAGCACACTGACACACTAAGACCAGGAGACACTGGCCATGTGAATGACTGCTGCATCAGACCATAGGAGGCCTTGTTGTCTCCACACTCCTGTTTTCTTGTGTGGCTCTGATTGGCGTCAGTTATTTCTATGCTTGTGTGCCACAGTGTTGTCCACTTCTCACAAACTGCCCAGGGATTTCACATAAGGAGCTGCTAAAGAAAACTCAGTCCAGAAAGCATTTGTGCTTTAAAAGGGAGAGGGTTGTGACAGAAAAGAAAAAATGACCATGTCTCTGTAACTTATTTGTTGTGATTGTTCCTGTGATTTGACTACAGATGTTTGGCTCTCATCTTACAGATCCAGTGTTTCTCATGGCTGCAGTTGTAACTGTATATTGACTCTTTTTCTAATAAGGCACATTCTCTGTCTTGATCAGTTTGATTCATCCTGCAAAATAAAAAGAAAGTGGGTTTGGACTATAAATATAAGACCAGGCTTTATCACTTGCAGAGATTCTCAAATGTTTCTACACTTATGGGGTGGATTGATAAGGGGGATGAGACAGAAGAGAGAAGTCAGGGGGAAAAGTTTGTTTCTTGGTACAGAAATAATTGTATGCAACTTAACATCAGCAAAACTAAGGAACTGCTTATTGAGTTTCGCCACACCTCAATGTCCAGTCATTATTCTGGGAGTGGATGTAGAGGTGGTCCACTCCTACATGTACTTCAGGGTCCATATTAATGGTAGGTTGGACTTGTCTCGGAATACAGAGGAACTGCATAAGAAAGGGCAGAGCAGACTCTTTTTCCTTAGAAGGCTGCATTCCTTTAATGTAGGAAGTGACATCCTTCACATATTATATAACTCCGTGATGGCCATTGTGATTTTCTATGCTGCATTGTGCTGGGCAGGTAACATCACTTCAAGAGAGGCCCACTAAATCAACAAACTAATTAAAAGGGTAAGCTCAGTTATAGGATGCACTCTGGACCTCCTTGTAGCAAAGGAGAGAATTGAAAAAAAAACTGTGTGTCATTATGAACAATGCTGCACAACCTCTCACACACCAACAATGAGGACTTTCAGCCAACAAATTATCCAGGAGAAGTGTGTGTGTGGGGGGGTCCTTTATACCAACAGCAATATAGCCGTTTAGCTTTTCTTTCTGTTTAATTTTCAACTGTTCTAGTCATTCTGGTGTGTGTTCAGACCATAGTTTGGATGTATATATATTTATTTATCTATTTATTTATTTATAGAGCTTCTGCAAATAGCCAAATTTTCCCCTGGGAACAAAAAAAGTTCTATCTATCTATCTATCTATCTGTCTGTCTGTCTGTCTGTCTGTCTGTCTGTTATATACTGCCTTTCTCATCTATCTACTGTATGTAAAAATTAAATTAATTATATGTAAATAATCATTTGCTCATTTTCTGACCCCAGAGATATGAAGTCAGAAAGTCTACAAGATTAGGATGTCAGTTCATGTCCCATGGCACACACAGAGAACTGATGCCAAGGTGCTACGTCTTTGGGATATGAGAGGAAACAGAAGCAGGCACAGAGAGGTGTGGACAAACACTATAAAGATGGTGACCATGCTAGCAGATTTAAATTTAGAACTTGGATTGGTGAGGAAGTACAGCTAACTATTGTGGCCATTATGCTGTCATTAAACAAATAAGCTGAATTCAATAAAACCAATTTCTGCCAAAGCAATGCTAACATTTGCCAAAACAGTGCAAGTTATAGTGAACTGATGTATAGTGGGGATATTTTTCCTATAATAAGTAAAGAAAAACTTTGTTAGGGTGGAGTGAGCACTGCTTAGTTTCTATTTAATAAAACTTTTTTATCCTATTTGTCAAAGATAATACAGTTTTATGCCTCAGGAAATTTACTAACTAAACAATCTGAGCTTGGTGAAGTCATTTTTCTCATCTTGAAGGCACAAAGATTTTTGCTTTATGTGGCTGTAGGCTTTCAGGTGGATTATATTTTGAGTTATCAGGATTTTCCTCCCACAAAAGCTTCAAGCATTTTTTGCAGACTTTTAGCAGCCAACAAGGGCAGTGCCAAACCAAATTGGATGATTACGTGTAAAGCCTTGTGTTCAAACTGAATCAGGATCCCTGACAACTAGGGGGTCATCTGCCCTCTAGTGACCTGGAGAAACATTGCATGCATCTGGCCAAGCCACAGCTATCTCTTATTAATACTGACACCCATCTACTGCCATGCCTGGGCATCCAGCCATCTACAGGACCATTTGACCTGTCAGTTGTTTACCTGCACTGGCATTTGAAGAAGTTTTGTTGTTGAATTTTTCATCTTCACAAAGGGTTAAGCCAACGTCTTCTCTTGTCTTACCTGTGTGACATTGTTGTACTATATATACTGTACAATTAATGTTAAATTAATTCCCATGATGAATGAGTGTCCTGTATGTGCTATTTACCAGTTTCAGATGGAAACTGCTCTGTGCTTGATGTTTCACATCAAAGTGTCCGCTAAATCTGGAGTGGAGTAATGATGTACACAGTGGAGTAACCCACAAGATGTGAAATCCTTCCCTCTGAGTTTGTTTCATATCATTTTAATCATTTTATCCTAACTCACATGATGTATGTCTGGTCTACAGTGCAAACATATTGGAAAACCACTCTCAGCCTATCACTCCCTGTGCAGCTTAGACCTATGCACAGAAGACTTTGTAGAATCAGCTAAAAGGTGAAAATGACCAATTTAAAAGGCCAAATGTCATTTGAGGAGTATCAGCAAAGTCACGCACCAGGTGGGATTGACAGGCCGCTCATTAATCCACCTCCATTCCTGTTGAGAGTTTCTTTTTAGCCCAATCCAGAAACCAAGAAAGAATCTGCACTCAAGAATGAGAAACCTCTGGAACAAAAAACAAACAAAAAAATGAAAAATTAGCAGGAATGTATGAAGGACCTTTGGACTCCATTAATTCAGCTCTCAGCTTGACCATCACATGTAAATTCATTCAATTTATGTCCCTTCTTGTCCAAGCCACAACAAAGGACTTAAGAGAGAGTGGTAAGGAGCACACGATGATACGGTGCATTGCCGCACCCACCACATGATAAACCAACTCAGGGCTGTCATGCAATGGGTGGCACCTTAGCAGCACTCGAGTTCAGGTGGAATGGAATAGTGGGTGGTTTTTTTATGATGGCCAGAGTGCCAATTCTGCCACCAACCCCCAGGTTTTTCCCTGCACATTGGAGGGCCTACTTGCAGGTTTGGATTCAGATTAACGTCATACCCAGGACAGAGCGATTGCAGGATAAGGGCCTTGCTCAAGGGCCCAACGAAGTACAGTCACTTCTGGCGTTCCGGCAACCTTCCAATTACCAGTGCAAATCCCTAACCTCAGAGCCACCACTCCGCCCTCCAGAGGACTAAGTACCTGTCTAAATTCAAAGAGGGGATCTGCACAGCAAAATCTAAAGACAAACAGTGGGTTTATAAACTACCAATGGCCAAATAATATCGAGCTTGGAGGAGGTAAAATCAAAAAGAAGAGTTCATGTAAAAAATCCAGAACTCTAGCACTTACTGGAATTAATTGTAAAGTCTGAAAACAAAACACTTCACCATCTGGTGTGAATGCAAGGTTTACAATATATAGACAGGTAAACAAGAAATAATCATTTAATTAAGTAATTAAGTGACTAGTTAATTAGTTAGACAGTTCAGTACTTAAATAATTTAAATTAAATGACACCTTGTGGTACACGTCTTGTATTTCATTAATTTAATTGACACCTCTAAGGTGTTTCACTTGAAGTTTTATAAAGGACTATGGCTTTACCTTTACTGCAAAATCTTGTGTATTAAATTATTTGACAATGCTAAATAGGTCTTTTGTGGGTGAATACCAAGACATGGAGTTGAAGTAGAGTATCTGGGGAAGATAGTGGGATGGCTTGGCTATTGGTTTAAGAGACTTGCTTGATGAACTTAATGGTCTCTTCTTGTTTGTCAAATTTCTTACAAATATAAATGAATGTCCTGACTAAAAGACTGGCTAACCACCGAGGCTTGGCTACTGTCTTGTGCCTGATAATGTTTGGTTTGGCTCTGGCTTATTATACATCTGTAATGGACAACAGAAAAGTGGTCAGGAATGGATGAAGGGACCTTCACTTTAAAGTCATACAATTTATCCTTAATAGGAAATGGGCTAGCGGTCTATTGAAGAAGTGGATATCTCATGGAGAAAAGGCAAACCGTTATCAAATCCATTCAGAGAATTTGTTTTTAACTAAATCTGTTGGTAATGCTTATTTTCCAGTGTAATAGATAGATAGATAGATAGATAGATAGATAGATAGATAGATAGATAGATAGATAGATAGATAGATTTTGGTATAGTATAGTCAGCAGGATCACAAAATTTCATAGATATATGGATAAATAAATAAACACGCAGACGCACTTTGGTCTGAACAAAGAGTGAAAATTAAAAAAGAAAGAAAAAGTCTGATTTGGCAGTCCCAGTCCCAGTGAGGCACTATACAGGCATATTACTCTTGGTACAAAAGAGCCCCCATTGTTAGTTTCTTGACACACTTCTACTGAGTAATTTGTTTGTTGAAGTTCACAGTGTTGGTGTGTTACAGAGAGGATGTGTAGCATTGTTCAAAATGACACTCAGTTTTGTTCTCATTCTCTCCTTTGCTACCATCTCCAGTGGGTCCAAAATGCACCCTAAAACTGAGCCTGCCCTTTTAATCAGCTTATTGATTTGGTGGGCCTCTCCTTACAAGGGTCCTCGTGCATAATGGCATGTGTAGAATTCACACTAAAACATGCCATGCAAACAAAAGCGGAAATGTGAGTATGCACAAAAAAATCCAGATGCATAAATCTGTGCATACGTCAACTTCCACGTTCTTCCGCTCCATAAATCCCTGTCAGCGTGAAAAGTAATACACATACACACACCTGCTGACCCATCCCAACTCCTCCCAGAATTATGCCTGTTTGAATATGCAAATCAATATAAATAGCCCTTATGTTTTGCGTTCTGTGAAAAGGCAATGGCAAAAGCACAGGGAAAAAGAAGAATTTCAGGGAATACCAAGTAGAGGCAAAGAAAAATATACTATTAGTTTGTTTAAGCAGTGGTATAAACAACAAAAGGAAGCTAATCGAGTGACAGAGTGGTGGAGAAACTCGAAAGTTCAAGTTCAGAAAGTCACACAGTGCCTGAAATAAATAAGAAGTTGTCAGATATCAAAGTCGCCATGAAAAGGTGAGTCATAGCCCACCGTCTGAGTGTCATATGAAAGTTATAGGGTACAGAGAAATGAAAAAAAACTGTGACACAGTGTGAAAAAAAGGTTGAATTTCCACTTTAATCATGTACTTTATTTTGTCATTAAAGTAGAATGCCATAAACTTCATCTTAAAATCATTTAATAGTTTCTCAAATCTCATCCTAACTAAAGTGGCACGTTAAATGCTTCGTATTCTATGTGTTATTCTGTGTACTTTTGTGTGTGAATCACTACGTGCTTCTTAAATGGCCTTTCTCTTACGCCGACATGACACAGAATACATTACATTCATGATGTCACAGCTCTCTGAACAATTTAAATACTAAGATGTATACTTAATATCATTTTCATGATGAAAGAACTTAAAATGTATTAAACATTGAGGCATGTTGGGGCAGTGGTAGTGATGAGCTGGCGCCTTGTCCAGAGTTTGTTCCTGCCTCCCGCAAGATGCTTGCTGCACCGTGTGTGACCTTCAATGAAATAATTTATTGCAGCAGTACTGTCTCTTTCAAACGGGGAGCCAGCTCATCACTACTGCTGCCCACCGAGTCCTCACATATTTAATCAATAACAATATACATTATTTAAATAAAGCTTAAAATGTATCTTTATAATGTAATATTTATACTTTATTGCATTTCATCTTAAAAATGATATCAAGAGCTTCAAGAAGGTAGGACCTCGAAATCTAAATCGACTTAGAAGCCAGTCGTCATCATCTGTAAATAAGCGCACTCAATTGAATTGAATTTCTTTATTGTTATTGTATGATACAATGAGATTCATTATGCAAATCCTCCATAAACATATTTTCCTATAAAATGGTAAAACAACAACATTAACAACAATAATAATAGGATTTAAAACAGTGAAAAATATACAATATAAAAGCATAAGTGGCTCAGGTTGTGCAATATTACAACTGTAATGCAAGTTTACAGTAAGGTGATTGTACTTATAAGTACAAGCAATTCTACCAGGAGCACTTGATGGACTGATTGAGTGCGTTTAGAGCTCTTGGGATGAAACTGTTTCTGAACTGCAAGGTCCCTACAGGAAAGGATCTAAAGCGTTTGCTGAATGGGAGCATTTCAAATAGACTGTGTCATGGCTGAGGCAGCATGTGCTAGAAGCTTGATCCCAATAATTCTCTCTTCTCTTGAAATAATCTGCGATAGAGCTTTCCGATTAGCTGCTGTCCAGCTGTGATTCCACACTCAGATACAAAGAGTTAAATACTGTGAGTGGTGCCCTGACAGTGACAACCCTAAAGCAGCGATGGTATTTGGAATAGTTTGGCCATTCGGTGCATCATTATATGGTTACAGGTTGATTACAATCAAATGCCTAGAACTAAAAAAACGATATGTGGTTAATTTCAGTGTATTTGATAAAGAAGATCTAAAAAAGAAAGGGAAACCACACAGGAACAGTAGCACTGCTTTCACTCTGGATTTGCAAAACCAAGCTAAGAACTTGTGTACGCTATGATTTGACCTGGTCATGGGAATGTGCGTGGCTTTACGCCAAGTTTAGTTTTTATACATCGCTATGTGAGCGTGGAAATGGGCGTACGCAACATTTTTGTACGTACGCACTGTTTGCACATGAGGCCCAAGCACACTACTCTGGCCATCACTGATTTTCTGAAGATGTGATGGATGTCAGTTCCCACACTAAAAGAGCCTTTCCACTTGCGACTGAGTCTGAGTGCTTCGCAAGATGGACTGGTGATGTAGCCGTACCAAACATTTCAATCCATAAGGTGAAAAAGCAAAACAATTTAAATGTAGTTGTAAAAATAAACAAACAAATTGATCAAAGAAGAATAAAGGCATAAAGCCATGTCATTTTATTCGCAGATGTACTAAACCAAGGCAGGGAAGTGAAAAATTTGAAAATGGGATTAAGGGACAAGACATGGTCAAAAACAGGCAGAGGTCAATACCAAAAAGACAGCTGTCCAATCGTCAAAAAATATAAATGCTAACCAAAAATATGTGACTTAAAGTCTAAAGCCAGAAGAAAAGTTTTGCCTGAAAAATCAGTAAGAGAAAATATCTACTTAAAATCAAAGAGAGAACACTAATATCAGATGCTGGATGTTGTTACATGTCACGCACCCCTTGGTACTGTTAAAATGGATTGCCGTGGCAGCGACCAATTCTGACTTAACATAAAGGTGCCATCCAATAAACAAACCAAATGGCAACACAAGAAGTCACCACAAAACTCCAACTTTTTACTTCTTTGCGATTTTACAAAACCAATAAGAAATTCATGATCATTTTGGGGTCAAAACCCCGGAATCCATGTAAAACTTGTAACCAACAACCAGAGAAGGTAGGAAATAATTTAATTTAATAGCAGCAGGGGGTCAATCTTGACAACACAATGTGTAAGTCAGAAAACAGCAAAGGACAGAGCATCAGACCATCACAGGGCCCAATGACACTCCCACTCATACTGGGATAGTTAAAATAACATTAAACCATCGATCTGCACCTCCATTTATCCAATTTTAGGTTATAGAGGGAAGCCTTCAGAATAAAGAATCAATAATTTAGCGAATGACTAAATAAGTAAATGAATTACATCTCAGGCTCCCGTATTTCACCTTCAGTGTCGTGTTTCACTCCTGACTATCCTATCTTCCCAATTTCTACTCACCAGCTCCTCCTCATCCTCAGTCACAGCAAGCTGAGCCTCCCTTGAAGTGCAGTCGTCCTTACTCATCTGCCATGTTGTCTTATTAGTCGAAAAATAGTAGCAGTTCTCTTTGTTCAGAACCCACAGCACAGGACAGCATTTGGGTTGATTCTCTGGAAATAAGAGATATTAAAATATGTTTTTTTTGTTTGTTTTGTATTTGTTTGTTTTTCCCAGATATTAACATCTTGTGAATTTTCCACTCCTTATATTGAAGTATTTATTCTTTAATTAAGCTGCATGCACAACAACTGTTTCAGTTCTCACGCCTGCGTAGCTTGTGACCCGTTTAACCCCAGCAGCACCCCACTGTCTGAATGCACTCATGAGTTGTTTCTCCTTCACCTGTTGGCTGCTTGTTTTTCACACCATAACTTTTATTAATCAGCTTCTTTTTCCCATCATGACTTCACCCTGTTTATCAACTGGACATTTTGCTGCTTGGCCTTAGCACCTCCAGCTGGATGTGCTTCATAAACATTTTAAGGTATTGCGCTTAACGCTCCATTTGTTGTCACACATGTAAGCCATGGGTGTGCTCCACTGACTCTGGACAGGTAGGGAAGATGGTTGACAACAACCTACACCTCTTTTCAACAAGAGGAGAGGACGAAATTGTGGGTGCACCTTGACATCACTTCCTCTCAGTCTTCCAAAGTCCCATTCCTACTGGTCTGAACTCTATTTAAGAAGACAGTCAGCTGGAAGGCAACGTTCAGTTTGGATTGTGCATCCAACAAGGACGGACTTTGACATCAAGTCACCTTGTGGGTTACCATCGGTACTTAAATGTTTTGATTTATTTCTCATTTTCCTTGCAAGGAACTTGGGGTTAGTGCTCTGGCCCCCCAACACTTCAAATGTGTCCTAAAACTCTTCTTACACTTTTTGATTCCAGTTTTCACTTCTGGTCCTCTAGTTTAACTTCATGCATTCCTAGGACCTCATTTTTACAGTTCATTTAAGCATTTACAGTAATTTAATGCCGGCCAGACTTTAGAGCAACAGCACATACAGTACATTTTGAATTCACTGCCTGTTATTGTCCATCTTTAAATGGTTGCCTAAAAATATTTGAGAAATGGTACAAATAATCACAAGAAGGTTCAGGAGAATTCATTTGTTTAGTTTAGCCAACCCCTGCAGTACAGTCACAGCAAAAAATAAATTAACAACAAACAGAAGAAAACTAGAAGAATCAACAACTGAGCGGACACTTACCCACGAGTTTAATGGCTATGATGGCCGTCCCAGCAGCCACGAATAAAAACACAACAACTGCAATGACGACTATCTTTAGGCATCGATCTTGCATAACTGTTAAAATAAATAATAAAAAAATACATACATATATAAATTACAACTAAATAATAATGAACAGCATGGTGGCATACTGTTGAGGACTGCTGCCCTCATAGAGGCAAATCCCAGCCAGGTCTCTGTCTGTCAAGATGGAGGATGCAGGTTCCTTTTTCTGATTTATGACTTTCCATCCACATCCATTTAAAACATGGAACACTGCTTTCCAAAAATCAACCAACCATTTTGAAAGCTTTTAATCACCACATAGGGCTTAGAAGTGCAGGGTCATTGTGGGCTATTGTTTTTTTTTTTTTTGTTCTGGTGTCGGCACCTGATCTTCTGTCTGTTATCAGGATTCGGGGTAAAACTGACTCCAATGGAGGATTTCATGTTGGCTCAGGCCAGTGATTTAATTTAGTCAGGATGAAGGTTGGAGCAAAAGTTCATAGTGGGAGGAAGGCATGTCAAGAGGAAGAGGCAAGATGTGGTGTAGTAATGCACAACAATTGAAGGGGCGTCCTTTCACTACTTTTACTGCATATCTGACTCTGCTAGGCTCGGTGGTATCGCGGAGAGCACTGCTGATTTAGGGATAATGTACCTGGGTTTGAACCCCACACGTACATGTTGTCTAGATGGAGTCAGCGTATTCTTCATTATTTGTTTACTTTATACCCAAAAACGTGCATGATAGGTTCATATTAAATTCTGATTTGCCCCTGTAGATGTGTGGCTATTTTGTGTGAGTGGGCTTCTGTGATGGGCTGGCAATCTGTCAAGAACCATTTCATGCATTGCTCGCTGTCTGAATAGGACCTGGTCCACAGATTAAGCATGAACCAGAATGTATGTGTGTGTAGGCACGACAATATGCTTTTCTAAATAAAACAAAATATTTTTATTTTTGTTGGTTTTTGTGGCCACTGGATTTATAGCAAACCTGTAGCCTTCTGTGTATTTATACAGCATTCAAACTGTACAAAATGCAATTTAGATCCTTACAAATAAGTACAGTAACACAACAAGCATCATGGAGAGCAACTCCTTTATGTCCGCTGTGTTGGGTCATGGTTTTCTTCAGTGAAGGGTGACAAATCAGGGAGGGGTCATGAAATTAGCATGAACAAATCAGAGCGAGATTAGGGGCAGCATTTTCAAAACTCTGTATTTTCAACCATCCACACTGCTGGCATTTCCAGACGTATACGGCTCTGGAGAGGGTTTTCAAAAGTCTCTGCTGCTGAGGATTAAAGACTTGTGAGGGCGAAAGGTCTGCATTTTTAGATAGATAGATAGATAGATAGATAGATAGATAGATAGATAGATAGATCAAAATACAAATAAATCTTCCAAAATATAGTAAAAAGCCTCATAAGAAAAAGGAGGATTACCATAAACCCCCGGCTTGACAACAAAAGGCCAAGCAAAAAACTGTACAGTCCATCAAGCTCATTTATATTGCTAATACCTAAGCTGTCACAATATGTCATCCATAAATAAAGAATATATTTAACAAAACAGACAAATACAACACAATGCTCAAAACAACAAGAAGGGAGTTGCCCAAAAGGCAGTCCTAACTGAAGAGATCCCGAAATACACAATCTGAAAGCAAAATCCAGAACCATGAGCAGAAAGGAATCTAAAATCAAACAACAAACAATATCAATTCCTACAAACACAAAATTTGTCCCCGGGGTAAATTTGGCTTTCTAAAGAAGCTCTTAAAATAAATAAATAAATAAATAAATACAAAAACAGGTAGATAAATAAATAATTAAATAAATATGCACATGCAATTATTACTCAATTTTTGACTCACCTTTTGACTTCAATTTTGCTTCACATCTATTGCTTTCGGTACAATCTCTTCCTGCCTCCTGACTACGTTTCTTCTCTGGATCTGTTTGTTTTTTTTGTGCTATATTTTTATCTTACCACAACAACAAGGATGTATGCAAATGAAATGAAGGACAGGAAAATAAGAATTACAATGGATTAGTCAATCATTTTTCCCTTATAGAGCTTTTTATCTATCTATCTATCTATCTATCTATCTATCTATCTATCTATCTATCTATCTATCTATCTATCTATCTATCTATCTATCTATCTATCACCTTTTTTGGTAAACTGAGTAGAATATTGAAATTAAGAAATGAAATTATCTGCACATTACCTTTGTTTGTTCGGCCCTCTCCACTCCTTGTCTCCTCTCCTCTGGTCACTCAGATAAAATAACAGACAAGAAAAGAGTAAGTAGCTGAAGGTAAAATGTATAACTTACAATCTTTTTTACCCTGAATCTTTGTTGTGATGCTAAGATTATTCCTTTTTATTGTTATTTTGTAGAGAAGCCTTCTATGTGCAAAGCTGAATTTGCAGTGAAACTCTGCATTTTGTATCACAAACAAATTTGCAAAACAAATCGCATTTCACTTCCAGTGAATTCAGTGCCATTTGATACAACAAGAAAGGTGTTTATTCCTGTCTTGAAGTATTTTCATGCACTGATTCCACGTGTCTGCCTGCCATTTAGTATTTCAAATCACCAGACTTTCTCTGCTACTAAATTCAATTCATGTTGTTTTGTATTGTTATGTGAACTTTAGGATGCGTAGCTGAGAAACGTCACAGTCATACTCCATGATTTAAACTCGATTTCCCTCAATAGCTCTCCCTGGAGTGAAGTCCAAGTGTGTTAAAACTGCATTTCTGTGACAGTGACTGTCATGATGGCCTTACACTGAACACTTTTACACAGACTGAGCACAGAAGCATATTGTTGCATTTTGTGGTTCTGTATTGTCTTTCTGATTACAATACTACACTATTTCTTGACTTGTTTTCTTTCTAAATCACCTTACAGTGCTACTCATTATTGCCTGAATGGTAACATAGAATTCAGTAGCACTTAGAAATCAATATGGAGTGCATGGGGACAAATAAAAATCTATCTATCTATCTATCTATCTATCTATCTATCTATCTATCTATCTATCTATCTATCTATCTATCTATCTATCTATCTTGTGTGTGTGCTGTGCAACTGCCTCCCATCTTACTTGAAGCAACCTTAAATGTCCTTTGAAGAGAAATTTGAAACAATTAATGGAAACTTACTGTGGGTTTGTGGCACACTGCTGCTAAAAGCATGCGACTATTCTGAACATTATTTGAAGTAAGATGTGGTTACCATGTGAAAAAGTTTAAAAAGAAGATATGCTTTTGCGTTTAACACTCTCACTGAGCTTGGTGTTCTGGGGCATTAAGTTTTTTCCCGTTTCCAATTGGACTGAATGTTATAGACGCATATTTGGATCATCCTTACTTTTTGTAGGAGTGCATGACAGTTGATTGAGAATGTATAATTGGAGAGGAAATAGAAGAAACACCTAAGAGGAGAATGCTCAACATGTTGCACACCCCACAAACATTGCTTTTAGAATCATCTTTCTTTTCAATAGACGTGAAACCTTTGGCTGTACCTGATAATAGCAATAAAATGACAACCATGAGAACACTTTTGTTTTTGCATCTGACACAAAAGGTGGGTGGAGTGGTGGCTCTGAGGCTAAGGATCTGCGCTGGTATCCTGAAGGTTGCCGGTTCAAATCCCCGTTACTGCCAAAAGAGATCCTACTCTGCTGGGCCCTTGAGCAAGACCCTTAACCTGTAATTGCTCCAGGGGCGCTGTACAATGGCTGACCCTGCGCTCTGACCCCAAGGGGTGTGCGAAAACTAACAAATTTCTAATACGAGAAATCGTATAAGACGAAATAAAGAACAGAAGAAGAACAGAAGAAGTCTCACTCAAATCATCCTATTATGACAGAATCATTTACATACCTACATTGGTTACTTATGACCGCCACCAATAGCTTATCTTTGTCAAGATCACCAGTAGTTACCAGTTATTTTGGTTTATTTATTTCTTGTTTTGCAGGGCGGCATTGTGGCAGAGAGGGTAACACTTTTATCTCACAAATCCAATGCCTATGTGAATGTCATGATTAGGAGTCAGTAAAATAATGAAAATGGTGTGAAGCTTTCAAAAATAACCATAAAGTCCAGAAGAGACTCAATCCAGACCATCTTACCCAGAAAACTACCTGCACGGTTCAACCTGGATCTGTCCAAAGTGGAGAAAACTGGATAGATAGATAGATAGATAGATAGATAGATAGATAGATAGATAGATAGATAGATAGATAGATAGATAGATAGATAGATACTTTATTAATCCCAAAGAGGAAAATCAGAAATCAGTACCTACAAAAGATCCACAACGATTCCCTACTCCTGAGCCTTCTCAGCTGACCTAAATAGCCTAAAGAAGGGCTCAGAAGTGGTGAGGTCAGGTTGGCCCCACCTCTTGAGGCTCCACCCACAAAGAGCTCTGCACAAAGGCAGCAGGGCAAATAACTAAATACACTAATACAACAATAAACATAATTCCTACAACATAAGGTAATTAACAAACAGAATAAAATTCCAAAGCTAATATAAAAAGGGAAAAAACATAATTAGTGACATAATATAGACAATAATTAATATTTAAAAAAATAACAAAAAGATCACAGATAATTAAACTACACTTAAGCCAGACTAAAATACTTAAAAACTAACAGAATTAGTTTATAATTAAATTAACAGTCACAAAAAATCCAAAGTCTGTTCTGTCTAAAGAGAGAGACAGAGGACAAACATGAAAAAGACTAGAAGATGAACATCATCATCCTCACACCTTAGCAAGTTCTTGTTTACACAGAGTACCACAGACACTTGGACTAAGTGAGCACGTAGTGTAGTAGACAGTAAGATTTTGGTGACCTTCAAAACTCGCCATGATGTTATTTTAGTAGAATTAAGTGGATAGGATTGGTGAGCTTTGTTGGGCTGAATGGTCTGCTCTCGTCTAGATTGTTGTAATGTTCTAATCATGAATATATAAGTGGGGACCGCGAAAAATAATGTACGAATATGAAGAAGAACAGAAAATATGAGGCTGTTTGTTAATAGCAAGATAAATCGTTGCCAATAATATGAAATCTGCCAGATGAATTTTTCAGGGTCTTTGGATTCAAAATCAATTTTCATAAATGTGTGCTCTTCCCAGTTGCCTTACTTATGATAGGATGGGTGACCTGTTTTTGTTTTAGTTTATACCATAATATATTTTTCTTTGTACTACACTATTTTTTTATTTAGGTTTTAAATTATTTAGAATTCATTTTTATTTTCATTTCATTTGAATTTGGACTTGTTGTTTCATTTTCATGTAATGGTAAGTGTGCTAATTTTTAGCACCACCATTGCCGCTAATGTCTCGGCACTAGACGGCTTTTCTTAAGACACCGGTCTGCTAAATTTAAACACAGAGTGGATTAGTGTGATGACTTCTTGCTATCTAACAATGACTAAGCGTTTCTGGATTATAATTTGGATTTGTTGTTTTGGTTAAGACTTATTCATTGGCTTTAGTAACCTGCCTGATTGTCACCAACATTTCTTCTCCTGGTCCTCACATTAAACTCCCTTGTATCCTACCATCTAATTATTCTTTACAGAACAACTTTCAGGCCAAATTAGATTAGACCACTTTCTGCTGATTATCTCAGAACAGTTCAGGCATTTAGAGTCGCATTCAAAACAAACTCCACAGATAATTTTAAATTACATTTTGGCAACACAATGGATTGTTTCAAACTTTTCGACTCTCTCTCTTTACTCATTAGAATTAATATCTTTTAAATGAATATCCTTCCAAAACTGTTATTTCTCTTTCTGAGTTTTTCCCCTATATGTTTACAAACCCTTTCTCAAAAAAGCTCAACAGGAAAGTTGTACATTCATTCATCTGGATGGTGAAGAAGCAACATATTAGAAAGTCGACGCTCCAGAGATCGACAGTAGAGAGTGGTATGGCAGCTTTACTACTGGGTTGTGAATCTTTGTAATTTGAGGTAATTGAAAGAAGTAGAAGGAAATGGAACTACATCTGCGCAAAGAGCCTAGTAAAGAAAATCTTTCACAAATTCCTCTTTTGTGTCTTTCTTTGTGCCCCAGTCATCAATAACTGTCATTAATTAAATAGCAATCAGTCACTTAAAGCACCAGGCCTCTTTAAGGAAGAGAGATGGTGTTGTCTGCACCTCCATTACAGGATAATGTGATATCCGGCTCTTGTTATCTTACACAGCATTTAGTCATTAAGTCTTTCGACCTATAGATCTTTATATTGACAACGTGTTTGCACACTTTGATCAATTATGCCTTGAAAATTGAATGATTCAACACATCATTTTTATATTTAAAAAGTCAGCAACTTTGTTTAAAAGATCCTGCCTAACTTCCCTGATCATTTATTAACATTCACATCCATGTCTGAACTTATTTTAGCTAGGAATGTGCTGATTTTGTCACTGAATTAATGTCACTGTATAGATCTCTTTACACTGTGAATGGAGCCTCTCTAATAACATCTCAGGCAGAGAATGGAACTCAAATATTCATAACCTACATTTTATTATCAATCTGTGCAAAATATGCTGTCATGTACCCTACAGTTTTGCATTTTACACAGGTTTCTAAATTTAAATTGTACAAACTGTATCAGAGACTGGACCACAATTGTGGATGACGCCACTTTTTAGGTTAGGATTATCTAAATGTATCAGTAGACAGGACCCCTCAATTGTGGATGACACAACTTTTTAGGTTAGGATTATCTAAACGTATCAGTGGACAGGACCCCCTAATTGTGGATGATACCACTATTTAGGGTTAGGATTATCTAAATGTATCTGTAGACAGGACCCCTCAATTGTGGATGACACCACCTTTTAGGTTAGGATTATCTAAATGTATCAGTAGACGGGACCCCCCAATTGTGGATGACACCACCTTTTAGGTTAGGATTATCTAAATGTATCTGTAGACATGACCCCCCCAGTTGTGGATGACACCACTTTTTAGGTTAGGATTATCTAAATGTATCTGTAGACAGGACCCCTCAATTGTGGATGACACAGCTTTTTAGGTTAGGATTATCTAAATATATTAGTAGACAGGACCCCTCAATTGTGGATGATGCCAATTTTCAAATATGGATTACCCAAAATATAACAGACACAGGATCCCAGTGAGGAAAGATGTCATGCCACTCCTCGGCGTCTGATTTGTTTTGGGAATGTCCTAAATCAACACCATTTTTAGAGGGAAGACATGCAAAATTTACAATTCCAGGAAGCTTTGGATTTTAAATTATTAATAATATTTAATGACATGGACTGTAATCGAATGAAAATATATAACTTAAACCAACAGTGATTTCCTTCACTGATCAACTGGTGTTTCTTAACGGGACTTTTCCTAATGCTCCCCGCACAGCTAAATAGAAGAACCTCATATTATATCATCGTAAAACTAGAAGGAACTTTGTTCCAGAATTTGGCAATTTTTTTCCCTTTTCTCTGTTATTTAGTTATTTATGTATTGATTTTAATTTTAATTAGAAGCAGATAACATTCCATACAATTAAGTCAAACTTAGCAATGCAAACAAACAAAGTAATAATCAGTGAATGTTACTCTAAAGTAAGTCTGCTTGACCCTTGCATTTGTTCTGCTTAACTTCAGGCGTTTTATTATTATTATTATTATTATTATTAACCTATTAATTATTATTAACATATATGAGGAGTTGCTTTTTAATGGTGGCTTTGTTCAAATAGCCATTCATTTGGGTAGGGTGTGCTTTTCAGCGTTTTTTATTAAGTATATTTTTGATCAGTTCATTTTTTACATGTTGCAATCTGACTTATTAGAACTCTTTTATTGTAATGCGTTTTTTAAAGCAAAACAACAATGAAAGACGACTCTGTGATGTAAAATGTGTGATTATATATTATAATAAACTGGCCTCCCATCTAAAGTTGGTTCCTGATGCTGTGGAGGTGAGCTGTAGCTCCCCAAAAAAAGAGTTTGGAAAAATGGATGAGAGAATAGAAAATAAATACAAAAATGATAAAATATTACAGACACATTCTTAGTCCGGCTAACAAAATGCCCTGCTATGCAGTCACAAGATGCAAGATAACTGAACACATTTAACAGTCATGTAACGGCAATTACAATTATAAAATACTAAATACAGATAAGAGTTTCATATTAAATAAAAGTTGTTACTTATAAGTGGCTTTTTTATAATCTGGAGTTAAACAATTACAGTTTAATAAAAGTTAATTTCACCTTTGTTGCCCAGACCCCCATCTAACAAGCCAATCGATTCAATCCCATCAAGCAGCAAGTCAAGGTGACTTTAAAGATCCTGAAGCTTCAGCAAACAGATCTGAATTTTTTTGCACTTTTTAAATTTGATTTCCTTCATTGTTCATTCTAGAATATTCTTTTTTGTACTTATACACACATACCCTTCATCTCTGACATACTTAAAGATTCTTTCTTTTCAAACATGACTTAAAAGAATAGAAATGGTACCTGGTGTAGGATTTTCAGGAAAGGGCCCGTGTTTTCTCTTCGGCAGAGTGATCACAGTGTATGTGATGTCGTCAGCCATCACAGTGAGCGGCAGAGACGGAGAGGGACACTTCTGAATGACGGCACCTGTGTGATACTCGCCTTATTTTCAGAATTCAGGAAATGCGTTTGTGAGTACAGAAAGGAAGCTCGCTGTCCTAATTACAGTTACACGCAGGCAGAATCTAAAATGTGATACACGGCCCATTCTGTAGCCCGGCACAACCACACAGCACAGACCACAGGTGTCTGAATGACATGTCTGTTCTGTTAAAATACAGGCATATGAAAAAGTTTGGGAACCCCTCTCAGCCTGCATAATAATTGACTCTCCTTTCAACAGTAAAGATAACAGTGGTATGTCTTTGGGGTGTTTTCCAAACAAAGATTTTTAGTGAAGCAGTATTTAGTTGTATAAAATTAAATCAAATGTGAAAAACTGGCTGTGCACAAATATTGGTCCCCTTGTCATTGTGCTGATTTGAATGCCTGTCACTGCTCAATACTGATTACTTGTAACACCAAATTGGTTGGATGAGCTCGTTAAGCCTTGAACTTCATAGACAGGTGTGTCCAATCATGAGATATAAAGGTATATAAGGAGGTCAGTTGCAAGTTGTGCTTCCTTCCCTTTGACTCTCCTCTGAAGAGTGACAGCATGGGATCCTCAAAGCAACTCTCCAAAGATCTGAAAACAAAGATTGTTGAGTCTCCTGGTTTAGGGGAAGGCTACAAAAAGCCATCTCAGAGGTTTAAACTGTCAGTTTCAACTGTAAGGAATGGAATCAGGAAATGGAAGGCCACGGGCACAGTTGCTGTTAAACCCAGCAGGCCTGGCAGGCCAAGAAAAATACAGGAGCGGCATATGAGCAGGATTTGCTGCAGATGGTGTATCTGTACATCGTTCTACAATTCAGCGCAATTTGCACAAAGAACATCTGTAAGGCAGGGTGATGAGAAAGAAGCCCTTTCTGCACTCACGCCACAAACAGAGTCGCTTGTTGTTGGCAAACACTCATTTAGACAAGCCAGATTCATTTTGGTACAAAGTGCTTTGGACTGATGAGACAAAAATGGAGTTATTTGGTCATAACAAAAAGCACTTTGCATGGTGGGAGAAGAACACCACATTCCAAGAAAAACACCTGCTACCTACTGTCAAATTTGGTGGAGGTTCCATCATGCTGTGGGGCTGTGTGGCTAGTTCAGGGACTGGGGCCCTTGTTAAAGTCGAGGGTCGGATGAATTCAACCCAATATCAACATATTCTTCAGGATAATGTTCAAGCATCAGTCACAAAGTTGAAGTTACTTAAGCAGGGGTTGGATATTGCAACAAGACAATGACCCAAAACACAGTTCGAAATCTACAAAGGCATTCATGCAGAGGGAGAAGTATAATGTTCTGGAATGGCCATCACAGTCCCCTGACTTGAATAACATCGAAAATCTATGGGATGATTTGAAGCAGGCTGTCCATGCTCGGCAGCCATCAAATTGAACTGAACTGGAGAGATTTTGTATGGAAGAATGGTCAGAAATACCTCCATCCAGAATCAGACACTCATCAGAGGCTATAGGAGGACAGCGTCTAGAGACTGTTAGATTAGCAAAAGGAGGCTCAACTAAGTATTGATGTCATATCTCTGTTGAGGTGCCCACATTTATGCACCTGTCTAATTTTGTTATGATGTATATTGCATATTTTCTGCTAATCCAATAAACTTAATGTCACTGCTGAAATACTACTGTGTCCATAAGGCATGTCAGATATTAAAAGGAAGTTGCTACTTTGAAAGCCCAGCCAATGAGAAACAAAAATCCAAAGAATTAAGAGGGGTTCCCAAACTTTTTCATATGACTATAAGCTTGTGATTCCTTGATCAACACACACTTGCAAAGGGGAAGAACGTAAGGTGAGCAAAATTTATAACGGCAGCTCTAAATATCTTGGGCTGATTAATCAAGAAGTCTGACTGTTCGACTGGTCCTTGATCACCCCAGAAAAATCACAAAATGCTTCTTTTTCACTTTCAAACCTGGCTTGGCTGTGAGAGTTTGGACATTTTCAGGGGAGCTGCAGCATTTGGAATAGTTAGAACTGCCGCTTCACTGCCCTAAAGGATCAAAACCTGGTCCTTGGTGGATTTCAGTTATTCTGTGTATGACATGATGTGTTTCTTCTCCCCAAGATCACAAGGATGAGCAGGTTAGGTTAGCTGGCAGCTCTGAATTGGATCAACAGTATGTAGGTGTGTGTCAATCATTTCTATGTATTTTTTGGCTTTAAAGACCCTTTTTCTTTCTAACCTTTGACTATGATTTTAGCTTTGCCCCCCTCCTTTTTTTCTTTGGCGAATGATATTGTTGCTTTTTGCACATCTCTGACTACATTCTCTTCTCTCATCTGGGTTTTGGTTGCAGTTTTAATTTTTACTTGTTTTGTTTTGCTTTCATGCTCTGATTAATGGAAGGACAACTGGAGTGCCAAAGAAAATATGGGGTAGCAACTGGGCCACCCCTTATTGTCTGGTGCATTTGGTGGTGCAATAGAAAACAGGCTTCTAATAATAAAAATAATAATAATTCATTAATTAATTTTATGTAGTGTTTTTTATGGTACTCAAAGCACTTTTCACAGTAAGTGTGGAGCCACTAATTTGTAGCATTCACCTGCATGAAGTGATGGCGGCCATTTTGGCTCCAGTACTCTCACCACACATTAGCTGTTAGGTGGTGAAAGGCTGGGAAATAGTTAGCTAATTAGAGACAGGGGGTGATTACAGGGTCAGAATGACCAGGCTGAAGTGGACAATTTAGCCAGGACATCGGGATGCACCCTACAAGGATCCCCAATGATTTTTCAGAACAACAGAGAGTCAGGACCTCAGTTTTACATTTCATCTGAAGGATGGCACCATTTTTACAGCACAGTGTCCCTGTCACTGCACTGGGTCATTGGGATCCAAACTCAGACCACAGGGTAGGTGTCCCCTGCTGGTCTCACCAACACCTCTTCCAGGAGCAATTCAAGCTTTTCCTAGATGGTCTCCCATCCAAATACTGGCTGAGCCCGAGCAGGCTTAGCTTCAGGTGGATGACATGTTCTGAAGTGAATGTGGTATGGCTGCTGGCTAAGTATGCCTTTCTAGCCAACCAGGCTACGTAGATAAAAGAGCTCATCTGAGGGGGTTAGTCACAGGGAATTCCAGCGTGCAGAGTCTTCTCCCTGAAGTGAGACGCCCTCCTCTGTGAATGTCTCAGTTTTATAGTGTTCCAGTCCACAGGGGTGTGGCCTCTGTGACACAGTGGGTGGAGTTCAGTTGCCCTCATGGGACTGTTTTTTCTCAGAGTTGCAGAAACAATCGAGACAACATGGTTAGCGACCACACCCCCTAATAAGGATCGCACTTTAGTAGAATCCAGAAGGTGATCCTCAAAGACCCATGCATGACAACACGTCTCTCCCTGTTCTTCTCTGAAAAAGCTCACCTGTCAGTTCTGAGGCTGGAGATCTGGTTGTGGAGCGGTATAAGTAGCTGGGAGAAGAGAAGACGTGGGGTTTGCGGTGAGTATACCGGAAGTCACTTATTTTCTGAATGCTTCTCTTCTATTCTAGAGGAAACATAAACCTCATTAAATTTGGTGCATCACTCATTTTCTTCCCATTGAAACAACCCAAACCATTACCCAAGCTTGTGTGTATGACACTGGGGAGCCTTCATCTAGCAGCATTGGGCAACATTGCATACTTTCAGACAAATGTCATACTGCCCAGTAACAGCCCTTGCGTCACACAACCTGCTTATGCAACTGCCTTAACATCACTTCATACCGCCATCATTAAATATTCTTTTTAGATCTTATTTTATATAACTAGGGGGCTTTGCCCCCTGCTCGCTTCGCTCGCCAACCCCCGTGTTTGGTTTTCCAGATACACACTTTTAAGATTTTTTTTTCTTTGAATTGTTGCTATTTCATTAGTTTCACTTTTATTTCAGAACTTCTGTAAAAACAATATTTGTAATCTTACGAGTTCCAATATGCTGAATCTTTTTAATGAGGTCAGGACAGGTTTCTCTGTTTGGAATTTCAGCATAGACAAAACGATCTACATCATCAGCATTTAATAATTTTTTTTTACAAAGTAACAAAGTAAGTAGAGTTCTGCATTGGACTCCTGTCTGTAAAGTCGTGTTATTTTCCTCTTACAGTTCCAAAAGTACATGGGGTTACCAAGGTGATACCCCAGCTTTTGTCTAGGTTTTTGTACAAGTGCTAGACAGAACGTTTTTGACTCCTGGGGTAAATTTAGGTTTTTAAATAAGCATATATATATATATATACATGAACAAAGTAACCAATAAATGCATGTGCGGTAAACTCCGTTTTTGAAATTCTCAAGATTCTTTATTTGTCACATGCATAGTTATACAGGACAGCACACAGTGAAATGCATCCTGATCCACTCATCAAAAACTGTGCAGAAGTTAGAAGAATATCAGTTAGATTAACAAAAAGTCATAGATTGAAAGATAACAGTATAGTAGAACATAATAAATAAGTAAAATTATGTGAATAAAGTAGAATTAAGTGTTAAAGTGCAACAGTGTAGTAATTATTGTGCAAAACCAAAGTTAGACTGGTGCATAGTTAAATGAGGCAGTTTGTTTGTTTGCACTACTGCGATCTTTACTTTTTTATATTTTCTAATTTTCCTACTTTCATATCCTTTAACTGTCTCCACATGTGTATAGCGCCAACATTTTTTTTTTTTTTTTTGAGCCTTTCTAATTTCACTGGTTTCATAGTCTCTAACCTGCTCTGCATGTTTAGCATCAACGTTTGTAAACATCTCTATGAAGTTCTACTTTGTCTTTTACTCACTGTCATTTAATTCTGAGCCGGATTGGACGTGCTTTTTTTTTCAATTCCACTTGTTCCGGGCTGATAATTACTTTCCTTATCTTCTGAATTTGCACCTCAATTATTCTTTTTTGCTCTTTTTTCTGTCCAACGCATTTGAGTCTCTTTTCTCAGCGCTTTTCTTTCTTCTTCGTTTAATCGCCGACGTTTCATTTCTACTCCATTTCATTTCTACTGTAATGACCTTATACACTTTATATGCACTGAGCCCTGGAGCTGTGTGTGCTGCATGACTGCCTTTACACTACTGATTTGTTTTTTTTGATATTGCTTATAAGTAGGGTGTGTCTTGCAAGACTCTTGTTCTATGTTCCCATGAGACACACCGTGGCAGGTCTCTTTCATCTCGCGGGTCTTTAAATTATCTTCCGAGAAAAATCACGTATCGTAGACTATCAGGACAGGGGACAGGATTTCCTTTTATAATAGAGAGATACAATACTTAAAAAAATAACTTGACTACAAGATAATTTTTCTTCAGTGATTTTCATGAGGGTCTGTTAGGAACTGTCATCCCACCCAGGATTGGTTTGGTCCTAACCACTAATACTGCTGGGATCAGCTCTGCTCCTCCATGATCTCTCTTTGGAGTACATGAGCCAAATGGATGGTTTGTTGATTTTCACCAGGAACTGATTTCTCGGCTTGTTTCACAAAGTAATCAATTAATATTTAATAAAATGCCTTTCACTTATTACCATGCATCACTCTAGGGTGTTGTATCGTGTTAGCCATTATGGATTGTAACAAAAGAGACAAAACAAACTCAAAGTTTGGGGGATCATCCATGTTTAGTGAAGTTCATCAGAATATTGGGTTGGTCTTAACAGACTTGAGGCCAAAACAGAATTGATCAGAGTAATAATGGCGGACATTTTTATCATGAAATAGCAGGAAATGATGTAAGCAGGTGGCATTTCAGGAGACCGGAAGTGACATCATCTGGTGGTGGGACTTGGCGGGTTGGAACCGGAAGTGATTATTATTGTGGTGATTCTTCAGTTGTTCTGTGGGGAAGAGAGAGTTAAAGAACAGCGCCAACCCCTGGTCTGGCAAGCAATTACCATTATTTGAGCCCGTAAACTATCTTCCATTCGCGCATGTGTGACAGGATGTAGTGAGAAGTCGAGGAAAATGATTAACTAAAAAGATTACAATATGCAAGCTTTTGAGGCAACTCAGGCCTCCTGTTCAGGCAAAGATGTCATTACAGGAAGGGCCTGAGTTGCCGCGTAAGCTTGCATATTGCCATCATTTGACTTACCATGCATCACAAAACACATGCAGTAAAGTGTAATGTAGTTCTAACAAACATAAACACCGGAGAGCACAGAGTCAGTAGTGGAAGGACAATCCAAAAAAATCAAGTCGGGGGCATGGCGGCTGCTTTGGGGCAGGATTCTATGTAGAAGAAGACACATGGGAGGCCAAAACTGAGGATGTAAATGTTGAAAATCGTTGTGCACCTTCCCCTAGAGAGAAGACACTGTCAAATGCATGACCAGATCAGAATGTTTCTTTGTTCATCTGCAGTCATTCAGTGCTCCTCCTCACAATTCACACTCTTATGATATCACATTCAAAAATAACAGTGTTAAGTTTGGCAACCATTTCACTTTAACTCACTTTCATGGAAATATGATCTTCTAGCCCATAACACCTTTTTTCAAGAGCTCAGATGGTGATATACAGCATCCAATAGTCTCAAAGATGAGGAAACCAAGTACCTAGACCGCCGAGAGTGAGTAATTATTCAAAGGGTCAGCTTTCTCGTTACACTTAATGAAGTTAAGTAAACCTCTCGATGACTATGAGCTGCTTTGTGGTTTTGAGTCCCTTGTACAGTTAGCTTGTGCACATCCCCAGGCCGCTCGCCTGAGATTCTTCTGTTGCTTGACTCACTGAAACATTCATGTGTGACCACAACACAACAGTCCTACCCTCTGCAAGGCAGCAGCTGTGGTCGACTTGCTCGCTTCTGCACTTCCTACCTACCTGTAAATGTTGAGCGTGAACAGTAAAAAATCAAAAGCCCCAAGAACTTCTGACTTCTTACATACTCTTCAGACTGGTACAAGAGGTACACAGAAACATTTAGCAGATCCAAGCAAGACACACGACACCGGGGTCATGTCAAAAGTCAGTAGCAACTCTCAACCCATCAATCAGTCAATTTGTGACTCAAGGCATCAATTTGTCACATAAAAAAAAAACAAAAATGCTACAGTTTGGTGGAGGAAGTTGCTTCCTTTTTCTTTCAAAGGTTACTTTTACTGTGATATACAAACCAGTCAGTGTGGAGGAACATTTAGGACAGAACCTGAAAGGAGTTTGTAACAACTCACATGGACAAATGAACCAGCTCTGAAAATGGATGGCTCTGGAGTGTCGGGCCTGTACCTGGGTGTCACCAGCACTGTTGGCCATGAGTGCTAAGTCATGATGAGTAGGAGGGCCGCCACTCTGTGCACTAAAGCTTACACCCAGGGCCCATGTGGAGACTGTCCTGACTCAGTAGGAAAACAGGAGAGCTGAATTTGTGAGTAAACCGGGAGAAGCTACAAAAGGCCAAAACAACAGAAAATAAAAATAAACTGTAGTGACCGTAACACAGATGAGAGGCAACATCAAAGTCAAATAACAGGCAATAACTTGAAACCAGGCAAAACACATAGGAGATCAAAATGAAATTAAGGACTTCATCTGCAGATCGGATAAGGTTTACGAGATATGGGACATGACCCTGACAGCGGTACGCAAATGGGTTCTCTTAGGGCTCGTTTATATTTCACGCTCAGAACGTGTATGTGCCCGCATCATGGCTGCCACGCATTCTCAGCGTTCATTTGATGCGTCCTCTGAGCAGGTCCTCAGAAATTAACGCAACGCGTGCGCAAGTTGCAGTACCAGCAAATAATCGGGGGGCGCAGTGTGCTAAAAGTTGGAATGTGACGTCAGAGTCTCTGTTTACTATCTACATGTGACAGAAAGCTGCTTTGTGGATCCTACGGGATCGGTGTGTGTGCTTTGGTGTTTGATAAATGGTTCGATGTGGTGAAGCAAAATGCCGACATACAGATGTATTCATGGTGCTTTTATATCCAAGCGTCGCATATTCTCAATCTTAATGACACGATATGCTTTAAAATTCTCACATATCATCTTCTGTGCCGTCTTTTTTTCTAGAGCTTCCTCTGGTCCTGACAGCAGCGAATCGCCAGCAATAGATCACCACACTGAGCACATTAAATGTATGATATTCCAACTCTCTGCACATTTAGAATCCTTAGATTTATACTTTACATTAAAGTATGTATATTACATTTTACAGTTAAATCGGTAATTTCATTTAAATAATGAATACTGTTAATAATTACACACATGGGGGTGACACAGTGGCGGAGCGTTAGCGCTGCTGTCTTGCAGGGAGTCACGTCACTGATATTCCCTGCCTGGAGTTTACGCGTTTTCCTGCTGGGTTTCCTCAGTGTGCTCCAGTTTCCTTCCAAAGACATGCAGATTTGGGGATTTGGTGCTGTTAAAATGACGCCAGTGTGTATGTGTGTGCTTGTATTCACCTTTTGATGAGCTGAGGCCTCGTCCAGGGATTGCTTCTCACTCGTGCCCAATGCTTGCTGGAATGGACACATCCCTGGATTTAATCAATAAACATCCTTTTCAGAGAGATTGTGGTAAGGTGTCATTGGAATTTAATGGGTGTTCTAGGCAATTTCTCAACACAGAGAAGCCGAACATAGCTTAAGGTTTAGGTTTAGGTTTAGGTTTATTTGTCATATATAGGTTAACACAGGGTCAACATACAATGAAATGTGTATGACGAGAAAAACAAGAACATGTTCTCACCGTGATAATATCTCGCACTGCCACCTGTTGGATTCCTCCAGATTTATGTAAAGTGCGCGCACAAGTATAAACACTTCAACGCTTGCGTTGCAGAAGCGTCCGCTGCAGCATGCGTCGTGTCGTGTGAAGTATAAATCCGGCCTTAAAGAAGCATCAGTTTACAGCTTATATCGTGACATCACCGCCCTGGATGCAGATGTTGGTGGTAGTACCAAACTAGCGCTTTGAAGGCCAAAGTGGAGCGGGGTTACATGTGAACAGTAGTTGAAAATGGTTCAGTGAGCCCTAAGGGACGGGAGAGCATTTTCCCGAATCGCAAAAATATTTTATTTTTAAATAAATATGGAAAAAAATAAATATATTGGGAAATGTGACAATGACTAAATGATAACATGTGATGTTAGCATAAATGCACAATGAAATATGTTTTTGTTGCTTGTTTCTTTATGTATTTATGTAGTTAACTATTTCTTCATTTATTTCTTTCAGTGACACTACACACACATGAAATACGCCCTGATATGAAAAAGAAGTTGAGAGGGTGGGCTCCAGTAAGTACCCTTCTTTGACCTGTGAATTGTTCATGGAGTGAACGTAAATCTGCGGTTGTCAAGTGCAGAAGTGCTGGAATTAAAGTGGCCACTCTGTGCAATAATGCTGGTCAATGTTTTTTCTTGCACTTATACACACCACAGACACACACGGTCAAAACTCTGCGAATGCTGCAATGTCTACATCCAGTGTACTGAAGATTCACCAGTTCATCTCAAGCAACTCCTGAGTTGGCAAGGAAGGGTCAAATGTCTAGCAAAAGAAAGTCCGAAGTCTAAACAACTTTACTTTAAAACTTTAGTGAAAAGGAAAAAACAAAGGCACCAAATTTTCAGGAAACATTTCATTTCAAAAACATGAAAAAGGTTTCTTCTATGATGCTGTAATCTTAGGCTTTTTATGTTAAACTTTATTTAAGTTCTATGATTAAGTTAAATTGTATTCACATGGTATATTCCATGGAACGTTACATTAAGATTTAAAACTGTTCCCTGTGCCTTACTGACCACGAATAAGCAGAACAAAGGCTCAGTTTTAACTTGAAATAACTTGAAATAATTGAGAATATTCCATTTAAACAATATGTTAGCTTATGGGAGATTCCATTATTTGTTTAACTACAGCGAGAGTAGGGAGCAGGTTGAGCAGACCCTGGAGAGTTGGAGGTTTGCTCTGGAGTGGAGAGGAATGAAGTTCAGTAGGACTATCAAGACAGAATACATGTGTGTGAATGAGAGGGAGGTCAGTGGAATGGTGAGGATGCAGGGAGTAGAACTGGCGAAGGTGGAGGAGTTTAAATACTTGCAATCAACAGTACAGAGTAATGAGGAATGTGGGAGACAGGTGAAGAAGAGAGTGCAGGCAGGGTGGAATGGGTGGAGAAGAGTGTCAGGAGTGATCTATGACAGACGGACATCAGCAAGAGTGAAAGGGAAGGTCTACAGGACGGTAATGAGACCAGCTATGTTATATGGGTTGGAGACGGTGGCAAAGACCAGAAAACAGGAGACAGAGCTGGAGGTGGCAGAGTTAAAGATGCTAAGATTTGCATTGGGTGTGACGAGGATAGATAGGATTAGAAATGAGGACATTAGAGGGTCAACTCAGGTGGGACAGTTGGGAGACAAAGTCAGAGAGGAGAGATTGCATTGGTTTGGACATGTGCAGAGGAGAGATGCTATTGGGAGAAGGGTGCTAAGGATAGAGGTGCCAGGCAAGAGGAGAAGAGGAAGGCCTAAGAGAAGGTTTATGGATGTGGTGAGAGAGGACATGCAGGTGATGGGTGTAACAAAACAAGATGACGAGGACAGAAAGATATGGAGAAAGATGATCTGCTTTGGTGACCCCTAACGGGAGCAGCCAAAAGAAGAAGAAGTATGTGTTCCAAAGAGCTATGCCAAGCCAAACATTCTAATATTACTAATGCAAATGGAAAGACAATAAACATGAAAAGCTTTAGGGCTCCAACTAGGAGACCCGGAGTTTGCTAGCAATAATGATGGTAATGTCCGTAGTTAGCCAATTGCTATTCAGGTCTTCAGAGTTTCATTAGGGAATATCATCTGCTCACCAGGAAGTCTGCAGTCAAAATGACAACCTCCTTTTGTGATATCCAGAATTTTCAATGTTCTGGACAGGAAGAGGCGGAGTTGAAGGTGGAGCAGAAAAAAAAGTAATCCTCTTCTGGTTGGTATTTCCTTCATTCTTAAGAGGGACATTGAATATTGGATAAATAACTGTTCTACCTCCCTACCATTACCCCAATGTAACCTATGAAATAATCAAGCAAGAGAGAATGAAGTGTTGGGTTCCCGGTGGATAATGCCCCAAAAAATTTTAAGAAAAAATGAAAACCAAAGTGCAGAACAACAAAAACAAGCAAATCATGTGAATTTCCACCAGGGTTCAAACTGGTGAGTTGCCATGTGGTCTAGACCCCTTTGATAGGAGGTTCCAGGCTGAACGTAGACTTCTTCAGTTTTGGCTGATATGGCTGTTGGGACGGAAGAAGAAAAGCTATTTGCAGTCTCAGGTGACCTCAGATGCCTTCCAGCTGTAGTCCCTCCATCATTCTAGAGATGGAGTAGTTAGTTCCTGTGTTGCACCCTTAACCTTCCTCCTATGTTTCCCTCATATGAGAAGCTGTGAGACCCTTCCTAAAAAACTTTTTGAATCCACTTCATAGCATTCTCACTCAAACAAATGCTTCCAAAAATTCTGGCCATAGCCATCACTCTATTAGAAAGATATTGTGGACTATCCCTCTGCTCTATCTTCTTTCTTATCCACAAAGTGAAGTTTCTTCAGGGGCAGGAGCCTCCCAGGACTGCCTTTGACCAGTCGTCCTTTTCATGAATAAGATGGACACT
Source organism: Erpetoichthys calabaricus (assembly GCF_900747795.2). NCBI lineage: Eukaryota > Metazoa > Chordata > Cladistia > Polypteriformes > Polypteridae > Erpetoichthys > Erpetoichthys calabaricus. The sequence goes on along the minus strand of NC_041405.2, from coordinate 9,166,573 downwards.
GACCCTGAGAACTTTTGAGCCCAAATCATAAGTAAATTAACAACACGTAGTAACTTAAACAGAACATATTCCTCATTTTAGGTCAGCCAAGTCCTGTGTGGCATGTTATGGAGCAAAACATTTATATGAATCATCCCCAGAAAAAGAAATGAACTGAAAAAGTTCTGAAATAAGGAAATGGACTGAGGAAATGGACTTTGTAAATGCTGCACAGTCACATCTACTGCTACAGGAATCATTTGGTGAAGGCTAAATAACTAGATCTAAGGCTTTCATAAACGTCAACACCTTACCCTCAAGTTATTATCTTAGAAAAAGTTTACATCCTTGCCTTAACTTTGAATATGTAATGATATATTTAATAAAGATATTAGATTCGATTTAATTAGGTAAAATATATGTTATGAATCCCCAAGAGGAAATTCAAAAGCGGAAAATAAAAAAAAAGGGGTTTACAGTCATGTGTCTTATTCCTCTTCATCTGTTTTTAATTTTATGTGGGGTCAATGTACCTGATAAAACTTCTCCCAACATTTTGGCCCTGCACCTCCTCACCAGTCAGGCCCTTTTCCTTCAGATCTTCTTTCACTTTATCAGTTCACCTCTCCTTTGGCCTCCCTCACTTTTTCTTCCTCTACTCTTCCACTTCCACTCGTATCACTCTTTTGCCCATGTATTCATGGTCTCTCCTCATCACATGTCCATACCACTTCATCACACTTTCCTGTACTTTCTTAGATTTCTCTCCTACTTGTGTTGTACCTCTGATTGTCTCATTTCTTATTCTGTCCTTTATTATAACTCCACACATCCATCGCCACATTCTCATTGCTGCCAAACACCTTCTCCTGTGCTACCTTCACTGTCCATGTCTCAGCTTCATACATAATTACTGGTCTTACCACGGTCTTAAAAAGCTTACCTTTAACCTTCACCTTAATTCTTCAATCACACAATACTCCTAATACCTTCTTCCAATTATTCCATCCACACTGAACTCTGTGGGTTATCTCGGCATCTAATTCTCCATCTTGGGTTACCACTGATCCTAGATATTTAAATGTATCCATTTTTTTCAATAACTCTCCCAGAGTGCTATCTTCTGAATCATCGTCATCATTAAACTTCATATATTCTGTCTTCTTCTGATTTATCTTCAGTCCTCTATCTTCCAAAGCTCTTCTCCATTCTTCCAACTTCCTATCCACTTCTCCACATTTTCAGATTATTTCAAGAATACAGACAGTTTGAAAAATGGTTTATAAACTTTCTCTCATACCAGTACCCCTCAAGTTCCTCTGCATCTTTGAAGAACTAACGTCAGAATCTGCATTGTTCATATTGACAACAATATTTATTAAATCGTAAACCTTCAAAAAACTTTGCAAGAAACTACAAAGTGCCATCCTGATATGCTTATAATCTTTGGATCTTCTCAGATACAAAATGCACACATATTCATTTTCTAAAACAGTTTATTCCAGTGAAGGTCAACGGATGGTTGAGAATCTGAACCTTATTTTACAGTAATAAAACATATTACAAGCATGCTACACAATATCCCACAATTATAATGAAAAAGATTTTTAAAACGGCCTGTCAGTGTGCTGAAGTGCTGACACAAACATTTGTAGACTTTGCCTGCCATTTATTATTATGTTTATACAGAACTCTGTGGCTCACTTCATGAAAAATGTTTTATGTTGCCATTAATGGAAAATGCATTGCTCTGATCTTTTACTTTAAAATTAAAATACCACAAATGCCAGTTTTCTGAAGCAGTAGAATAAGAGGAAGAGCATTCAAGTGTCTTGAACATTTACTGGTGCTACTATTTTAAAGATCCATTTCTTCATTTGGCTGCAGATGTGACTGTTTATCAACTCATTTTCTAACATGGCACAATCTTCATCAGTAATGCTTACGGTATATTCATCCTGCAAAGTAAAAAGAGAAGTCACTAACTAAACTCAGCAAAGAGTGTAATAAATAATGAGCATGGCATTAACCTCTGCCTCTCATATATAATATAATATAATATAATATAATATAATATAATATAATATAATATAATATAATATAATATTAGATAAACGTTATTAATCCCAAGGGGAAATTCAGATGCATACATAAAAAAAAATAAACAAAAACAAAGCAAAGATACAGACTCATAAGGCAGATAATACAGCCAATTGATAAATAAATAAATAAATAAACTTAACAAGTACATCAGGTGAAAGCACTGAATTGCCAGATAGCAGTGGGCAGAAAAGACCCCCAGAGATGCTTCTTATCGTACTGTGGTAGAATGTTCCAAGAGAACGCCTCCTGGAGGGAATGGAGGGGATTTTTCAAGATGGCAGCTTCCCGTGTGTCTGAAGTTCATGTTCTGATGGAGGAGACTTTCCTAATAAGTCTGATCAGATGTTGTGCTTCTTTTAGCTCGGGTTGCTTCCACAGGAGACCACAGCATAGAACACCACACTGGCTACTACTGACTGGTAGAACATTTCCAGCAGGTTGCAGCACACATCGAAAAACCTGAGTCTCTTTAGTAAGTCCAGTCTGCTCTGGCGCTTCTTGTACAGCACCACTGTGTTGACACACCAGTCCAGTTTTATGCGAACCCCAAGTACTTGTAGCTCTGCACCACTTCCACATCATCCCCCTGAATGGTGACTGGTCTCAGAGACTTCTGGGCATGCTGGAAGTCAACCTTCCAGATTTCAGTGCAGATCCTTAGCCTCAGAGTCACCACTCCACCTAATAGTGGATTTGTCTGTTGTCATCACATGCCTATATAAGATGGCAGAATGTAGTTGTACTGTACCACCACTTTCATACAAACTTTATGTTTCTGCCTTGTTTGGGTTGTTCATATGTGGATGTTTCATTTCAGACATTAGTTTATAAGTTTGTTTGCATTTTAAGGGAGTTTTTCATTACCATGTTGTTTTCTTTATTAACTTGATGTTTGCCTCAAGTCGCCATGTTCCTGTTGTGGCTGAAGCCATAATTAGTGATGTCACTGGGATTTTCAGAGATAAATTTGGCAATGCCTGGCATGTTCAGTATCTTTTGGTGGATATACTTTTGCAACATTCTTTCTTAAGAGTAATTAGTTTTAAGTTCAACGTAGGCATAGCATTTGTTTGTCCACATCCATTCCTGTCAGATCGATCCAGAATGCCAAAAAATATCTGCTGTGGAGAAGCAGAAAAGTCTAGAAATAAAAGACAAGAGAAAAATTACAAATGAGTAGGGAATTCAAAGCGACTATTAAGATAGAGCATTGAAGTGTGCTTATTTAATTTTTTTACATGCTGGCAGTTTAAGTTAATGTGTTTTTACAACTAATCAAAAAATAAAAAATTACAAAGTTCCTGAGTAGTGCCAATGATGATACCTTGAAACAATATAATATAATATAATATAATATAATATAATATAATATAATATAATATAATTTTGGCGACACGGTGGTGCAGTGGTAGTGTAGCATTGCAGTTAGGAGACCTGGGTTCGCTTCCTGGGTCCTCCCTGCGTGGAGTTTGCATGTTCTCCCTGTGTCTGCGTGGGTTTCCTCCCACAGTCCAAAGACATGCAGGTTAGGTGGATTGGCAATCCTAAATTGTCCCTAGTGTGTGCTTGTTGTGTGTGTGTGTGTGCCCTACCTGGGGTTTGTTCCTGCCTTGTGCCCTGTGCTGGCTGGGATTGGCTCCAGCAGACCACCGTCAGATTCAGCGGGTTGGATAATGGATGGATGGATGATATAATATAATATAATATAATATAATATAATATAATATAATATTATATATTGGTTTCCCAGTAGCACAGTAGATAGGACTCCTGTCTCCTGGATCCAAAGGTCCTCATTTCTAATCCTAAGCCTGGTTTTTGCCCATGTGGGGTTTGTCTGAATGGGTTTTCTCAACACATTACCAGCAAGGCCTGTTGTGTGTGAGTGCACCCTGCTCAGGACTGAGTCATTTCCAGTGACAAAATCTGCTGTGCTTAAACCCCTGAATTGGACTAAACAAGAATGTACAGTATATATAACACAACTTGAAGTAAAATTAAATGTTGAAGATCACATAATGTAGCAGCCACACCATATGCCCTACAGAAGAGGTCATCTCCCTGAAGCTAAGCATGCTAAGGCCCGGGCAGTACTTGGATGGGAGACCAACCAGGAAAAAGCTTAGATTGCTGCTGGAAGAGGTGTGGGTGAGACCAGCAGGGGGCCTGAATGGGGATCCCAATGCTCCAGTGCAGTGACAGGGACCCTGTGCTTTATAAAAATGGTGCCATTCTTCGAATGAGATATAAAACCAAGGTCCTGACTCTCTGTGGTCACAACAGATCTCTGGGCATCTTTCCTAAAAAGTAGGGTGTATCCCAATGTCCAGGCTCAAATGCCCACCTTAGCTTAGTCATTCTGGCCCCCCTAATCATCCCCTCTCTCTAATTCCCTATCTCTCTCATCACTTCAACACCTAACAGCTCATGAGTGGTGAGCATACTGGCACAAAAAATAACCACTGTTGCATCATCCAGGTGGATGGTATAAATTAGTGGTGATTGAAGTGGCTACCCTCTCACTATGGAAAGTACTTTGAGTAGTGAGAAAAGCACTATGTGAATGTAAAGAACTATTATAATTATTATTATACTGCATGTTGTATTTTAATATATACAGTACACATGCTATAATATAAGATTACCCTTATGCCATCTGTCCATACCCAAAAAAAAAATACCAAGGAATCTCAAAGTATATAAAAACTGTGTTTACTGTTCTTGAAAACACAGATGATAGAGATAGAACAGGGAGAATACAGTCAGTGATTTTTTAACTGACCTAATCCTGAACAGGGCCGCGGGCAGGGAAAATACAAAATGGAAAATAATTAAAAGGAAACAATGCAGCCTACAGTACATAAATTATCTAAATGTATGCTGAACCCCCTAACTGTTGGTGGGGCAGCTTGTCTACTTTCCCAATTCAAAGTACCAATAAATGACTTGAGTGCAAAGACATGAACAGGAAGAATGCCAGTTCAAGCCCAAATGGTCCATAAGGTAAAAGGAGACTGTCCACCTCAAGTCATTTGACCCCAGAGGGTAAAGGAAAAGGTGACGAGAAAAACGTAAGAGCAGTCGGCCTGAACTTGGCCTGAGAAGCTACCCCTTCCAATGCAAAATTTATGAGATTTTCTGAAAAATGGCGACAACTATAAATGTATCATTTATTATGTTATGTGTTTTTGTATTTCAGAGGACCACCCTATTAACTAGAAAAACAACAAAAAACAAAATAAGTGAAATTTACCAGCAGATCAAATATATGGCCTTGTCTCTTGACCTGGTAAGTAACCCCTAGGAAATACAGTGCCTAACAGGTTTAATTTAATGTCTCCTAAAACAATACTCTGCCTTACACAACACATTGCTGTCAACTCACCAGCCCTTCTACATCCTCAATAGCAACAAACTGAGCTTCTCGAGAGATGCAGTCCTCCTTGCTTGCCTTCCACGTTGTTCTGTTGATTGAAAAGTAGTAACAGCTGTGCTTGTACCACTCGGGATAGCACTGTGACGATCTCACTGCAGAATACAAAATCAGAATCTCTTCATTATATATATATATATATATATATATATATATATATATATATATATATATATATATATATATATATATATATTATTGTTGGGCGAAGGAAAAACAGAACTCAAAACAAATCTTGGGATGTTAGCCGAGCCACCCTGTTTGCCCTTAAAGCAAAAAGAACTGAAAATAACAGGCATGTGATAACACAAAGGGTTAACATAACAAAGTTTATCCGTTGGCTTCAGAACAGCTCTGGCCGTCCAGTCCAGTCACAGGGCTTCGCTTTTTTAGTTCCTGGACCTGAAGGGGCATGGTCAGCTGCCCTCAGTAGGTGCCTTCTCTGAGTGATCACACCCCCTGGTGTTCCGGAGTGGTAGTATGAATTTCCTTATACTACACACACATGTCAACAAACTTGACTTTTTTTTGTGACAGTCTTTTAAAGGTTATGACAGAGCCAGAATGCACTGTGGAGACAGCAGAACTTTCAAAGTTGTAAAATCAGGGCTACATACTTGTAAACAAACGTAGAATCAAATGTGGAACACCAATATTTTAAATATTACTTATTGGCTGATTTTAAAGTTGAAAACAAGTTTTATCAATGTGTCAATTAAAGGATCTTGTTTTTTTTTTGTTTTTTTGTTCTTTATTTCGCCTTATACAATTTCTTGTATTAGGAATTTGGTAGTTTTCGCATACCCCTTGGGGTCAGAGCGCAGGGAAAACATCAGAGTATGACGTCAACTGAAACCGGATGAATAAAAGAAGATAAAAGCAGTAATTATTGATGTCTTAGTATGACTTAGTAGGTTAAGTACCTCCCTGTGTTATTTTTTCTCTATTTTTCATAACCTTATTTGACACATTTACACTATTCTGACACCAATTTAATACATTCACAATTCAACAAACTTAGGAAATGTATCTATTCAGAGGTAACTTTATATATGCAGAATTGATATTATATATTAATAGCTGTATTCAAAATTTCTTTTTCTTCTAAGGTCCCACAGATGGATCACTAAATTCTCTCTTCTCTCTTTTCCTGTAAAAAGTTTTCTGTTGATATTGAAGGAGACCTTCTGACAACATATTTTCTTTCAGTGTTGAAGGTTCAAATTCAAAATCAGCATCTAAACAAATAAAGTCATTATCTGAATATACGAATATTATCAGTTCTGGGCATATAAAGACAGTGTCTGCTGAATATGAAAAGTTAATTCTGAACACATAAAGTCAGTGTTTGAATCTATATATTGACTTTACATTTTCACGCGATGACTTTATATGTTCACACTCTGACTTCATGTATTCAGATGGTGATATGTACTGAGTCTGACATTTATTTTCAAAATTTAAATCTTTATATGTTCAGGCACTGAGTTTATTTATTCCAAAATGACTTTTGATTTTATACATGTAGAGTTCAGATGCTGACTTTATATGTTCTGAATTTACCCCAAATAAAACTAATTTGGCTCTGTATACTCAGAATTTCAGTTTATATATTCAGACACTGACTTTATTTAAAAATTGACTGCATATATAATGAACTTTGAATTATATATTTAGACTGTGCTTTATATATATATATATATATATATATATATATATATATATATATATATATATATATATATATATATATATTTAATCATTGACCATATACTGTATATTCAAACACTGAATTTCTGTATTCAGAATTTGAGTTTACATATTCAAACACTGACTTTATATAATTTAAAACTGATTTTATAAATTCAGAAAATATATCTATTCAAACCCTGATTTTATGCATTCAGAATTGATTGTATATTCAGGATTTCACATTATATGTTCAGCAATTAAATTTATAGAGTATATTCAAATGTTGATTTTTAATGTTCAGAATTGAAATGATATGAACCAACTTTGACTTTATATATTGATACACTGACTATATGGTTTACATGCAGACACTGAGTGTATATATTCAGAATGTGACTTAATATATTCAAACCTTATATATATTCTGAATTGACTTAATACATTCAAATGCTGACATTACTTGTATATACACCATACCTGACAATATATGCAGAATTTTACTTTATATATGCAGGCACTGACTTTATATATTTGTGATTGAGTTTATATAAGATTTAATTTAGATTTTTAGGATTGACTGTATATACTGAGATGCTGACTATATACAGTGTATTCAGTCATTGAGTTTATACACTCAGACACTGACTTTATATATTTAGATGTTGATAATATGTGTTCAGAATTTACTCCAACTACAGAATTAAACTTTTTATATTCAGATGCTGGCTATATATTCCATTATTTTATATATTCAGTACAGACTTTATATAGTCAAACAAAGACATTATTTAGAATTTGACATCAAGGCACTGATCTTATATATTTAGAATTTAACTGCTCAGTTCTCAACTGCTTTATTCTCTCATTAAACTAGTGACTGTTGTTAAAAAACACAGAATGTAAATAAATCAAATAGTAGCTTCATCAAATAATGAGAAAATCCCAAATGTCACAACACTAAAAACAATCGGAAAAAGAGACCATGGCATCAACTAATAGGTAAATGTTAAATTATATTAAAAGCTGCAAACATTTTTACCAGTTATTGCAGTTATATGCTGTATATTTGTTATTTTCTTAATTTCAGGCTACACTTTTACATGAGATAGCTTGTTGAAAGTGAGATAAAGAAGTGTTAAAATGTTAACCTGAATTTCTGATGTTGGATTCAATGTTTCTTCTTTCGATAATATTTATCACCCTTTGTGCTTCTTCAGCCATGACTGCCTAATACTTTAGACCAAGAAATTTTGAGCTGTTTGGATAAAAGACACAAGTGTTAAAATTAGAGACACCAGGAAATCCTGTCTGCTTGAAGGTGGTTTGGTATCTGCTTATGAAAGAAGACCATTCTGCTCTCAAATGAGGAGGTATTAACAGTAGAAATATGAGCCCCTTCGACTGAATTCATATATTCATACGGTGACATTATAAGTTTGGAATTCATTCCAAATACAAAATGTGACTTTTAATATTCAGAATTTCACTTTATATTTTCTTCATATATAGAAACTATTTTATATCTCCAGAAAAGACTTTTAATATTCAGTATATCTCAAATGTATCTTTATGCATTTAAACAAATAACATTATATATTCAAGAATTCGAACAACAATTGCCCTTTTGGTACACCTTCGATAGAGAGATAGATAGATAGATAGATAGATAGATAGATAGATAGATAGATAGATAGATAGATAGATAGATAGATAGATAGATAGATAGATAGATAGATAGATAGATAGATAGATAGATAGATATTTTTATCTTAAATATTGAGTAACTCTGCTCCGTGTACAAGTGCTCAGAGCTCCCTTCAGAGGACACAAACGTTGTGTTTAATGAAGTTATAATGGTGTGTGCTAATTGTGTAATTAGATGTCTTTATTTGTTATTATTTCACTAAATATCAAGCCACACTTAGGAACAATCCAGTCAAAATCGAAAACTTCCAAATGGCATTTTCTCATTTTCATATCGTTGAAGTTGCACTTCTTCTCCTTTTCTTCTGTGACATAACATAATAAGTTAGCATACTCCATAATGTCGTACTGATGAAACTGAAATTTACGAGTTTTTGTCAAACATTTTCATACAGCTTTCCAAGATTGCACACAGTGCCATCCTCATGCTCTTACAATACAATACAAGCCCACGTCCATTTTCTCAAACATTTTATCCTATTCCAGGTAAATGGGACTCATTCTGGCAGTAATCATACATCAATAAAACTTTATTTAAAATAATTTACAGATGTAATAAACAACATCTCCCAGTTGTACTGGCTGACAAAGTCTATGAACAGCAAACACCTCGATGTGCCCACACAGACCTTTCGTTGCTTGGCTCACAGTTTATTAAACACTTGTGTGAAGCAGTGAGGATCACTTCACTGGAAGTGATTTTGTTTCCCATGGATCAAAAGTTAATGGCTGCTACTTCTGAAGTGGTAACTCAAGAAAAGGAACATTAAAATGTCATGACTGACTGACAGTTCTTCATGACTTCTTTTCAGCTACCATTTTACAGATCCAGTTTTTCATGCGGCTGCAGTTCTGACTGTATATCCAGTTTTTTTCCAACATGGCACAATCTCCATCTGGAACACTTTTATTCACCCTGCAAAGTAAAAATAAAAAATCATTGATTATATATTTAACAGAAAAAATGTGACTGTTATGGTGCTTTCCAATTATTTAAAGTGATTTTGTCAATTAAATCACCGATCTATCCTTCTATCGCCTGAACCCCTCTCTTAACCTAACCAGCTTTCGTTGCAAGGAAAGAACCAACGCTGACCAAGAGCCAATCTTCATGAAAATTACCAGTGGTGTGCAGTACACCGGTAGAAAGGAGACACTGGTTGAAATTCGTCAACCAAGACAAATGTTTTCATATCGTCTTTACTGCAGTTTAGCAAAAACTGGTTGACAAACCACAAGCGTTCCTTGGTAGGTAATCATCCAAATATTCAGATTGCAATTCAGACCTATGAATGTAATACTCTGATCTTCATAAGCTTCGCCTCAGGTGCTGACATCCAATGTTCGATCCCGGTAAGGAGATGCAAAAGTGCGTAGACCTGATGAGCCCCAATTAGGGCGAAACACTTGTCGTGTACTCCTTGTATTATTTGGTAGGTACTGTATAGCATATCTACTAGTGTAAGCATTCCTCCAATTAATAACAAAGTGAAGGAGGGGTCAATAGCCAGATTCGAAATCAAGGGTGATAACCCTACTCCTAACCCCTCCTTCACTTCATTAATAACTAGAGGACCATCCTTGGTCCAACTCAGGGGTGCAGGAAGTGGAGTCATATCCTGTCAGCATTCAGCACATGATAGGGATCAGTCCTGGATGAGGTACCTCGTCTTTCACAAGTCTTACTCATGAACAAACCCAAAGTCGAAAATGTACAACCTACAAGTAAAACATTAGTATCATCCGGACCAGAACAGGCCATTCACACCAACAAAACTTGACAGTCCTATCCATTTAATTCTTCTAAAATAACATCAAGATGAGTTTTGAAAATCCCTAAAGTCCTCCTGTCTGCTACACCATGTGATCTAACATTCACGTCTTTTGGATTTTAGGAAAAAAAAACAGAATGGCTTAAGGAAAACCTCAGTAGATACAGGAGGAACGTGCAAAGAGCACAAAGAGAGTGACCAGGCAGGACTTCCGAGCAAACGTTTAGGAGCTACCAGGCAGTTTATTTAAGTGACACTGCTGTCCCGGATTAAATTGATGGGGTTTTGTTTTCTTTTTGGTAAACAAGCTTTAAAAAATGTCAGCTATCATTAAACTCTTCACAGCCCAATTGATAGGATGTCTGTTTCCATTACCCATCTCATGTACATACAGTGTAAAACTAATATAAGAAAATAGTTGAATTAATTTCTGAAGGTCTTGGTTTTATTAAAAAGGGAAGATTTCCACATGTCACACAGGATAGGACAGCACAAAAAACATGTGTGGATGTCTTTTGGTTTTGTAAGTGCCTGCCATTTTTCTGTGCAGTGCAGTCTTCTTTCACACAGACTGGAAGTAAACGCACAAGGGGTTGACTATAACGGCCATAACACCCCTACACCCCATTTAAACAGTCAATCGACACTTTGTAATGAGATAAAGTGTGTATCCGACCTGCCAAGAGTGAAGGGCTGATTGTCAGTCCACATCCATTCCTGCCCAGGATTTCTCCTCAGTCCGATCCAGAATGTCAAAAAAAATGTGCACTGGAGAAGCAGAACATTCTACAAATTAAAGACAAGATAAAAGGTACAAATGAATAGGGAGTTGTAATAAGTTTATATGTTTAATATGTCACTGTGCTCTGTACAAAAAATATTTTACAAATCCACTCAAATGTACAGCTAACACAAGGCCAGATTTAACACACAGGGGCTCATCATTTAGAACTGCCAGGCATGCATTAGAGGACAAGAAAGGGACAACTGGGAAATGGGCATTGTACTGATTGTGTGTGTCAGAGTCAGCAGTGTGTCTTCTTTTCCTTATTTGGAATGGCAGGATTTACCTAAGTAAGGGCCTGCACATGGAGAAAGGGTATAAAGCCTTAGCACACCTTTGAAGCTGACGGACGGATGGGAGATAACGTCATCCGATCCTAAAAATCCTTCCAGCGCAGCGACAAAAATGGCAGACTGTATACATCGAGGTCGCACTTCGGTAATAGTCTTGTCATGGCTTCCTTCGTCTGTTATGCCGCGTAAATCGTCATTAAAGAAAGCCAAGTTATTTTCTCCTATGTGATTTCTTACTGCCGTATCACTAAGGAAGGGGTATCGCCTTTTAATATTATATCTATATAGTTTTGGGTTACTTAAGATGCAGCAATTACAAAACAAATGTATTTCCAGGGAGCTAGCGATTTATAGTGGAAAACAGGAGTTCAAGCTGTTGTGTACCTGGAGTTCCAAAACACTTAATCCCAATAATATTCCAAAGCACTTCATATAATAACGCCTGTTGGGGGTCAAGAAAAACTGGCTCAATACAAGAGGGCCATATTGGATCTTTATGAAAAAAATGAGTTATTTTACAAAAAGTTCCTTAGGCATAATAAAGTTCTATATAGTCCCAAAAAACATTCAGGAGTTACCAACAAGGCCAACACAAAGCAAAACAAAATCAAAGGTGTCAGTAAACTCATCAATCAGAAGTATGTTCACAATGAACCACCAGGAACTGTGGGAGACCCTCCAAGTAATAGGGTGGAGAGCATTTACTGACGGTGATTGGCAGGTGGCCTAACCTCTTGGGGACCACCCACCCAGAAAACAAAAGACATAACACATGAGAAATAAAAGAAACAACAACTTTAAATAACACAAAAGCGACCATAAAACATAAAACAAAGATTTGAACCCCAGCCAGGGACCAAGCCCTGGTTGAAAGATAACAAGAGCACCTTTTTAAAGTGGGCTTTGTTCTTTATTTTTAAATGCTGCCAACTGATCTCTCTGTGACATCTGAACAAATCAAAAAAAATAAAGTGTATATAAGGTTTAGTAAATTCTTTCCCACCTTATATTTAGAATGCTAATTCAAACCTGTCTTAAAATAAATACTTATTTTATTGACGAAAAAATACTAACATTACTTAAAAAAATAAATAAATAAACACAGATATAGCATTGCTGTGTTAACTTTTTTTTTTTAACAGTTTTGACCTTTGCTTCATTCACTTAAAGCGACACATCTGGAGAGCAGCGCTGTAAGGTGCACACGCCACGCGGCTTCTAACAGGGGAAAGTATTAGTTTGGATTAAAATAAAGGAGCACTTAAAGGAGAAGCTGGACTGGTGTCACAATGAATGTTACAATATTATTTTTCACTTTGTTCAAAGAAATTGTTATTTTGAATATAATGGTGGGTTTCATATCTCTACTTTGTATCTAACAAGAATAAAACTAAGTAAATAAAACACAACAAATTATCAAATTTAGCTGTGCTTCAAGCAATAAGCATTAGCCCAAGGAAAAAGAAATCCTGAGAAACGTGGGCTGACAACACAAAGTGAAATCTAGATTTCAGGAGGAACGTGGAAAAAAATACGGAAATAAACATACAAATTCGAAAAACACTACATTTCTGTTAAATCACATGGACGCTGTGACTTAGATATGGATTTCATTTCCGTCAGCAAAATATCAAACACAACCGGTCACTCACCAGCTCTTCAGGGTGCTCAATTATGACAAGACCTGCTCCCCGGGAGATGCAGTCGTCCTTACTCAAGCTCCATGTGGTTTGATTGGTTGAAAAGTAGTAACAGTCCTTTTTGTAGTGCACCCACATCTTAGGACAGCATTTGGCTGAAAATTAAGGAACCTTTTATTTTATTTTTTCTTGATGTGACATAAATTCTCATGAGCTAATGTATAATAAATGATGTGTCAACGTATCTTGAACGTCTATAAAAAAACTACATTTCATCCTTGGGACAAATAATGTACAAGATCTATCTATCTATCTATCTATCTATCTATCTATCTAGATAGATAGATAGATAGATAGATAGATAGATAGATAGATAGATAGATAGATAGATAGATAGATAGATCTGCATTTTTATTACTCTTTAATTTAATATTGTTTTTTGTATCAATATGCTGCTGCTAGAGTATGTGAATTTCCCCTTGGGATTAATTAAGTATCTATCTATCTATCTATCTATCTATCTATCTATCTATCTATCTATCTATCTATCTATCTATCTATCTATCTATCTATCTATCTATCTAATTCACATAAGGAATAGGAATCTAGAAATGAAAAGTACAACACAACCTGCTGATGCTGACATCTGTACCCGCTGTGCCAGTCCCACTGCCAGAAGAAATCCAAAGATGATTCCACTAATGGTCACATACAGGTACTTCTTATAGTTTTTCTCTAAAAATAGGAGAAAAAACAAAAGAATTCCCTTACCTAAGAAAATTGTTCAACCATGAAATTTTTTCTTAAAAATTCATCATGTACCACATATATGTGATAAATAAGGAATGCATGAAAAAAATGTGACACGAGTGGGAAGTTCCATGTGTCTGCATGTATATCTGTAATATTCATTTTTTTAACTTGATCAATGTTAACTTTTGACGCTTTCATTTGTAAATGGTCATATGAGAAACAATGATTATATTCTGAATGTACAGTAATACAGTTCTGAAAACATAAAATCAGTATTTTGATATATGAAGTAATTCTTAATGTATAAAATTAGATTAGATTAGATAAACTTTACTAATCCCATAGGGAAATTCAAAATCAGCTTCTAAATAAATAAAGTCAGTATCTGGCAACACGTATATTATCAGTTCTGGACATACAAAGACAGTGTCTGCCTGAATATGAAAAGTTAATTCTGAACACATAAAGTCAGTGTTTGTATCTATATATTGACTTTACATTTTCACACGATGGCTTTATATGTTCACACACTTACTTCATGTATTCAGATGGTGATATGTACTAAGTCTGACATTTATATTCAAAATTTGAATCTTTATATGTTCAGGCACTGAGATTATTTATTCTGAAATGACATTTGATTTTATACATTTCAGATGCTACGTTCATATGTTCTAAATTTACCCTAAATATACCAAATCTGGCTCTTGTAAACTCAGAATTTCAATTTCTATATTCAGACACTGACTTTCTGTCTTTTAAAACTGACTGAATATATAATGAACTTTGAATTATATATTTAGAATGTACTTTATGTATATATTTAAACATTGACCATATACTGTATATTCAAACACTGACTTTGCATATTCAGAATCTGAGTTTATATATTCAGACACTGACTTTATATAATTCAAAACTGATTTTATAAATTCAGAAAACATATTTATTCAAACCCTGATGTTATGTATTTATAACTGACTATATATTTGGAATTTTACATTATATGTTCAGCATTTATATCTATACAGTATATTCAAACGTTGATTTTTAATGTTCAGAATTGAAATGATATGAGCCAACTTTGACTTTATATATTGATACACTGACTATATAGTTACATGCACACACAGAGTGTATATACTCAGAATCTGACTTAGTATATTCAAAACTTATATATATTCTGAATTGGCTTAATACATTCAGATGCTAACATTATATAAATCATTCCTGAGAATATATCCAGAATTTGATTGTATATATTGAGGTACTGATATTATATATTTAGAATTGACTTTATATATTTAAATATTTAATTTATATGTTTAGGATTGACTTTATATACTCAGATGCTGACTATACTGTATATATTCAATCATTTTATACGCTCAGTCACTGACTTTACATATTCAAATGTTAATATTATGTGTTCAGAATTTACTCCAAATGGAATTTTACTCCGGGCGGCGTGGTGGCTCTGAGGCTAATGGATCTGTGCTGGTGTCCAGAAGGTTGCCGGTTCGAATCCCCGTCACTGCCAAAAGAGATCCTACTCTGCTGGGCCCTTGAGCAAGACCCTTAACCTGTAATTGCTCCGGGGGTGCTGTACAATGGCTGACCCTGCGCTCTGACCCCATGGGGTATGCGAAAACTAACAAATTCCTAATACAAGAAAATTGTATAAGGTGAAATAAAGAACAAAAAAAAAAAATGCAAAATTAAGCTTTTTATATTCAGAATTTGACTTTATGTATTCAGATGCTGGCTATATATTCAGAGATTATTTTATATATTCAGAACAGACTTTATATAGTCAAACACAGACATTATTTACAATTTGTTTTAGTATATTCTGAACTTGACATCCAGGTTCTGATTTTATATATTTATAATTTAACTGCTTTATTCTCAGCTGTTTGCTCTCCCATTAAAACTAGTGACTGTTGTTAAAAAACACAAAATGTGAATAAATCAGATAGTAGCTTCATCAAATAATGAGAAAATCCCAAATGTCGCAACACTAAAAACAAACAGAAAAAAGAGACCATGGCATCAACCAGCAGGTAAATATAAAATGAAATTAAAATCTATAAAAAAATTACCAGTTATTGCAGGTAAATACTCATTTACAATTTACTCATACTCATGCATTTATTATTATTATTTTTTTAATTTCAGGCTCCACTCATGCGTGAGATGGCTTGTTGGTATTTTCATTCAGAAAGTAAGATAAAGAAGTGTTGAAATGGTAACCTGAATTTCTGATGTTGGATTCAATGTCTCTTCTTTCGATAATATTTATCACCCTTTGTGCTTCTTCTTCAGCCATGACTGCCTAATACTTAAGAACAAGAAATTTTGAGCTGTTTGGATAAAAGACACAAGTGTTAAAATTAGAGACACCAGGAAATCCTGTCTGCTTGAAGGTGGTTTGGTATCTGCTTATGAAAGAAGACCATTCTGCTCTCAAATGAAGAGGTATTAACAGTACAAATACGAGCCCCTTTCATGAATATGAATTCATATATTCATACGGTGATATTATAGGTTCAGAATTTATTCCAAACACAAAATGTGACTTTTAATATTCAGAATTTGATATTTTCAGATGCCAACTTCATATATAGAAACTATTTTATATCTCCAGAAAACGACTTTATATATTTATTAAATCCCAAATTTATCTTTAAGCAATACAAAAATAACATAATATATTCAGGAATTCAAGATATTTGTCCTTTTGGCATTCCCGGCTTATATTATGGGTGTCAAAAACCAGGGGCCCCATGTATAAATGGTGCGTACGCACAAAAATGTTTTTCCACACTCAAATCGCGATGTATAAAACCTAAACTTGCCATAAAGCTAAGCACATTTTCACAGTAGCTCATACCCTATCGTATACAAGTTCTCCGGTCGGTTTTGCAAACGGGCGGCACCCAGCATCAAAGCAGTGCTTTTGTTCCAGTGTGGTTTCCCTTTCTTTTTTAGATCCACATCCCTGACGTGGTTTTATAAATACACTGAAATTAACCGCATATTGTTTATAAGTTTAATGCATCTGATTGTAATTAAGCTGTAACAATATAATGGTCCACAGAATGGTCAAACTATTCTAAATACCATAGCTGCTTCAGCATTGTTACTCTCACTGCACCTTCTTCTTCTTCTTTCAGCTGCTCCCATTAGGGGTCATCTTTTTCCATATTACTCTCACTGCACCACTTGGAGTATTTATATCACTGTATCTGAGTGGGAATCACAGCTGTACAGCAGCTGATTGGAAAGAGAATTATCGGTATACAGCATCAAGCACATGCTGTCTCAGCCATGCATACAGTCTATTGAACTGAACTCATACAGCAAACGCTTCAGAGCCTTTCCTGTACGGACCTCGCGGTTCACAAACTGTTTAATCCCAAGAACTATAAAAACACTCAATCAGTCCATCAAGTGCTCCTTGTAGAACTGTTTGTACTTATAAGTACAATTACCTCACTGTAAACTTGTGATACAGTTAGAATATTGCACAACCTGCACCACTTTATGAAGCGCGTATTTATATATGATGACGATATCATTTTTAAGTTGAAATTCAGCAAAATATGTTTATTATATTATACAACTAAAACTTTAAGTTCATTTAAACAATCTGTATTGTTAATATTTAACATGTGAGGACACAGTGCTACAGCGCTAGCAAGGAGCTGATGCTCCGTTCACAGATTGTTTCTGCCTCACGCTGTATTCTTGCTGTGGCTGGCACAACACTGGAAGGATAGATAGAATAGATTGAATAATTAAACACGTACTATGAAGATATTTCGATGTTCCTTAAAAGTTTTAAAGAATCGGCGTTCTCAGCTTACAGATGGCTTAATGTCTATTACAGAGCTGATTGTGTGGCGATTGGTTACTTGGAGAAAGAAAAGGAAGGACAGGAATTGGGGGTTAGTACGTTTCAAAGAGACAGTACTGCTGCAATAAAGAATTTCATCGAAGGTCGCGCATGGCGCAGCAAGCATCTTGCATAAGGCATGAACAATCACTGCGCCACCGTGTTCCCATGTGTAATACATGCTTTAATTCCTATCATCATGAAAATGATATCAAGTATAAATCTCAGTATTTAAATTATTCAGAGAGCAGTAATATCATGAATGTAATGGATTCTGTGTCCTGTCGGAGGAAGAGAAAGCCCGTTTAAGAAGCACTTAGCGATTCACACACATAGAGCAGATAGAAGATCAAATACAAAACAAAGCATTTAACGTCCTACTTTAGTTTCGATGGTATTTGAGAAACTAGTAAATTAAACGATTTAAATATGAAGTTTATGATGTTCTACTTTAATGACAAAAATAAACTATGTGATAAAAGTGGAAATTTCAAGATTAAAGTTGACATTTCGTGCTTTTTTCACACTGTGTGCCTTTTTTTTTTCTCTATACACTAATAAGCTTTCATATGACACTCAGACGGTGGGCTATGACTCGCCTTTTCACAGCGACTTTGATATGTGACGACTTCTTTTTTATTTCGGCACTGTGCGACTTAATGAACTTGAGCTTTCGAGTTTCTCCGACACGCTATGTCACTCGATCATCTTCCTTTTGTTGTTTATATCACTGTTTAAACCAACAAATAGTACGTTTATCTTTGTCTCCACTTGGTATTCGCTGAAATTCTTCTGTTTTCCCTTGTGCCTTTGCCATTGCCTTTTCACAGGACTCTGAGCTTAAGGGCTTTTATATTGATTTGCATTTTCAAAGAGGTGTAATTCTGGAAGGAGTTGAGGAGTGGTAGCAGGTGTGTACATGTGCGTTACTTTTCATGCTGACCGGGATTTATATAGCGGAAGAATGTGGAAGTGGGCGAATGCACAGATTTATGTATCAGGATTTTTTAGTGCGTATGCACGTTTCCGCTTTGTCCTTACGCCATGTTTTAGTGTGAATTCTACACACAGTGTTATGCATGAGGCCCCAGGCCTGGTGGGCTGCAGTGGCTTCAGGTTTTCATTCTAACTCTTTTCCTTATCAGTTTTCACTGCTAATTAACTCCTTTACCCTTCATTTTAATAGCCCAGGAAACCTCTAACATAATCCATTTGCAAACTTTTCAGTTTTTTTCTCCACAATTTCAATGCTATGATATTGCTTTTATTTTACATTTTTTTCATCTTCAACTTAACCTCTTAACATAATTGAAACTTTGTTTTGGGGGATTTAGAGGTCCGAGGTAAAGGAATCTGGTTTTCTCATTGCTTTTTGTGTCAGATGCATTTTTAATGGAGTTTAAAAGTTCTCCTGCTTTTGTTATGGACCGCACTGTTTTGAGCACCCATAGTTACGCATGTATTCAGTGACATCATCAGAGTGACGACTCACAGGCCGGCAGCACAGAGTGCTCGTTGCCCAAGTTCATGTATACATTCCCATATCTAGCGTTTTTATTTCAGCAATAAAAGAATCCCAGGCTTTGAACTCTTTTGTTTCCCTTGACTAACATTTGTATCTAACATTTTGATTTTTTTAACCATTCTGATTTATGACTTTCCTTGCTACGATTCTATACACCTTGGGCTGTGTTTCCTAAATTTTGGCTAGTTATTTTTGATGACCCCTTTTCTGACTTCGTCTCATTTCAAAATTGCTGCTGTTCTGTACAGTCAATGCACTTGGACGACCAGGAGGTGTACAGAAGCGGTCTTGGTAGCATGCTGGCAACCACAACGTTAGTCAGAAGTGTCTGTGAAAAACAACGTGGTGTGCTAAAATATTTTTTCAACTATATTAAAACAAGACCAAAACCTCTGACCGTTCGTCCTATTTCTCATTAAAGTGGGCACCAGTACTTTCTTTTCAAAACAATGCTGTTGAGAACTTGTGAGCTCAAATAGAAGAATAAGTCATGTACTGTATAGGGACTTAAACAGGAAAACAAATGCACATTTTTAGAAAGGCCTTACTTCTAATAAAATGCAATGGCATGATCACAAACCAAAACTCTTAGAGGAAAGCAACAAAACACTCTGCAAATGTCACAGAGGTCACATCAGCAGTTAAACAAATCATCTGCTTGAGGTTACTACTGCTCCTATTGTCGAAGAACTCCTAAAGCCTCCAAACATGTTCTCCTTTTTTCATTAGGTAGGGACTGGAAGCCAGCAAAACCTGGCCAGTCTAAGAAGGGACAATCAACCAGAAGGACACACTGAATACCCAATAGGGTAAACACTGGACCAATCCCATTTGGTGACGAGATCCTGGGATGTAAAAGGCAGGTCACTTCTAGTCATAAAACAGAACGGTATCCTGCCCAGAGTGTAATCTATGCATACAGTAGGCCCAAAGCAGCCTTTGAATAGACAGGGCTGCTATTAAACATTGATTCTTCTCTGACCAGAGGGTGTTGTGGTATCATAAGAACCATCAAGACAGACTTAGAACTGTAAATTTGTACAATAAAACTTTATTTTTTATCTTAAATATTGAGTAACTCTGCTCTGTATACAAGTGCTCAGAGCTCCCTGCAGAGGACACAAACTTTGTGTTTAATGAAGTTATAATGGTGTGTGCTAATTGTGTAATTAGACTATCTTTATTTGTTATTATTTCACTGAATATCAGGCCACACTTTGGAACAATCCAGTCAAGACTCGGAAGCTTCCAAATAGCCTTTTCTCATTTTCATATCATTGAAGTCATACTTCTTCTCCTTTTCTTCTGTGACATAACATAATAAGTTAACATAGTCCATAATGTCATATTGATGAAACTGAAATTTACGAGTTTTTATCAAACATTTTCATATAGCTTTCCAAGAATGCACACAGTGCCATCCTCGTACTCTTACAATATGAGCCCATGTCCATTTTCTCAAACATTTTATCCTATTCCAGGTGAATGGATGATTGAGAACCTGGGACTCATTCTGGCAGTAATCATACATCAATAAAACTTTATTTAAAATAATTTACAGATGTAATAAACAACATCTCCCAGTTGTACTGGCTGACAAAGTCTATGAACAGCAAACACCTCGATGTGCCCACACAGACCTTTCGTTGCTTGGCTCACAGTTTATTAAACACTTGTGTGAAGCAGTGAGGATCACTTCACTGGAAGTGATTTTGTTTCCCATGGATCAAAAGTTAATGGCTGCTACTTCTGAAGTGGTAACTCAAGAAAAGGAACATTAAAATGTCATGACTGACTGACAGTTCTTCATGACTTCTTTTCAGCTGCCATTTTACAGATCCAGTTTTTCATGTGGCTGCAGTTGTGACTGTTAATCCAGTTTTTTTCCAACATGGCACAATCTCCATCTGGAACACTTTTATTCACCCTGCAAAGTAAAAATAAAAAATCATTGACTATATATTTAACAGAAAAAATGTGACTGTTATGGTGCTTTCCAATTATTTAAAGTGATTTTGTCAATTAAATCACCGATCTATCCTTCTATCGCCTGAACCCCTCTCTTAACCTAAGCAGCTTTTGTTGCAAGGAAAGAACTAACGCTGACCAAGAGCCAATCTTCATGAAAATTACCAGTGGTGTGCAGTACACCGGTAGAAAGGAGACACTGGTTGAAATTCGTCAACCAAGACAAATGTTTTCATATCGTCTTTACTGCAGTTTAGCAAAAACTGGTTGACAAACCACAAGCGTTCCTTGGTAGGTAATCATCCAAATATTCAGATTGCAATTCAGACCTATGAATGTAATACTCTGATCTTCATAAGCTTCGCCTCAGGTGCTGACGTCCAATGTTCGATCCCGGTAAGGAGATGCAAAAGTGCGTAGACCTGATGAGCCCCAATTAGGGCGAAACACTTGTCGTGTACTCCTTGTATTATTTGGTAGGTACTGTATAACATATCTACTAGTGTAAGCATTCCTCCAATTATTAACAAAGTGAAGGAGGGGTCAATAGCCAGATTCGAAATCAAGGGTGATAACCCTACTCCTAACCCCTCCTTCACTTCATTAATAACTAGAGGACCATCCTTGGTCCAACTCAGGGGTGCAGGAAGTGGAGTCATATTCTGTCAGCATTCAGCACATGATAGGGATCAGTCCTGGATGAGGTACCTCGTCTTTCACAAGTCTTACTCATGAACAAACCCAAAGTCGACAATGTACAACCTACAAGTAAAACATTAGTATCATCCGGACCAGAACAGGCCATTCACACCAACAAAACTTGACAGTCCTATCCATTTAATTCTTCTAAAATAACATCAAGATGAGTTTTGAAAATCCCTAAAGTCCTCCTGTCTGCTACACCATGTGATCTAACATTCACGTCTTTTGGATTTTAGGAAAAAAAAAACAGAATGGCTTAAGGAAAACCTCAGTAGATACAGGAGGAACGTGCAAAGAGCACAAAGAGAGTGACCAGGCAGGACTTCCGAGCAAACGTTTAGGAGCTACCAGGCAGTTTATTTAAGTGACACTGCTGTCCCGGATTAAATTGATGGGGTTTTGTTTTCTTTTTGGTAAACAAGCTTTAAAAAATGTCAGCTATCATTAAACTCTTCACAGCCCAATTGATAGGATGTCTGTTTCCATTACCCATCTCATGTGCATACAGTGTAAAACTAATATAAGAAAATAGTTGAATTAATTTCTGAAGGTCTTGGTTTTATTAAAAAGGGAAGATTTCCACATGTCACACAGGACAGGACAGCACAAAAAACATGTGTGGATGTCTTTTGGTTTTGTAAGTGCCTGCCATTTTTCTGTGCAGTGCAGTCTTCTTTCACACAGACTGGAAGTAAACGCACAAGGGGCTGACTATAACGGCCATAACACCCCTACACCCCATTTAAACAGTCAATCGACACTTTGTAATGAGATGAAGTGTGTATCCGACCTGCCAAGAGTGAAGGGCTGATTGTCAGTCCACATCCATTCCTGCCCAGGATTTCTCCTCAGTCCGATCCAGAATGTCAAAAAAAATCTGCACTGGAGAAGCAGAACATTCTACAAATTAAAGACAAGATAAAAGGTACAAATGAATAGGGAGTTGTAATAAGTTTATATGTTTAATATGTCACTGTGCTCTGTACAAAAAATATTTTACAAATCCACTCAAATGTACAGCTAACACAAGGCCAGATTTAACACACAGGGGCTCATCATTTAGAACTGCCAGGCATGCATTAGAGGACAAGAAAGGGACAACTGGGAAATGGGCATTGTACTGATTGTGTGTGTCAGAGTCAGCAGTGTGTCTTCTTTTCCTTATTTGGAATGGCAGGATTTACCTAAGTAAGGGCCTGCACATGGAGAAAGGGTATAAAGCCTTGGCACACCTTTGAAGCCGACGGACGGATGGGAGATAACGTCATCCGATCCTAAAAATCCTTCCAGCGCAGCGACAAAAATGGCAGACTGTATACATCGAGGTCGCACTTCGGTAATAGTCTTGTCATGGCTTCCTTCGTCTGTTATGCCGCGTAAATCGTCATTAAAGAAAGCCAAGTTATTTTCTCCTATGTGATTTCTTACTGCCGTATCACTAAGGAAGGGGTATCGCCTTTTAATATTATATCTATATAGTTTTGGGTTACTTAAGATGCAGCAATTACAAAACAAATGTATTTCCAGGGAGCTAGCGATTTATAGTGGAAAACAGGAGTTCAAGCTGTTGTGTACCTGGAGTTCCAAAACACATAATCCCAATAATATTCCAAAGCACTTCATATAATAACGCCTGTTGGGGGTCAAGAAAAACTGGCTCAATACAAGAGGGCCATATTGGATCTTTATGAAAAAAATGAGTTAATTTACAAAAAGTTCCTTAGGCATAATAAAGTTCTATATAGTCCCAAAAAACATTCAAGAGTTACCAACAAGGCCAACACAAAGCAAAACAAAATCAAAGGTGTCAGTAAACTCATCAATCAGAAGTACGTTCACAATGAACCACCAGGAACTGTGGGAGACCCTCCAAGTAATAGGGTGGAGAGCATTTACTGACGGTGATTGGCAGGTGGCCTAACCTCTTGGGGACCACCCACCCAGAAAACAAAAGAAAACACCCACATCTTAGGACAGCATTTGGCTGAAAATTAAGGAACCTTTTATTTTTATTTTTTCTTGATGTGACATAAATTCTCATGAGCTAATGTATAATAAATGATGTGTCAACGTATCTTGAACGTCTATAAAAAAACTACATTTCATCCTTGGGACAAATAATGTACAAGATCTATCTATCTATCTATCTATCTATCTATCTATCTATCTATCTATCTATCTATCTATCTAGATAGATAGATAGATAGATAGATAGATAGATAGATAGATAGATAGATAGATAGATAGATAGATAGATAGATAGATAGATAGATCTGCATTTTTATTACTCTTTAATTTAATATTGTTTTTTGTATCAATATGCTGCTGCTAGAGTATGTGAATTTCCCCTTGGGATTAATTAAGTATCTATCTATCTATCTATCTATCTATCTATCTATCTATCTATCTATCTATCTATCTATCTATCTATCTATCTATCTATCTATCTATCTATCTAATTCACATAAGGAATAGGAATCTAGAAATGAAAAGTACAACACAACCTGCTGATGCTGACATCTGTACCCGCTGTGCCAGTCCCACTGCCAGAAGAAATCCAAAGATGATTCCACTAATGGTCACATACAGGTACTTCTTATAGTTTTTCTCTAAAAATAGGAGAAAAAACAAAAGAATTCCCTTACCTAAGAAAATTGTTCAACCATGAAATTTTTTCTTAAAAATTCATCATGTACCACATATATGTGATAAATAAGGAATGCATGAAAAAAATGTGACACGAGTGGGAAGTTCCATGTGTCTGCATGTATATCTGTAATATTCATTTTTTTAACTTGATCAATGTTAACTTTTGACGCTTTCATTTGTAAATGGTCATATGAGAAACAATGATTATATTCTGAATGTACAGTAATACAGTTCTGAAAACATAAAATCAGTATTTTGATATATGAAGTAATTCTTAATGTATAAAATTAGATTAGATTAGATAAACTTTACTAATCCCATAGGGAAATTCAAAATCAGCTTCTAAATAAATAAAGTCAGTATCTGGCAACACGTATATTATCAGTTCTGGACATACAAAGACAGTGTCTGCCTGAATATGAAAAGTTAATTCTGAACACATAAAGTCAGTGTTTGTATCTATATATTGACTTTACATTTTCACACGATGGCTTTATATGTTCACACACTTACTTCATGTATTCAGATGGTGATATGTACTAAGTCTGACATTTATATTCAAAATTTGAATCTTTATATGTTCAGGCACTGAGATTATTTATTCTGAAATGACATTTGATTTTATACATTTCAGATGCTACGTTCATATGTTCTAAATTTACCCTAAATATACCAAATCTGGCTCTTGTAAACTCAGAATTTCAATTTCTATATTCAGACACTGACTTTCTGTCTTTTAAAACTGACTGAATATATAATGAACTTTGAATTATATATTTAGAATGTACTTTATGTATATATTTAAACATTGACCATATACTGTATATTCAAACACTGACTTTGCATATTCAGAATCTGAGTTTATATATTCAGACACTGACTTTATATAATTCAAAACTGATTTTATAAATTCAGAAAACATATTTATTCAAACCCTGATGTTATGTATTTATAACTGACTATATATTTGGAATTTTACATTATATGTTCAGCATTTATATCTATACAGTATATTCAAACGTTGATTTTTAATGTTCAGAATTGAAATGATATGAGCCAACTTTGACTTTATATATTGATACACTGACTATATAGTTACATGCACACACAGAGTGTATATACTCAGAATCTGACTTAGTATATTCAAAACTTATATATATTCTGAATTGGCTTAATACATTCAGATGCTAACATTATATAAATCATTCCTGAGAATATATCCAGAATTTGATTGTATATATTGAGGTACTGATATTATATATTTAGAATTGACTTTATATATTTAAATATTTAATTTATATGTTTAGGATTGACTTTATATACTCAGATGCTGACTATACTGTATATATTCAATCATTTTATACGCTCAGTCACTGACTTTACATATTCAAATGTTAATATTATGTGTTCAGAATTTACTCCAAATGGAATTTTACTCCGGGCGGCGTGGTGGCTCTGAGGCTAATGGATCTGTGCTGGTGTCCAGAAGGTTGCCAGTTCGAATCCCCGTCACTGCCAAAAGAGATCCTACTCTGCTGGGCCCTTGAGCAAGACCCTTAACCTGTAATTGCTCCGGGGGTGCTGTACAATGGCTGACCCTGCGCTCTGACCCCATGGGGTATGCGAAAACTAACAAATTCCTAATACAAGAAATTGTATAAGGTGAAATAAAGAACAAAAAAAAAAAATGCAAAATTAAGCTTTTTATATTCAGAATTTGACTTTATGTATTCAGATGCTGGCTATATATTCAGAGATTATTTTATATATTCAGTACAGACTTTATATAGTCAAACACAGACATTATTTAGAATTTGTTTTAGTATATTCTGAACTTGACATCCAGGTTCTGATTTTATATATTTATAATTTAACTGCTTTATTCTCAGCTGTTTGCTCTCCCATTAAAACTAGTGACTGTTGTTAAAAAACACAAAATGTGAATAAATCAGATAGTAGCTTCATCAAATAATGAGAAAATCCCAAATGTCGCAACACTAAAAACAAACAGAAAAAAGAGACCATGGCATCAACCAGCAGGTAAATATAAAATGAAATTAAAATCTATAAAAAAATTACCAGTTATTGCAGGTAAATACTCATTTACAATTTACTCATACTCATGCATTTATTATTATTATTTTTTTAATTTCAGGCTCCACTCATGCGTGAGATGGCTTGTTGGTATTTTCATTCAGAAAGTAAGATAAAGAAGTGTTGAAATGGTAACCTGAATTTCTGATGTTGGATTCAATGTCTCTTCTTTCGATAATATTTATCACCCTTTGTGCTTCTTCTTCAGCCATGACTGCCTAATACTTAAGAACAAGAAATTTTGAGCTGTTTGGATAAAAGACACAAGTGTTAAAATTAGAGACACCAGGAAATCCTGTCTGCTAGAAGGTGGTTTGCTATCTGCTTATGAAAGAAGACCATTCTGCTCTCAAATGAGGAGGTATTAACAGTAGAAATATGAGCCCTTTCGACTGAATTCATATATTCATACGGTGATATTATAGGTTCAGAATTTATTCCAAACACAAAATGTGACTTTTAATATTCAGAATTTGATATTTTCAGATGCCAACTTCATATATAGAAACTATTTTATATCTCCAGAACAGACTTTATATATTCATTAAATCCCAAATTTATCTTTAAGCAATACAAAAATAACATAATATATTCAGGAATTCAAGATATTTGTCCTTTTGGCATTCCCGGCTTATATTATGGGTGTCAAAAACCAGGGGCCCCATGTATAAATGGTGTGTACGCACAAAAATGTTTTTCCACACTCAAATCGCGATGTATAAAACCTAAACTTGCCATAAAGCTAAGCACATTTTCACAGTAGCTCATACCCTATCGTATACAAGTTCTCCGGTCGGTTTTGCAAACGGGCGGCACCCAGCATCAAAGCAGTGCTTTTGTTTCAGTGTGGTTTCCCTTTCTTTTTTAGATCCACATCCCTGACGCGGTTTTATAAATACACTGAAATTAACCGCATATTGTTTATAAGTTTAATGCATCTGATTGTAATTAAGCTGTAACAATATAATGGTCCACAGAATGGTCAAACTATTCTAAATACCATAGCTGCTTCAGCATTGTTACTCTCACTGCACCTTCTTCTTCTTCTTTCAGCTGCTCCCATTAGGGGTCATCTTTTTCCATATTACTCTCACTGCACCACTTGGAGTATTTATATCACTGTATCTGAGTGGGAATCACAGCTGTACAGCGGCTGATTGGAAAGAGAATTATCGGTATACAGCATCAAGCACATGCTGTCTCAGCCATGCATACAGTCTATTGAACTGAACTCATACAGCAAACGCTTCAGAGCCTTTCCTGTACGGACCTCGCGGTTCACAAACTGTTTAATCCCAAGAACTATAAAAACACTCAATCAGTCCATCAAGTGCTCCTTGTAGAACTGTTTGTACTTATAAGTACAATTACCTCACTGTAAACTTGTGATACAGTTAGAATATTGCACAACCTGCACCACTTTATGAAGCGCGTATTTACATATGATGACGATATCATTTTTAAGTTGAAATGCAGCAAAATATGTTTATTATATTATACAACTAAAACTTTAAGTTCATTTAAACAATCTGTATTGTTAATATTTAACATGTGAGGACACAGTGCCACAGCGCTAGCAAGGAGCTGATGCTCCGTTCACAGATTGTTTCTGCCTCACGCTGTATTCTTGCTGTGGCTGGCACAACACTGGAAGGATAGATAGAATAGATTGAATAATTAAACACGTACTACGAAGATATTTCGATGTTCCTTAAAAGTTTTAAAGAATCGGCGTTCTCAGCTTACAGATGGCTTAATGTCTATTACAGAGCTGATTGTGTGGCGATTGGTTACTTGGAGAAAGAAAAGGAAGGACAGGAATTGGGGGTTAGTACGTTTCAAAGAGACAGTACTGCTGCAATAAAGAATTTCATCGAAGGTCGCGCATGGCGCAGCAAGCATCTTGCGTAAGGCATGAACAATCACTGCGCCACCGTGTTCCCATGTTTAATACATGCTTTAATTCCTATCATCATGAAAATGATCTGCGGTGGGTTGGCACCCTGCCCAGGATTGTTTCCTGCCTTGTGCCCTGTGTTGGCTGGGATTGGCTCCAGCAGACCCCCGTGACCCTGTGTTCGGATTCAGCGGGTTGGAAGATGGATGGATGGATGGATGGATGAAAATGATATCAAGTATAAATCTCAGTATTTAAATTATTCAGAGAGCAGTAATATCATGAATGTAATGGATTCTGTGTCCTGTCGGAGGAAGAGAAAGCCCGTTTAAGAAGCACTTAGTGATTCACAAACATAGAGCACATAGAAGATCAAATACAAAACAAAGCATTTAATGTGCTACTTTAGTTACGATGGTATTAGAGAAACTAGTAAATTAAACTATTTAAATATGAAGTTTATGATGTTCTGCTTTAATGATAAAATAAACTACGTGATAAAAGTGGAAATTTCGAGATTAAAGTTGACATTTCGTGCTTTTTTCACACTGTGTGCCTTTTTTTTTCTCTGTACCCTAATAAGCTTTCATATGACACTCAGACGGTGGGCTACAACTCGCCTTTTTACACCGACTTTGATATGTGACAACTTC
Organism: Erpetoichthys calabaricus; assembly: GCF_900747795.2. Taxonomy (NCBI): domain Eukaryota; kingdom Metazoa; phylum Chordata; class Cladistia; order Polypteriformes; family Polypteridae; genus Erpetoichthys; species Erpetoichthys calabaricus. The sequence continues at coordinate 9,137,034 of NC_041405.2, read as the reverse complement.
TATTTTATTTCAGGCACTGTGCGACTTTGTGAACTTGAGCTTTCGAGTGTCTCCGACACACTATGTCACTCGATCAACTTCCTTTTGTTGTTTATATCACTGTTTAAACCAACAAATAATACGAATACCAAGTGGAGGCAAATAGTCTTTGCCTCCACTTGGTATTCGCTGAAATTCTTCTATTTTCCCTCGTGCCTTTGCCATTGCCTTTTCACAGAACACTGAGCTTAAGGGCTATTTATATTGATTTGCATTTTCAAAGAGGCGGAATTCTGGAAGGAGTTGAGGAGTGGTGGCAGGCATGTACACGTGCATTACTTTTCATGCTGACCGGGATTTATGTAGCGGAAGAATGTGGAAGTGGGTGAACGCACAGATTTATGCATCTGGATTTTTTTGTGCGTATGCACATTTCCGCTTTGTCCTTATGCCATGTTTTAGTGTGAATTCTACGCACAGCGTTATGCATGAGGCCCCAGGCCTGGTGGGCTGCAGTGGCTGCAGGTTTTCATTCTAACTCTTTTCCTAATCTGTTTTCACTGCTAATTAACTCCTTTACCCTTCATTTTAATAGCCCAGGAAACCTCTAACATAATGCATTTGCAAACTTTTCAGTTTTTTTCTCCACAATTTCAATGCTATGACATTGCTTTTATTTTACATTTTTTTCATCTTCTTTTGGGGGGTTTAGAGGTCCGAGGTCAAGGAATCTGGTTTTCTCATTGCTTTTTGAGTCAGATGCATTTTTAATGGAGTTTAAAAGTTCTCCTGCTTTTGTTATGGACCACACTTTTTGAGCACCCATAGTTACGCATGTATTCGGTGACATCATCAGCGTGACGACTCACAGGCTGGCAGCACAGAGTGCTCATTGCCCAAGTTCATGGATACATTTCCATATCTAGTGTTTTTATATCAGCAATAAAAGAATCTCTGGCTTTGAACTCTTTTGTTTCCCTTGACTAACATTTGTATCTAACATTTTGATTTTTTTAACCGTTCTGATTTATGACTTTCCTTGCTACGATTCAGTACACCTTGGACTGTGTTTCCTAAATTTTGGCTAGTTATTTTTGATAATCCCTTTTCTGACTTCGTCTCATTTCAAAATTGCTGCTGTTCTGTACAGTCAATGCACTTGGATGACCAGGAGGTGTACAGAAGCGGTCTTGGCAGCATGCTGGCAACCACAACGTAGGTCAGTAGTGTCTGTGAAAAACAACGTGGTGTGGTAAAATATTTTTTCAACTATATTTAAACAAGATCAAAACTTCTGACCGTTCGTCCTATTTCTCATTATCTTTTCAAAACAATGCTGTTGAGAACTTGTGAGCTCAAATAGAAGAGTAAGTCATGTACTGTATAGGGACTTAAACAGGAAAACAAATGCACATTTTTAGAAAGGCCTTACTTCTAATAAAATGCAATGGCATGGTCGCAAACCAAAACTCTTAGAGGAAAGCGACAAAACACTCTGCAAATGTCACAGAGGTCACATCAGCAGTTAAGCAAATCATCTGCTTGAGGTTACTACTGCTGCTATTGTCGAAGAACTTCTAAAGCCTCCAAACATGTTCTCCTTTTTTCATTAGGTAGACCAGTCTAAATAGGAACAATCAACCAAAAGGACACACTGAATACCCAATAAGGTAAAGACTGGACCAGTCCCATTTGGTGACGTGATCCTGGGATGTAAAAAAATAAATAATAGCCCTTAAGATGGGAAGGCAGGTCACTTCTAATCATAAAACAGAACGGTATCCTGCCCTGAGTGTAATCTATGCATACAGTAGGCCCAAAGCAGCCCTTGAATAGACAGGGCCGCTATTAAATACTGATTCTTTTCTGACCAGAGTGTGTTGTGTCATCATAAGAACCATCAAGACAGACTTAAAACTATACATTTGTACAATAAAACTTTATTTTTATCTTAAATATTGAGCAACTCTGCTCTGTATACAAGTGCTCAGAGCTCCCTGTAGAGGACACAAACTTTGTGTTTAATGAAGTTATAATGGTGTGTGCTAATTGTGTAATTAGACTGTCTTTATTTGTTATTATTTCACTAAATATCAGGCCACACTTAGGAACATTCCAGTCAAGACTCGGAAGCTTCCAAATGGTCTTTTCTCATTTTCATATCATTGAAGTTGCACTTCTTCTCCTTTTCTTCTGTGACGTAACATAATAAGTTAGCATAGTCCATAATGTCATATTGATGAAAGTGAAATTTACGAGTTTTTATCAAACATTTTCATACAGCTTTTCAAGATTGCACACAGTGCCATCCTCGAACTCTTACAATATGAGCCCATGTCCATTTTCTCAAACATTTTATCCTATTCCAGATGAATGGATGGTTGAGAACCTGGGACTCATTCTGGCAGTAATCATACATCAAGAAAACTTTATTTAAAATAATTTACAGATGTAATAAACAGCATCTCTCAGTTGTACTGGCTGACAAAGTCTATGAACAGCAAACACCTCGATGTGCCCACACAGACTTTTCGTTTCTTGGCTCACAGTTTATTAAACACTTGTGTGAAGCAGTGAGGATCACTTCACTGGAAGTGATTTTGTTTCCCATGGATCAAAAGTTAATGGCTGCTACTTCTGAAGTGGTAACTCAAGAAAAGGAACATTAAAATGTCATGACTGACTGACAATTCTTCATGACTTCTTTTCTTAATTCAGTCAGCTGCCATTTTACAGATCCAGTGTTTAATGCGGCTGCAGTTGTGACTGTTTATCCAGTTTTTTTCCAACATGGCACAATCTCCATCAGGAACACTTTTATTCACCCTGCAAAGTAAAAATAAAAAATCACTAACTATATATTTAACAGAAAAAATGTGACCGTAATGGTGCTTTGCCATTATTTAAAGTGATTTTGTTAATTAAATCATCGATCCATCCTTTTATTGCCTGAACCCCTCTCTTAACCTAACCAGCTTCCGTTGCAAGGAAAGAACCAATGCTGACCAAGAGCCAGTCTTCATGAAAATTACCAGTGGTGTGCAGTACACCGGTAGAAAGGAGACACCGGTTGAATTTTGTCAACCAAGGCAAATATTTTCATATCGTCTTTACTACTGTTTAGCACAAACCACAAGCGTTCCTTGGTAGGTAATCATCCAAATATTCAGATTGCGATTCAGACCTATGAATGTAATATTCTGATCTTCATAAGCTTCAACTCAGGTGCTGATGTCCAATGTTCAATTCCCGTAAGGAGATGCAAAAGTGCGTAGACCTGATGTATCATTTGGTAGGTACTGTATAACATATCTACTAGTGTACGAATTCCTCCAGTTATTAACAAAGTGAAGGAGGGGGTCAATAGTCAGATTCAAAATCAAGGGTGATAACCCCACCCCTAACCCCTCGTTCACTTCATTAATAACTAGAGGACCATCCTTGGTCCAATTCAGGGGTGCAGGAAGCGGAGTCATATCCTGCCAGCATTGAGCACAAGATAAGGATCAGTCCTGGATGAGATACCTCATCTTTCACAAGTTTTACTCATGAACATACCCCAAAGTCGACAACATAGAACCAACAATTACAACATTAGAGCAATCTGGACGAGAACAGGCCATTCAAACCAACAAAGCTTGACAGTCCTATCCATTTAATTCTTCTAAAATAACATCAAGATGAGTTTTGAAAATCCCTAACGTCCTCCTGTCTGCTACACCATGTGATTTAACATTCACGTCTTTTGGATTTTAGGAAAAAAAAAAACAGAATAGCCTGAGGAAAACCTCAAAAATACAGGAGGAACGTTTAAAGATCACAAAGAGTGTGACCAGGCAGGACTTCAGAGCAAACGTTTAGGAGCTACCAGGAAGTTTATTCAAGTGACACTGCTGTCCCGGATTAAATTGATGGGGTTTTGTCAGCTTTCGTTAAACTCTTCACAGCCCAATTGATCAGATCTCTGTTTCCATCACCCATCTCAGGTGGATGCAGTGTAAAACCAATATAAGAAATTAGTTGAATTGATTTCTGAAGGTCTTGGTTTTACTAAAAAGGGAAGATTTCCACATGTCACACAGGACAGGACAGCACAAAAGACATGTGTGGATGTCTTTTGGTTTTGTAAGTGCCTGCCCTTTTTCTGTGCAGTGCAGTCTTCTTTCACACAGACTGGAAGTAAATGCACAAGGGGTTGACTATAACGGTCATAACACCCCTACACCCCGTTTAAACAGTCAATCAACACTTTGTAATGAGATGAAGTGTGTATCCGACCTGCCGAGAGTGAAGGGCTGATTGTCAGTCCATATCCATTCCTGCCCAGGATTTCTCCTCAGTCCGATCCAGAATGCCACAAAAAATCTGCACTGGAGAAGCAGAAAATTCTAGAAATTAAAGACAAGATAAAAGTTACAAATGAATAGGGAGTTGTAATAAGTTTATATATTTAATATGTCACTGTGCTCTTTACAAAATATATTTTATAAATCTGCTTCTTCTCACATGTACAGCTAACACAAGCCCAGATTTAGCACTCAAGGGCTCATCATTTAGAACTGCTATGCAAGCATTAGAAGACAAGAAATGGACAACTACGAAAATGGGCATCGTACTATTTCTGTGTGACAGAGTCAGCATAACATTGGATCTTCTATTCCTTGTTTGGAATGGCATGATTTACCTAAGTAAGGGCCTGCACATGGAAAAAAGAGTATAATGTCTTGGAACATTGCCCGGCACACCTTTGATGCCGACGAACGGATGGGAGATAATGTCATCCGATCCTGGAAATCCTTCCAGTGCAGCGACGAAAATGGCAGTCTGTATACATCGAGCTCCAACTTCAGTAATAGTCTTGTCATGGCTTCCTTCGTCTGTTATGCCACGTAAATCGTCATGAAAGAAAGCTGTTATTTCTCCTATGTGATTTCTTACCGCCGTATCACTAAGCGAGGGGTATCACCTCTTTAATATTACATCTATATAGTTTTAGGTTCCTTAAGACGCTGCAATTACAGAGAAAACGTATTTCCAGGGAGCTAACGACTCCTAGTGGAAAACAGGAGTTCAAGCTATTGTGTACCTGGAGTTCCAAAACACTTAATCCCAATGTTCCAAAGCACTTCAACTAATAATGCCTGTTGGGGGTCAAGAAAAACTGGCTCAATACAAAGAGGGTCATACTGGATCTTTATTAAAAGAATTATTTATTCTACAAAAACTTCCTTAGGCATAACAAAATTCCATACAGTCCCAAGAAACATTCAGGAGTTACCAACAAGGCCAACACAAAGCAAAACAAAGTCAAAGGCGTCAGTAAACTCATCACTCAGAAGTATGTTCACATTGAACCACCAGGAACTGTGGGAGACCCTCCAAGTAATAGGGTGCAGAGCATTTCCTAGCGGTGATTGGCAGGTGGCCTAACCTCTTGGCGACCACCCACCCAGAAAACAAAAGAAATAATACATGAGAAATAAAAGAAACAATAACATTAAATAACAGAAAAGCAACCAAAAAACATAAAACAAAGATTTGAACCCCAGCCAGGGACCAAGCCCTGGCTGAAAGATAAGTGGGCTTTGTCCTTTATTTTTAAATGCTGCCAACTGATCTCTTTGTGACATTTGAACAAATAAAAAAAAAAAAGTGTATATACTTTAGTAAATTCTTTTTCACCTTATATTTAGACTGCTAATTCAAACCTGTCTTAAATTAAATACTTATTTTATTGAAGAAAAAATACATGCAATACTTAAAAAAATAAATAAATAAACACAGATTTGCATTGCTGCATTACTTGTTTTTTAAAAGAAAAAAAAAAAACAAAACTTTCCAGTTCCTTTTGACCTTTGCTTCATTCACTTAAAGCGACACATCTGGGGAGCAGCGCTGTAAGGTGCACACGCCACGCTGCTTCTAACAGGGGAAAGTATTAGTTTGGATTAAAATAAAGGAGCATTTAAAGGAGCATCTGGACTGGTGTCACAATGAATGTTGCAATATTATTTTTCTCTTTGTTCAAAGAAATTGCTATTTTTAATATAATGGTGGGTTTCTTATCTCTACTTTGTATCAAACAAGAATAAAACTAAGTAAACAAAACACAACAAATTGTCAAATTTAGCTGTGCTTCAAGAAGTAAGCATTAGCCCAAGGAAAAATAAATCCTGAGAAATGTGGGCTGATAATACAAAAGTGACATCTAGATTACAGGAGGAAAGTGGAAAAAAAATACACAAATAAACACACAAATTCGAAAAACACTAAAGTTCTGTTAAATCACATAGTTGCTGTGACTTAGAGATGGATTTCATTTTCATCAACAAAACATCAAACACAACCGGTCACTCACCAGCTCTTCAGGGTGCTCAATTATGACAAGACCTGCACCCCGGGAGATGCAGTCGTCCTTACTCAAGCTCCATGTGGTTTGATTGGTTGAAAAGTAGTAACAGTCCTTTTCGTAGTGTGCCCACATCTCAGGACAACATTTGGCTGAAAATTAAGGAACCTTTCATTTTTATTTTTTCTTGATGTGACATACATTCTCATGAACTAATGTATAATAAATAATGTGTCAATGTATCTTGAACTTCTATAAAAAAAACTACATTTCCCCTTTAGGACAAATAAAGTATCTATCTATCTATCTATCTATCTATCTATCTATCTATCTATCTATCTATCTATCTATCTATCTATCTATCTATCTATCTAGTGACATTCATCCATCCATCCATTTTCCAACCCGCTGAATCCGAACACAGGGTCACGGGGGTCCGCTGGAGCCAATCCCAGCCAACACAGGGCACAAGGCAGGAAACAATCCTGGGCAGGGTGCCAACCCACCGCAGGACACACACAAACACACCCACACACCAAGCACACACTAGGGCCAATTTAGAATCGCCAATCCACCTAACCTGCATGTCTTTGGACTGTGGGAGGAAACCCACGCAGACACGGGGAGAACATGCAAACTCCACGCAGGGAGGACCCGGGAATCGAACCCAGGTCCCCAGATCTCCCAACTGCGAGGCAGCAGCGCTACCCACTGCGCCACCGTGCCGCCCCAGTGACATTCACATCTATCTATTTATATTACACAAACATATTAATCACTAAACCTACTGTATATCCCAGCATTATGAGAGATGCCTGCTTCTTTCAATTCCCCAGTAAGTGCTGATTTTAACCCTTGTACTTTACTATTTTTTGTTCACAACATTTATCTAACATTCTTACTTTATTTTACAACTTATTTTTTGGCTTAAGGATGCTCACTGACATGCATTTTATTTACTGATGCCACACCAGGCATAATTGTACTCCGAGGTTTTCCCATTTGTAATTTCTCTTTATAGGATCTCCATTTTTGTATATCATTGTTTGCGTTTCTCTTGTTTCCAAGTTGTTGTTTTTTTGTTTGTTTTTTTAACTGTTAGCATACATGACATGGATTCAAATCCACTTTGCCATTCAGTTGCCCCTGGTACTGATTTCACAACTGACCATTGTCTGATCCTGTATCCCAATTCAACTTTATGGTGCCCTTTGCCATATCAACCACTACTTTAATTTGGTTCTGCAGAGCAAATGCCTGTTTGGGTGGCTTTCTTTAAGAAGCTACTTCCATTTTTAGCAGAAAGAAAAAAAAACAGAAAGAAAATCAAATTCTGGTAAGTAAATAGTAGATGATCAACTCAGTCCTTTCTAAAAAAAGGTATTTGAATGTCAGAAAGGTAAGTATTTAAAGCACTGACCTTTACTCCAGGTAAGTAGGACTGCAAAAGCTGCTCCAACAGCCAAGAGCACACCACCAGCAAGTGAAACAATAGCAATGTTCACCCATCTGTCTTTTTTTACTGCTCAAAACAAGATAATAATAATAACAGTAATAATAATAATAAGCTTCAGACACAAACATACAACATGCACAGACACAATCAGATGGTAGATATTAGACATCAAGAACTGGCACCACAACACAAACTGGTCAACACATACAAACCAGATTAGAAGTGCATGAAAATGCCACCCATGAATTGGACTGGGGCAAAATTAGACTGAGAGACAAAACTATCTACCATAACAGACCAAATATAACACTGGTAGTCAAACGAGAATAAAACGACAGATGTTATTGACACTGCTATACTAAAGACTCACAAAGAAAATTCAGAAGAACACAAAACTGTCAGAGGGAACACGCGGCTTGTAAAGAACGGACAAGGAGATGATCATTGAGCCTCTTTGTTGTATCCATCACTGGTGTCATCCCACATACACCACACAAAAGCAAACAGACATGATATAAAAACCAATAGAAAGACAAAAGAAATTTGATTTTTAGATTCCAGCTACAGAAACTAGCTGTTTTAAATACATGTCACATGGTGAGGAAATTCCTTAACAGAAACATGTACTGTATACACGCCACATAAAACTATCCTACATCTTGACTCAGGCCCGATATAGTCGGTAGCAACTGGACTATCCCATAAAATATTTTACATGATAATGCGTCCTTTGAGAAAGCATGGATTCGTTACAGATTTGTACACATTGTAGAAAAAACCTTTACATGAACTATTTTACTGACACCTTTATCCAAGGTGGTTTATAACATCTGATATACAATTGATTACATTTCTTTTGTTTTTCCTATTACAGCACAAGCAGGTGAATTGACTTGCTCAGGCTCACACAGTGTCAGCAGCGTGATTTGAACCAACAACCTCTGAGTTTGACGTCCAAAGTCTTACCCACTACGCCAACGACATGAATGCTCAATTAAATGGTGACACTGAATTGGATTGCCGTGTGTGTTTGTGTCAATGTGTCCCAGCACTCTCTTCACGATTGATTCTGCCCTAACCCTACAGCCTAACCCTAATTTTTGGACCCTTCTTAAAAATATTCTGAATCATAATGAATATTGTGATGGATAGACTTTGACTGGACAATACAGTGAGTGTGAACAACATTGTTCATCCCTTACCTTTCGGCACTGTGCCTTCTTCTGACATAGTGGTCTGTTCCATGATATCTACAAAACACAAAGCAAATTGTAGCTTAGGCAACATAATTGGAATAACTCATAATGTAATGATGGTTGACAAGCAGCGGTGAAAATTTAAAAGAATACTTGAAATGCAGGATAACAAGATGAAACTGGAGTAAAAAAATATATTATTTAAGACTAGGGGGCTGCGCCCCCTGCTCACTTCGTTTGCCCACCCCCAGGTTTGGTTAACCGGATATACAATTTAAAGAGATTGTTATTTTCATGGGAATTATTACATATGCATTATTTTCACTTTTACTGTAAAACTTCAGTAAAAACAATATTCAGAGTGAACGTTTCTTCAGGATCACATTGAATTTTGATTCCATGTTTGGACTTACACCATGACAATGCAACATATAACTGCCCATAAGTGAATTCAGTTTCTTTATCTCTAATAAATTACCCAAATTTTTTGAACGTTGGTCTCTGCTCTTTTTTCTTCACTTAGTCGTTGACGTGTCTAGAACTTATAAACTTATTGTCCTGATACAATTTATAACTGTGTCTGACAAAAGCATTCACACAACTGAGAGGTTAGATGACCGTGATCTTGTTTGAAAATAGTTGTAAGTAGGGCGCGACTTGAAAGAATCTCATGGCAAAAGTCTCCATCTTGCTGGACGTCGTTCCAAAAAATCTCTCAAAAAGTCACGTCTCATCCCAAGATTTTTTTTTATTATAATAGAGAGATAAGGCAACTCTACAACATCTGAAAGGGCTTGACGAGATAACGAGATACCAAATGAGCCAAAACATGACCAGCAAAATGTGCCCATCATACAATATCTGAAAATAAAGAAAGATGAAGGTGTCAGGAATGTTGATCTGCTCAGGACGCCAAAACATCTCGCCTGAAGAAGGGGCCTGAGTTGTCTCAAAAGCTTGCATATTGTAATCTTTTTAGTTAGCCAATAAAAGGGGTCATTGTGCTTGACTTTTCACAACAGAGCTCTTAGAAAGAGAAAATCAATAATTTCAGAAATGTCTGCCATTGCACAATGAGAGCAGCAACAATCCATGTTATTAAAGAAAGGGTTTCATTAACAACAGGAATCGGCACCTAATTAAGCAACTGGTTGGAGTTTGAGACCCCGACTTAGTTGATCTTCTATTGGCTCACTAACTTCACATTTCATTTCTGTTTGGGTGCCATTTAAGGAAAGAAACGAAGCAATTCAGAGCAACAAATCCTAAATAATAAGTCAATTAAAAAGAAAGGAAAAGAAGTTAATTAGCAGCAAAACCTGGTCACCATTTAAGGAAAGGTTTAGAAAGAAAACTTGCAGCCACTGCGGCCCTCCAGGACCAGAGTCTGAGACCACTGTGTTAAAGGAAGCACCAGAGTTTAAATGGGGACACTTGAAATCACTTTGAATTATTTGAAGCAATTAATGGAAACAGTTACAGGACGGTAGTGAGACCAGCTGTGTTATATGGGTTGGTGACGGTGGCACAGGAGACAGAGCTGGAGGTGGCAGAGTTAAAGATGCTAAGATTTGCATTGGGTGTGACGAGGATGGACAGGATTAGAAATGAGGACATTAGAGGGTCAGCTCAGGTTGGACGGTTGGGAGACAAAGTCAGAGAGGCGAGATTGCGTTGGTTTGGACATGTGCAGAGGAGAGATGCTGGGTATATTGGGAGAAGGATGCTAAGGATAGAGCTGCCAGGGAAGAGAAAAAGATGAAGACCTAAGAGAAGGTTTATGGATGTGGTGAGAGAGGACATGCAGGTAATGGGGGTAACAGAGCAAGATACAGTGGACAGAAAGATATGGAAGAAGATGATCCGCTGTGGCGACCCCTAACGGAAGCAGCTGAAAGAAGTAGTGTAGTTTTCATAGTGAGGATGCAAGGAGTAGAGTTGGCGAAGGTTGATGAGTTTAAATACTTGGGATCAACAGTACAGAGTAATGGAGATTGTGGAAGAGAAGTGAAAAAGAGAGTGCAGGCAGGGTGGAATGAGTGGAGAAGAGTGTCAGGAGTGATTTGTGACAGATGGGTATCAGCAAGACTGAAAGGGAAGGTCTACAGCACGGTAGTGAGACCAGCTATGTTATATGGGCTGGAGACGGTGGCACTGACCAGAAAGAAGGAGGCAGAGCTGGAGGTGGCAGAGTTAAAGATGCTAAGATTTGCATTGGGTGTAACGAGTATGGACAGGATTAGAAATGAGAACATTACAGGGTCAGCTCAGGTTGGACAGTTTGATGACAAAGTCAGAGAGGCGAGATTGCGTTGGGTTGGACATGTGCAGAGGAGAGATGAGGGGTATACTGAGAGAAGGATGCTAAGGATAAAACTGACAGGAAAGAGGAGAAGAGGAAGGCCTAAGAGAAGGTTTATGGATGTGGTGAGAGAGGACATGCAGAGCATTGGAGCTTAAGTTCATACTTGAAGCTAGAAAGAGTTTCAGCCTCAGATGTGGTTACTATATGAGAAACTTGAAAAAAGACAAGCTGTACAATATTTGTAGTTAATAAGCTTCTCATTGTTGGCCCTCTGCAGATGCAAATATTCCTTCCAAGTTCATTCTTAATTTAAGTGAATATACAGCTAATTTTAACTGCCAGCAGAATTAATTCATATATATAAAAATGTAACATAATATTGTGTGATATTTTTGTTGGGTTTAAACATTTTTCTGATCTCTCTTGTCATATCCTCTTTCATTTTTTTTTTTAGTTTTGGTTGTTTAAGGTATTACTTGCTGTTAATCACTTTGTTGGTAAATTTAATAATTTTCCTCTAACCCTGTGGCACGCGGCTGGCGTCCATGCCCAGCTGGGACGCCCCTGCACTGTATCTTCGGGGGAGCAGCCCTGGATGGTGCAGTACCTCCCCCTGGACGGTAGACGGCCGCCCCTCCCTGGGTTGGGGAGGTGCTTCGGGCTCCTGCAGGGCTACACGGGAGTTGGAGTTGGATGCAGGCACCGCCAGGGGGTGCTGTAGCTGGAATTCCTGCGGCATTGTGGGCCACGTATGCACCACACCTGGAAGTGCAGCTGGAACAAGCCAATCAGGCACTTCCGGGTGAATTATAAAAGGGGTCAGTACCCACCACTCGGGAGCCAGAATCGGGAGGAAGAGGACGAGCTTGCATGGGATGAGTGGTGGTGCCAGAGGAAGGATTGGTTTGGTTGTGCTTTATCTGAAGTGCTTTGGGACTGTGTATTGCTTGTGGGGTTCACGGGGAAGACGTGCCCCACAGGTGAAGAAAAATAAAAAGTCTTTGTACTTTGACACGTGCCTCAGTGTGAATCTGTGCCGGGTCGGGCGCCTATATAGCGCTTTTTTACTATACTCCATATGATTTGTAGTGATAGGTGAGAAAAAAATGAAATTTTATGTTTTGATGGAGAACAGAAATAACAAACTTTCTGATAGAATGAATGACTATGGTGACCAACACTGGATCCAACAACATACAAACATCTATATAAAAAAAAATCCCACGTTCCTTGTGTCACATAATCCATTCAACAAGTCATCCAGTTGGATGTGCATTTATTAGTCAAAAGTCCTGATTTCCATTCAAAGGAAGCGATGGTGTGATTTGCTTTGTGATAGTTTTGGCTGTTCTTTTCCCCATTGTCATTTTTCTTCCTATTTATAATTTGTATCCTTCCACTTGCTTTACTTTTCTCAAAGTTTTGTTAGATTTTGTCGTTTTCTCCCCATCCTGTACCTTTTGTTGTATCTCTCAAGTGCTGACACAAAGTATCTAATGAGGTTTCAGCCCTGAGGTACTGCAGTCATGAGGAGGAAGGCTCACCTTATGGCTATTTAAATCACCTGCTGCCATAGCTTCTTTGCTGCAACATTAACTTGTCTTAGCAGCTTTTGTTGTTTGGCTTGTCTTCTCCGCTTCCCCAGTATTTTCTATGGGCTTATTGTTCTTTGACCAATTTGGCTTTTTGAGTTTTTGTCTGGTTTTTAAACTCATTCCTAAAGATTTTTGAATTTTAATTACTGGTGGCCCTTCGTATCCATGGGTTCCATATTCGCGGATGCAACCAACCATGGATTGAAAATATTGAAGAAAAGAAAAAACATTCCAAATAGCAAACTCTGAATTAGTCCCAGTAAACATGGCACGTGAGACGCCTGCTCAAGAGGAAGACCAGCAGATAGAGATGGGGTCAGGCAGACACACCAGCTTTCCACTTTTTCACTAACATAAACCCTGCTATGGTTTTTACTTTTATGTAGTCAAGTTTGATTGTGTTGTTGGTGCTCCACCAAAGTCCACAAGCGATTGTGGCAGGATCAGTCTGAGGAGCTCACTAAACCATTTAATCGATAGTAGCGATGGAGATGTTTACAAAGTGCAGGAACTTAATGCAATTACTACTTCAGTTGATATAAGGGACTTAAGCACCCATAGATTTTGGTGTCCATGGGTGGTCCTGGAACCAATCCCTTGTGGATACCAAGGGACAACTGTAATGGGATATTAGCTAGTACTTAATTTGGTTTCAATTTCATGCCAATTCTTTGTTCTTTTTTGATTTGGGAATTTTTTTTAATCTTTGGTCTGTATAGGGTATATAAGTTTATAGAATTTATTTGGTCAATATTGTCATATATACTGAGTACAGTAAAATTCTGACTTGCTTATGCTAATCAAAATAAAAACAAATCCCTTTCCACCAAGGTTTTTAAACTTTTGCCTTTTGATTTTAGTTTTTACTTCTATATTATTTCTGACCTTACTTGAAAATTCAGTTTAGGTTTAGTTTTAGTTTTTCTTCATCGTGTATTTAGTTTTTATTTAGTTTTAGCCATTATGGTATAGTTAAAGAGCCACTATGGAGTTTAGTTTTGTGTCACAATCAGACAGAACTGTACACTTAACAGGTTTGGATATGAGTTTAATGTTAGTGGAAACTTACTGCAATATATAGTTTTGTCTGGTTTTGTTTTTGTCTGATAATAATAGGCATAATCAAAACCAAATACTGAATATAAGCAATTTTACACAATTTTATACTTTTTAAAATATTTTCTGTATCATTTGTGCCGAACAAATTTGCACTGACTGTTGGCATGTTTCAGCTTTTCCTTTTCTTACCTAGAATGGGCCAATTTATGATGAAATATAGGTGAATTTTAAGGTTTGAGAGATTTTTATTCTAAATGGCTACAGCACACAACATATCCTACTCCAAGACAATGTGCTTACAATTAATGCCTTCAATATTGTGTTAAAAATCTCCTATACTAGGCTTTGTTATTTTCTACCAGCCATATTGATTGTAGGCAGCTTGCACTATCACCACAAATGCTGTGTGAACACCCGACCCTCCGTCACTAGGCGCCATTCACTGGATGTATAAGTGCAGGCTGCTCATGGTGGATGACTTTCTGTTTTAGATTTAAAATTTACAAAGGTTAACAGCAGGAATTCAAAAAACAAATATAAAATTCTTATTCATATGTTTTTAATAAATTTTGGGACCTCATGCAGCCCAGGTTAGCCCTTGCGTAAGTCCAGTTGTTATGAAAATTAAAAATATTTTTAGTAAATTATTTTATTTCAGTTAGTCTTTTCGGCTACTTTAATAGTTTCAGTTTTTTATTTCAGTTTTGTTAATTATTTTACTTCAGTTTATAAAAATGTTTTCTTATTTAAAGTTTCAGTTTTGATTTTAGTTTTTGTTAACTACAATAACTTGCTCTCCACTGCCATGATAAGTGAGCAGAACTACCTTACCTTGAAACTACTGTCTTCCTTGTCAGAAGACAAAAGGGCATATTTGTCATTAACAGACAAACAGAAAATACATATAAATATGAAATTAATTTGACACTTTTGATTATTATAAGCTGTCTTCTACATTATTATTGAATTTTTTAAAATTCTTTATTTTAAGTAATAAATTAATTTAATTTAAAGGTTAAAAATGTGGTTGAGGCCAAGTGGATTTCATGCTTTTTGCCTTTGCCATTTCAGCTACGAACACTCTGACAGATCTCGATGTTCATGGTGGGTTTTAAAATAGTTATAGGAACCAAAAAATAATAACCAGGAGATGGAAAAGTAACAAAAAGAGACAAAAACATAGTCCAATATACATCTGACTCAAAATAAATGTCAAAAATGGAGCATCAAAATTAAAAATCTAATCAAAAGAGCAACAAAATTCAGTGTTGGTTTTAAAATCTGGCTTTCTTCTAAATTATTCACATTTTAGTTCATACTTTCTCCCTCGATTTTCTTTTCCACATTGTGATTCAGATTTTAGTAGAATCTTTTTTGATAATAGGCTTTTGTTTAAACCTTTATTTATATAAACTTTAACACATTTCAGTGATGACATTTTGTTTTGTTTGCCGTCATTTTGTTCTTTTAACAAAGAGGTTGCTAGATTTGAATGGCAGGAAGTGATTAACGCGTGTCATCAGAGGTCAGTACATATAAAGATTGGTGCAAGGACTTCTCATTTATCTGAGTTTGTGCAAATTTCGTTTAGAAGAGTTTCTAGTTATGACTGAAAGTTTTGTTTTCATGGAGTTTGATTTTGGTGTATGCTTGGGCTCAATGATTGATTTTGATTTTTCTGATTAACAAACCCTCTAAGACTTTAAACTGTGTTTCATCTGCTTATCCATTTGCTGTAGAAATCTGGTAGTACAGCTGCAAAGTCTTTACTCTGACTGATATTCTTGCCACGAATTAACACTAGAAGAATTTATTGCTAGTCTTTACTTTGAGTAACTGATCCATCACTCAGATATCAGGACCCGCACATCGCCATCTTAAACAGGGAGTGAATGATGAATGAATATGTCATGTGAACTCTGTGTTACATTAATAGCAACGGGTATGGCAGCATCAGAGATAATCAGAAAATGGTGGGACCACTGGGCAAATCACTGCACTGCACGGCTCCATTATAACGATGAAATAAGTAACCTAAAATATGTTTTTTGAACATTTGGAAATGCAACTCACTATAATATGTTCCCACAGAGTAAAAATAAAGATTAATTATAGCTTTGGGGTATTATAAGAAAACTATATTGAGGTGGAGCAGCAGCACTTAACTGTAAAAATATTTTTTTTCCCGTCCCCATCCTCGATTCTCAGATGTTCAAATTAGGGAACACTACTTTGTTTTTTAATAATCCTTTTAAGATCTTCCCAAATCTGTTGGAGGGAACAGAGCTGAGTCTCGGAAAAAGTTTATAACACTCCTCAGATAGTGAAAGTTTGTATTTAGGGTTGAAAGACTTGCAAAAATGAAGTGGCACAGCAGCACACTCTGCAAATGACTCCTTCCCACTCGTATATGCATAGATGTATCTGGATGGCATCATTTTCTTGAGCACTGTTTTAAGTGTTGTCAAAATAAAAATAAATGACAACTCAAAAATGCTGCAGCAGTGTAATTTTGTAAAGACTAGCATTGTGCACGTAAATGTTGCTATTGTGTGAACACATACCAACATGACTTCTAACTTCATAGAAATATGGTTAGTTTGTTCTCTTCATTTTGAGACACAGACACGTTGATGTATCTCACCTTTTTGCTATTGTTATCAACTTCCTTTTATACATACAGTAGTTTGCACCTTTTTTTTAAGTCTTGTTTTTTTGTCCAGAACTGTGGTTGTTTAACTTTCTCATTCGGCTCTTGTAGTGGTTTCCAAGCTATAGAGCCAGAATTGTAATCATCTTATTAAGGTATTATTGTTCTTAATATTCATCCATCCATGTGCCAAACTTGCTTATCCAGGCCAAGGTCATGGGGAAGCTGATCCCCATCCCAGCACACTAGATTAGCAAGGCAGAAACATCTACTGGATATGGCAACCTTATTATTTCCATTTAATCTCTCTGTCAGTGAGTATCGTAAAGCTGGGGTCACCAACTCCGATCCTGGATGACCACCATGGCTGCAGGTTTTCATTCTAACCCTTTTCTTCATGAGTGACCAGTTTTTGCTGCAAATTAGCTTTTGAACTAATTTTAATGGACTTGTTCTTTAAGACTCAGACCCCTTAATTGTTTTTTTTCTTTAATTAGCAGCCAAACAATAAGGAGATACAAAATGAGCCAAAACAACTGGTGTCCATCATACAATATCTTAAAATAAAGAAAGATGAAGGTCTTAGGGATGTCTGTCTGTCGGCTCAGGTACACAAAACTATTTTAACGGTGGTCTTAGAAAGAGAAAATCAACAATTTTGGAAATGTCTGCTAATACACCACAAGAGCAGCAACAAAGCCACGAAATTAAAGAACGGGTTTAAATAACAACAAGAATTAGAACCTCATTAAGCAACTGCATGGAGTGACATTGGTTGAAGTTTGAAGCCCTGACTTGGTTGGTCTTCTGTTGGCTCCCTCACTTTACATTTAATTTCTGTTTGGGTGCCATTTAGGGAAAGAAATGAAGCAATTCAGAGGAACGATGAAGACATTCAGGGGAACAAATCTTAAAGCAATTCAATTGAAATTAATTCACAAGAAGTAAATTAGCAGCACAAACAGGGCACTCATTAAAAAAAAATGGGCTAGAATGAAAACCTGCAGCCACGGTGGTCCTCCATGACCCCAGTCATAAAGCATAATGAAAACAAGTTTCACATTAGAAACAATAACTTAAAGTATACAGGAGTTGCTAACTTTATCAATACCTTGATGTCACCTCTTTCTAAAGGTCTGGCAGGTAATGTTCTAATAATTTCAATATCACTTCCCTTATTAACATTTACAATTTAATAATGAAAAAAAAAAAAAGGAAACTGTCCATAATTATTTCAGGCAGAGATGTGTACCGTCAAAAGAGAAGACACAACCACTGATTAAAGGCTTCCCAAACTCCCACACGATGTAGCTGCAGGTTTTTGTTCCCACCCGAGTCCTAATCAGTGACAACACCTGATAACACTGAGCTCATTTAATTAGCGGGGATTATTGTCACTTTTCTTATTCTACATTCAGAAAAGCACAGCAGCATGATTTTTACATTTATAAGACATTTAGAAACATTTCTGCTTTTGCTAGAGATTTAAATGCTTAGCTCTCTTTTGTTGATTTCATGATATTTTACCCTTTCTCTCTGTAGTTTTCCCCTTCATTGTATCTTATTAATGACAATTGAAAAGGTGAAAAGAAGACACCCCTGAATCACGAAAGGCTGCAACAACTTTAACGTCAGACCCACTAATTAGTAAATAATGAATTAATTAAACAATTCAAACACATGGAAAAGAAGAATGAAAATCAAGATGAAAATATTGTTAAAAAGAAAAATAAATACAATATTCCCATATAAGTGCTTGGTACATTTTAATATATATATATATATATATATATATATATATATATATATATATATATATATATGTGTGTGTGTGTGTGTATATTTTTTAACCCATCCATCCATCCATCCATTATCCAACCCGCTGAATCCAAACACAGGGTCACGGGGGTCTGCTGGAGCCAATCCCAGCCAACACAGGGCATAAGGCAGGAACCAATCCCGGGCAGGGTGCCATCCCACCGCAGTATATTATATATATGTTGCATAGTTTACTGTCAAATAATACAAAGAGTACGCAACATGTGCTTTGCCCTCATTTGGGCTCATCAGGCGTACACACTCTACTGCCAACCCACCGCAGTATTTTTTAACCAAACTTCTAATTTCTATTTTGTTCCCAAAACACAGAATCTAGGAAATAACAGTTCACTTAATTAGCCCAGGAGTCCAATTAAAAATAGAAGCTGATTGCAACAAAAACCTGCGGCCACAATGTGCCCCTGGACCGAGTTTGGGAAGCATTGGATTAAACTGTAAATAGCAATGACAAATAATTTATATCACATACATAATACAAGCTATAATTGTCAATTATCATAGAAATAAATAAAACTAAAGTAAGATTAAAATGTGCCAGACATGTTTCTGTCTGTTTTATATGCAATACTATTCAAATTAATATGTCTAATGAATATGTGTCCTTAATCGCATCTTGTAATGCAATTAATTTTTAAAAAATCAAGCTTAATCGTTTAATTTAAATATATGACAATATGAAACAGACAATCTCATGAATTATAGGAAAAAGAAAGTAATTAATTCAGGTTAGATGTGTATTTTGCGTCATTTCTTTATTACCGTTTTTGTATTTACAGCTTTAGTAATTCTTGTGCTATCATAATTTTTTTTTAATGAAATCTGATGAATCAGTCTGTCTCCAAGTGTTGTATGCTGTTTTCTGATATATTTCAGATAAAAAAGACCTATTTAATTTAATTTAGTTTAATTATTTCAGGTAACGAAGAGCTGTGTTTTGAGGTAAGGTAATTATTTCAAATAAGAAAGACAGACATTTCAGTGTAACGTCGTTCTTCTTACTAGTCGTGGCACCAGACAATGACAACATGTTGAATGTTTAATAGCACATGCAAGTAAGAACTTCACTGTGTTTTGTACAACTGACATTAATGACCCCATAAGCCTGTATTAGTTTATTTCTCCAGACATGTAATGCTAGAAACTAAAATTTCAAACCTAGAAAAAGAAATTAAGATTCTTATTAAAAATGCCAGGTTTCTTCTTTGAATGATGACTAGAAAACACATTTGTGCCTCATCAGAGTAATTTTAGTGTACCTGCTTTACCTTTGGGTTATACATGGCACCAGAATCATTTAATCGGTCAATGGGAAATGACTTTATTGATGAGAGTATTCAGTGTGTGTTTGCCGTTGTTGCCTGACAACACCAATTACACAGCATCACATTATAGGAGGGACAGAAATAGTAAAAATAAGTATAATAAGTAAAAGATGTCTGCCTTGATAGGACTCAAGAATGGTAAGGACATAAGAATGGTTTGGGAACAGGCAGAATGGACAAAAGAGAAAGGCAAGAAAATAACCAAAACAAAGCAAGTAAAGTAAAAGGTTCATAAGTTGTTTAGAATCTTTTCCCTATACAACTATTCAAGGATGTTATCCATATTGTTGAACAAAGAAGTGACCATAGCAGCATTTTCAAAAGATTTGCAGTGAAAACTTCTTTCAATCGTGGGACAGCAACGGGTTGTCATTTCTAACAATTAAATATCCACAGCAACAGGGAAAAACTCAAGATGACGGCGAATTGATAAACGGCTTAAAATGGCAACGTGATGATTTTGCCACCAACACAAAAATAAAAATTAACATTAAAAAAAAATGTGCAATATGTTAAATTTAAATCACAAGGTTCAAAAACTAATATTTACAACCAAATGGATTATTTGCCTTCTTGTAGTGGGCTTCCTTAGCCGATGTCAAAACTCTTGTTCTCTCTTTTCAGTATAGGGGTCTGGTGTTTAGGATTTTATACTTTTCTGTGTTTTGAGTTTGTCTGCCTTTTAGTATTTTTTTTTTTTGCTTACGTTTTCTGGCTAAATGGTTTATATCATAGACAATAAAGTGTTACTATTTATTTATTTATTTTCATTTAATTGTTTATTGATACCTAGAGATTACAATATGCAAGCATTCTTGCTGAAGAAGGGGCCTGAGTTGCCTTGAAAGCTTGCATATTGTAATCTTTTTAATTAGCCATAAAAGGTGTCATTTTGCTTGGATTTTCTCTACATTCATAATGGCTAACACGGTACAACACCCTAGTACTTATTGATACCTATTAATTTGCCCTTTTAATGGATCCGCATTTCCACTTCAGTGCTTGTCACTGGTTGGATGTGATAAGAGCTTCTCTTGACATCAGAAGGTTGCACTGCCTAAGCGTCTGCCTCTTGATTTAGTGCAAATCTGAAAGTGCGTCTTCAATTCAGTGCCAAGGTTTGTTCATCCTGTGGCGGTGTTCAACTGTTGATCTGGTGTGGTATGGAGTGTGGTATCAAATATAAGATAAGTCACATCCTGTTTTTTTAATAAGGTCAAGGACTTTGGAAAATATTTTGAATGTTGTCACAATGCAGATAAAAGCATCAAGTGTGGTTAATATTTTGTGTTATGTGATTCACTTTTTTTAACAGTGTCGATCCGTCATGTTTTTAAAAATGACAAAATATTCAAAACCTCAAGATTTACAGGTTAAGACCTTGTATTTCAGTTGATTTTCAATCTCCCAAAGCTATTTTTCCCTTTACAAATGTTGAGGATTTTTTTTTGTCCTGAAAAGAGCCTTGAGCTCCATAGAAAAAAGTCTTAAATCCTTTGGTGTGTCATGAGAAATAAGTCTGAAACTCATATGATCCATTGTGAATTGTCTCTAAGCTGTTTTACCTTTATGATAATTATTTATAAAGATAAACTCAGTTGTTCTTTGTTATGGTCAGTTCCCACAGTATATCTTTAGAAATGTATGAGATGTATGGCTCTTGGTATTTACCTACTTATATCACACATACGTTATGTTCTGCTGTGGTAAACAAGTGAAAGATCATAAGCTTAAAATTAAAGTGAAAAACAGACCAATGCATATAAAGTTACTGAGCTACTACAGGTACTATAACAATACTGTAACAATACAAACCAGATAACGATAACTAATCTGCACGCCACCCCAAGCACTGATATATGAAGAGTTCCAAAAGTCCATTTGATTCAAATAGTTATTAAGTAATCCCAACAATCCCATATTTTGCATTTCAGTTTTATTGTGGGATACGTGGTATGAATGTGTGGCTTTATTTAAACAAAAATGGATTCATTGCTTCATAGTGAAAAACAAAAATAAAATCTACAATAATGAAAACAAAAATTCAAAATAGTTGCATTAAAAATAAAGTAATAGAAACTAATGTGAGGTTTACAGCAGTGGTTCTCCTTCTGTGGGGCGGGCCCCCCTAAGTAACAAAAAGGGGGACGTGAAGATGTGAAAAAAAGAAAACAAGAATCAAAAATATGAAAATACATCTATTGAAACCAAAACAAATTAACTTAAACTACATTCTGATACTAAAAAAATAAATATAGAGTTAGATAAATGTCGATAAAAGTTAAGCAGGTATAATAAAATATGCATCTATGATATATCATTAATTAAAAAAGAACAAATTGGTATTAGTGGGCTTCTTTCAAAAAAACGTTATGGGGGCACAATTAAAACTGTTATGAAAACTCGGGTCGCAAATACGCAAAGGTTGAGAAACGCTGGTTTACAGTGAAATTTGCTGCTTTTATTCCAACTGCAAAAGGACGCATTTAAGCTTAAATGGTGTCACATTTTGGTCCTACAGAAGAGTAGAATCATTTGTTTTTAAAATGACATATAAATATATCAGGTTAAAAATGTAAGTGAGAAAAGCCTGGGTAAGCTGCTCGATTTGAATGAATAGCAGTGAGCTCCATAACATTTCCAGGAAAATTTTGCATTACTTTCAAAGAAAGAATGGGATGTATTTCTGTTTTTCCAATTGTATTACATGTAAGTGTTTGATGTTCAAAACATTGTTTAGATATCTGAACTCTTGTGAATTTACGCTGATCTTTATAAGAGTTTTGAATATTATTTTGAATAGTATGTAATACTAATTATATATGTTCACGTATGAATACTCTCTAACGTAGTATATATATTAACAGGGTAGAAAATGCAGCACAAAAAGAAACCAGAGCAAGACTTGGGAAAGCATGCAGTGAATATGGAAGACTTCAGCCCATCTGGAAGTCCAGACAGTACAGCCTGAGAACAATGGTCAGACTTTATAACAGCCATGTTAAACTTGTTCTTTTGTATTGCTCTGAATGCTGGCGTTTTGTCATGGGGGGACTTGTGGATGTGGATGTCTCACGAAGATCTGTCATATCTTCTGGCCCGAGAAGACCTCTAATGAAGACCTTTACAAGAAAACTAAGAGCTAGAGTGTGGTGTTGGAGATCAAGCGCCAAAGAATGGCCTCAAAATTTATCAGAACCTAAGGCGCCAAGCTCTGAGATGGATTCCATCTGGAAAGCTCAGACAAGACTGGCCTGCAACAACCTGGATAAGTGAGCTGAAGCAGGTGGACCTAACATGGGGTGAAACAAAACACGTAGCTCAAGACAGAATGAGATGGTGATAAGTCGCTGATGCATTATGCTTCTTTTGGCATGAAGAGGATTCATAAAATAAAATAATTGCTAGGATATTCCTGTGGCAGTAATTACATTTCAGAATGAAACATAGCCTGTGGTGGTCCGAGGTACAAACAGGGAATCTGTGCAAAATTTGGTGGAGAGAGGTTCAATAGTGTGAATTTACATTACAGACAAACAAAAGCTGGGGTACCCGGCATTGTTCGGGGTGGAGGCGCCAACTAAATTTTGGAATGATGCAGAGCCTATGGTCGCTCCCTGTATAAATAGGTAATCGGTGCAAAATTTGTCTGAGATACGCTCAATGGTGTGGATTTGCATACCAGATAAACACAGGAGGGGCACCTGGCACTGCCTAGGCTGGGAGCATCAATTAAAGTTTGGCACAAAGCATAGCCTATGGCACAAATAGGGATTCTGTTCAACATTTGGTGGTTAGAAAGCAGGGGTACCTGAAATTCCACGGGGAAGGGGCACTGGCTAAATTTTGGAATGAAACATAGTCTATGATCCTCCACTGCACAAATGAAGAATCTGTGGAAAAGCTGACAATGGTCTAGATTTGCATAAACACAAGTGGGGGTACCCGGCTCTGCTCTGGGTTGGGTCACCAACAAAACTTTGTAATGAAACGTAGCCTATGGTGTTTCCCTATACAAATGGTAATCGGGGCAAAATTTGACGGAGAGAAAGGTTTAATAATGGGGTTTTGAGGTACCTGGCACTGCCCGGAAAGGGGGCACTGACTACATTTTGGAATCGCACATAGCCTGTACAAATGAGGAATCTGTGCAAAATCTGATGAAAATAAGATCAATAGTGTGGATTTCTATACCAGACAAACACGTATGCAGATTTCAATATTTGATTGTTTAAATATACTGTAATATCAGGTTATAGTAACATAAATATATAATTTTACCATATTTCATATGTTACAGATAGAGCCTGAAAATTGGGTAAACCTAGTATTACCCGGGTAAAGCTCACACTATCCAAAGAGAGGTAAAGTTAGAAATATTGCAAGCTTTACCCGGGTAATGCTAGGTTTATCCAATTTTCTGGCTCTACGTGTGACACATTTCACAAACCAATGCTTCCAGAGTGGCATGGTGATGCAGTGCCCAGTCCTTCCTCCCTCTCGAATTCAGTGAGTAGAGTCTGCACAGTGTCCTCTGTGCATATGTGCATTTTCCTCCAGGTACTTTGATTTTTCTCCCACATTCCCATCGATGTACAAGGCAAATACTTGATGACTCTAAACTGTCCAACTGACATCCTGTCCTGTCTGTGCCCGATGATACCAGAATAAATGCTGCCAACCGTGCAAACATGAATTAGCTATCAGAATATTGCTATTCATGTTATATTTCTGTTGTCTAAGCTGATTCGTTTTACAAATGTCGTTTGTGCAAAATATGTCACATAAATTGTTGACAACAGATATTAAAATTAGATCAAATAAAAACTCCTTGCCTATATGTTACTATACATTCGTGTCGAGTCTTTCCTACTGTAGGCATGAAATCTTTACTTGCGATTTAATTAAATCTTTACTTCAGATGCCTTGTTGATTTAAGGGCTCCAGCACAACACACCAGCACACTTACGTCTAGAAAGCAATAGCTTCAGTTTCGCAACAGCAGTCATCACAAAGCCTCAAGTTATAGTCCTATAAAGCAACTTATTTTAACATTTTGTGAGATTTCCTTACAACTAATAGAGTAAGCATTTTTTAGCAGTTCTTCTCCAAATTCCTCCTTTATGTACATTTTCTACTCGTTCTCATCCCTTGTAGTTTTCATTTTTGTTTTTGTTTTTGTTTTTAGCCCATCCACATGAGTTAAATGAGATAAAATGTTACCTGGCTCTTCATTTTCACCTGTCCGATTCTGACCAATCCTTGAAAGGGTGATCACCGTGTATGTAGTGTCCTCAGCCATGAAGCAACAGAGAGAGAGAGAGAGAGATAGAGAAACAGCTGGGAGGAAGACGAGGAGCTTATGAATGGCAGCACCAATATGACGGCCGCCTTAAGCGCCAAGTTCAGGAAATGTGGTCATGTGTAGGTGAAGGCAGTACTCGGTGTTCAGACGCTCACGTAATAAGTCTGCAGTAAACCAAGCAGCTTTCAAACCACACTTATTTACCACACTGATTGAGCTGTTGACCCAAAAAAAATGGGGCAAGTTCTCCCAAAGTCTAAAGGGTCTTTTATTCAAGTATTCTGATTTTTCTAATGCATCCCAAAGGTCAGTTTTTGACTATAAATGAGTAGCATACGAATAAGTGTAGGTGTTTGCTTTGTGGTGGGTTTCTACGTTGTTCCAAGTTCTCTCTGGATAGATATTGGTTCCCCTCAACCCTGAACTTAATATAAGGGGGGGTTGAATAAATGAATAGATAGATTGATTCAAAATGCCCCTTGTTTTCTTGGCACACATGCAACATAAATTGGACTTTATATATTAACTTAGTTTTATTGTGAACTTGTGGTTGATTTTCACTACAGAGAGGAGCATAATATAACTTGAATGGGCTTATATTTCCTTCTTCTCCTTTTCCCAAGTGGAGACCACCAACTGTCAGGAATATAGGCGAATTACTAGTTTTTGCCTCCATAATTTTAGCACTATACCCACTGGACAAAACTGGCAGCACTGTGAGGATGATGTTTTTTGATTTCTCCATTACATTCAGTACCATCCAGCTGTTCTTCTCATTGGGTGAACTCAGAGATATGCAGGTGGATGAGCCTATGGGATCCTAGATAATGGACTCTCTGTCAGGCAGATTTATTTAGCATTGGCGGATATAAGTCTAAGCCTAAATAACTCTTACCTATTTGTTCCTCAAGTCATTTCCTAAAATAACTATGTAATAGTTGTGCCCCCTCAATTGGTAGATCACATGTTCAATGACAGGTTTTCGCTTGTCTATCATAAGGCATATCTCAAAATGGAACCAACGTCTAAGGGTACCTGTGGCTCCCCATCGCACAGATTCTTCATTTGGACCACTGTGTTATTCTAGAAGCACTCAATTATTGCTGATCCTGCACTCCGTGAACCCATCATGCTCATTGGGTGAACTCAGAGATATGCAGGTGGATGAACTTATAGGGTCCTAGATAATGAACTATCTGTCAGGCAGACTGCAGTTGGTGAGACTCAAGAACAGTCAACGGAACCCTGGAGCACCACAAGTAACAGTCGTGTCTCTTGTTCTCTTCACTCTGTACACCTCCTACTATAAATATTATAACAGCAGGTCAAGTCAATTGCAGAAACTCTCAGATGATTCTGAACTTATGGGGTGAATTGATGAGGGGGATGAGACAGAGGAGAGGAGTCAAGTGGAGGACTTTGCTTCTTGGTACAGAAAGAGTTGTCTGCAACTCACATCAGCAAACCAAGGAACTGCTTATTGACTTTCAACGCACCAAAGAGCTCTACACCCGGTGGTACACTGCTACAGGTACTTGGGGGTCCACATTAATGACAGCTTGGACTGGTCTCGGAACAGAAAGAAACTATAGAAGTAAGGGCAGAGCAGACTCTTTGTTCTTAGGTGACTTTAATGTGGAAAGTGATATCCTTCACATCTTCTACAACTCTGTGATAGTCATTGTGATTTTATGCACTGTACTGTGCTGGTGACATCATTTCAAGAAAGGCCCACCTTGTCAACAAGCTAATTAAAAAGTGCAGACTCAGTTATAGGACACACTCTGGATCCCCTGCAGGTAGGAGTAGAGGAGAGGATGATAACAAGAGTTCCTTTATGACAAATGTTGTGCATCCTCTCTCTGACACACTAACACGGAGGACTTTCAGCCATTTAATCATTCAGCAGAGGTGTGTCTCTAACACAACTGGGTGTCCTTAATAGTAACAGCTGTATAGCACCTCACTGTAAGTGGGACAGCCAAATCGGAAGTTTTCTTCATTTTAGTCATTTTGTTGTGTATTTGAAAGGAGCTTGTTGTTTGAAATAATATAACAATATTTATTCTCTTGTTTTGAATTTTGATAAAAAGCCAAATTTCCACCAGGGATAAACAGTGCTACCTATATGTCTGTTGTCGAGCACGTGAGATTAGGACATGTCTAACGGGGACATTTTTGTTAGATATTACAGGGATGGATTATAACACAATCTCAAACCTAAATTCTATTTGCCCTAAAGTGGAGGACAATCCAGAGGACCACTGATATCACTTCCACCAAGAACACCGATCAGCCCACCCCTTCCACTTTAGCTCCGCTATTTAAAGCCCCCACAACGGGAAGTCCTTGTCACTCTAGATCCTGACTTCATGTAGACCACTTTTTTTTCAATATCATATTGCTACTGACATATTTCTTCCATGCTTGAAATTAGCACCTATTTCAACATGAACGTTAAATGGGGTTACCCACTGGTACCTCAAATCTTTATCCTACTGTTTTTTATTATATTATATTGTCTATCTATAACAGTGTGCAACAATAATAATAAGCAGAGTTTAATGGTGGAAGATCTTGCAGCAAACAAATCTTCATTCTCTGGAATATCGTGGAACAGTGCGTCAAATACCATTGAGTTTATCGACTTCAAGAAAGTTTTCAACAGCATTCACTGGAAATCACTCTTGCAGATCCTGCGCTATTGTAACGTACAAACAGTCTTCATTAATTTACACCTGCCCTCATGCTGATGTGTCAAGATAGAGTCCAGCAACACTGTCTTCTCTGAAATAGTCACCGGCATTTTTTCAGGGATGCATTACTACAACTATGTCAAGCAACATGTTATCTTCTCCAATTATATCACTTTGATCAAAATAAAAAACGAGAAGGAACTCATGGATGTCAAAAGGGAAGTGAGCAAAATTGGCCTTAGAATAAGTGTAGAGATATCAAAGATCATGTACATCGGCGAAATGGAATCACAGTTGAAACACAAAGGCTGGAGGAGGTGAAGAAGTTTACATACCTGGTCAGCATCAAGTGCCAAAATGGAAACAGAGAGACCAGTGTGAAGTGTCTGATTGGAAAGGGGTCAGCTGTTTTCCAGAAAATGTGGAACATCTGGCCTTTGCAGACAATTTCCCTTAAGACATGCCTCAATTGTGATCCCAACGGCCATTTACATGAGCAAAACCTGGATGTCAGCTACCATCACAAGGAACATCAACATGTACCAGTGGCTCTGTTTCCGATAAATATTGAAGATCAGATATTTTGACCACATCTCCAATCAAGAAGTGTCCTGAAGAAACTTCCACATCATAGTTGCCCAAAGATGACTACACTGGGTAGATCACATCCTTCGAATGGAGGACCACTGAATCCCCAAAGTGACCTTGGGATGGACACCTCCAGGAATGAAACACCACCTAGGACTCCTTTGCCACACATGGAGATGTACATTCAACCTGAAGATCCTGGATGTCACATGAGATGAAACCAAATGCTGCAAGCAATCAAAAACGATGGGCGGAGCTAGCCTGATATGCTATTTAGCATTGGCGGATATAAGTCTAAGCTTAAGTAACTCTTATCCATTTATTCCTCAAGCCTTTTACCTAAAACAGCTACGTAATAGTTGTGTCCCCTCAATTGGTAGATTGCATGTTCAATGACAGGTTTTCGCTTGTATATCATAAGGCATATCTCAAAATGGAACCCACTTCTAAGGGTACTTGTGGCTCCCCACAAATTCTTCATTTGGACCACTGTGTTATTCTAGAAGCACTCAACTATTGCTGCTCCTGCACTCCGTGCACCCGTCATGCTTTCCCGAACAACAGCTAATCATGTATGTTAAAGTGGCATCTAACTGCGATCATATTCAATACCTTATTTTGTTTTAATTCTATTGCTTTTCTGACTAAAATGTTGATGATTATGGAATTCTGACAATCACAACTAATTAAACTTAATACAATGAAAACGTTTCCATCATGAACAACTATATCAGGGGTGTCAATCTTGGAGGGCCGCAGTGACCGAAGGTTTTCATTCCAGACACTGTTTTAGTTGATAGCCAATTACTTCCACAAATTTCAACTGCCTTCTTTTGTCTTAGTTTTAATTGAGTTGTTTTTTAAGATTCAACACCCACAACAAACGTGGGAACTAAGCAGTCAGACCACCGAAGGTTGGCGTGGGACTGTTATTTTGCTGGGTCTCTTCAAGACGTAAGCACACCGGTGTGTGGTGCAGACCTCCTTGTGCATCACCAGGTCCCTCTGCTGCACTGCCTGACTCAGTGACACACCAAAGTGTGACCACAGCTCATTGGCTCTCACCTCTGCAAAGCTGCAGCTATGGTTCTCTCACACGTTCTTCACTTCCTCTGAAGACTCAGAGCAGTTAGTCTGATAAATCTCAATCAAATGACTCTTACATTTAAAATTATTATCATTATTATTATTATTATTATTATGAAACTTGCCTGGGTATTCTGGTATCTACTCTCTATAAACCCTGGCAGTCTTTTAACACATGCACTCAGAAACATAATGCAGAATTTCTAGTGTTCGATTCTCTAAGCCCCTCCTAAATGGTGGTCTTGCTGTCAATACAAGAAACCAAAAAAAAAAAACACAAAAAAAGTACTTTAGTACCCTTACATAACAGAACACAGGAAGAGGAAGTGCAGTGTCTCTATTGAAGGAGTGAACATTGGTGAGTCTAATGACTCACTTTAACAAAGATTGGCTGATCTTGAAGGGAAATTCTTTAAAATAAAGAAAAAAAAATCTAGACTGGTTCATGGGATAGACACAAGGTACAAAGATTAGAGTGGAGGATACAATTATCCATCTGCTCCGCGAGGCTTATTGTTACCTGGACAAAGCTGGCCACACTGTGATGTTTTTTGATTTCTCCAGTGCCTTACGTACTTTCTAGCCATCTCTGTTCAGGGGTAAACTCAGAGACATGTAGGTGGATGAGCCTGTGGTGTCCTGGATAATCGACTATCTGTCTGGCAGCCCACAGTTTGTGAGACTCCAGGACTGTATCTATGATACGGATGTGATTTGGAAGGAACAGTCCTGTCTTCGGGGCCGTGTTAACAGCATTGGTATTAGTGGGCTCCTTTCAAAAAAACGTTAGGTGGGCGCGATTAAAACTGTTATGAAAACTCGGGTCGCAAATACTTAAAGGTTGAGAAATGCTGCGTTAAGACAACCCTACGGCTATCTCCTTTTCTGTTCACTCTGTACAATTCTGACCAGAAATATAAAAACAGGTCATGTCACATGCAGAAATTCTCTGATGATTCTGCATTTAAGTGGTGGGCTGATAAAGGGGATGAGACAGAGGAGAAGATTCAGGTAGAGAACTTTGTTTCTTGGTTCAAAGAGAATTGTCTGCATCCCAACATCAGAAACCAAGGAACTGCTTATTGGCTTTTGCCACACCAAAGAGCTTCTATGTCCAGTCATTATTCAGGGAGTGGATGTAGAAGTGGTCCACTCCTATAAGTACTTGGGGGTCCACATTAATGACAGTTTCAGCTGGTCTTGGAACACAGGAACTATATAAGAAAGAGCAGAGCAGGCTCTTTTTCCTTAGCAGACTGGATTATTTTAATATGGGAAGTGACATCCCTCACATCTTCTACAACTCTGTGATGGCCAGTGTGGTGTGCTGGGCTGGTGACATCACTTCAAGGGATTAAGGGGATTTAAACCGGAAAGGAAGGGAGAGAGAGAGACATCGAGTGGTGAAGCAAGGAGCGACAGTCTGTTAGCTCCATGAATCCACTTGTGAGCCACCTGCTGAAAGAACGTTTATTTTACCCAGGGTTACAAGTGAGACGCGTCTCTGAAAGACAAACTTTTTTTGTAGTTGTTCTGAAACGATCAACCTATGGACTGGTAGGACAGAAGGTTTATGCTGTTGGCATCGGCTGCCTGTGTACTACTTTGTTTTTTTCCACCATTTCATCATCCTCTTGAACTTTAACAACAGTAAACCAAACTGTGGTAATTTGGGGGAAACGGGTTATCTTTAGCGATAGCATTTTTCACCCTAATTTGTAAAATTTTTGTCTTTATTCCTGGTACTCGTTTGTTGGGGAGTTGTGTTTAAAATGTCTTGCCTGTTAATATTTCTTTAATGCTTTTTATCGTATGCTGATCTGGGATGTGTGGTGAGTGGGTCAAAGAGTGTTGGTCACGTAACCCCGAAAGATTTCTGTAAAGTTCTGTTATTACTCTAGAGGTGTTCTGATCATGCGGCTTCCCTGGGCTTAGCTGATCTCACAGGGTAGCGGAACAATCGACCTATTTATGTATTTCTTTATTCAAAGAGCTTCTGTAAAAAAACAAATGTATCCTGGGGACAAATAATCCTGCCATCTACGCTAAAATGTGTATCTGTCTATGTTATCCTGCCTACTACACTAAAACTCATATCTATCTATCTATCTATCTATCTATCTATCTATCTATCTATCTATCTATCTATCTATCTATCTATCTATCTATCTATCTATCTATCTATCTATCTATCTATCTTATTCTGTTTTAAACTGTCATCCTCCTGTCCATTTTTGTGTCTGCTGACTCCAAATCAAGATTGGGATTTAGGCAGAAACCATCACAGTGATCTGGTCTATTGGGGGGCACATCCACACTCACACAAGGTCAGTTTCGAGCTACCAGTCAATCTATATCGCTCTTCCTTCGGGTTGTGTGACCAAAGCTAATGTGTTCAACAGGATCGTGGGATATCCTATTGAACTAATTCTGAAATAAGAGATTTTGCACTGGCTTCTGGTTAGATCACGGCAGAAGAGCCATCAAGATAGCAGTGTTCTTGTGTTTGACATGTCTTTCACTATATTAAAAGAACAAACGCAAACTATACCGAGAAGAAGAAGAAGGAAGCATCACATTTATTTAGCACTTTTCTTGCAACTTCAAGTGCTTTAAATAGACAGTAGGGGAGCCCCTTCATAGGGGAGCCCCTTCAACCACCACCATTGTGCAGCATCCACCTGGATGATGTGACAGCAGACATTCTTATGCCAGTATAGTCACCTTACATATTCATTTTCCATTGCTTATCCAAAACCAATCCGCTGGGGCAAACAATCTCATCAGTGAAGACCACACGTCTCTTTCCCTTGCCACACTTGCCACCTCGTACTGTGGGATTCCAAGGTGTCCCAATATCATCTGGGAGATATAAAGGGATGAAGAAGTAAAAGAGATAATTAGCTAATTAGGGGCAAGAGATGATTAGGAGGCCAGAATGACTAGGCCCGAGAGGGCAGTTTAGCCAGGACATCAAGATGAATAAAAATCTTGCCCCTTTAACCCCTTAACCGCCCTCTGCCGGATATATCCGGCATCGTAGCGTTATTGCTGACGCCTTACTGCCGGAATTATCCGGCACATTTGCCTATGGTTATGTGAATGCCTGGCGCGTAGTATAACTGACAGTTTGGCGTGGGTATTATTACTACATTGTATTTCGACAACTCTGCGGTTGTATTGGCCGCTCACGTGATGTGATTCGAAAGTGAAAGCTGTGAATATGGCGAAACGTAAACTGACTTCAAGTGAGGTTTTGCAGGCGATTTTGGACAATAATTCTGATCATGATTGTAGCAGTTCTGAAGAAGATTTTAGCGACAATGATGATCAGACAATGATGATCAGCAACGTGCGCTGCATGATACTGTGAATGACGACACATCGGATGATGGCGATGAGTGGGTGTATCCCCAGCATCTCAACTGGACTGCTGCCCATTATCTGAGCCAGATAAGAAAGATCCAAACCGTGACTGCTTGTTCAAGCTATGTCCTTTGATTGACCATTTATTTGAAACATTTCAGCAGGTATTTCAGCAGGTAAATACTGCTTGAATAAATGTAAAGTAAAAAAAACGAAAATTGTTCAGATTTCTCCTGGCATGGGGAATATTTAGGGAGTTGGCGGTTAAAGGGTTAATTTACCTTTTTATAATTCTGTATCAGAAACATCAGGAACACAAGCATGTCTTTCTGTATCATGAAAGATTCTGTGTGATGCTGCTCAGAAGTACAAGGTGGAGCGGCTTTTGCCTGCAGATTGCATGTTGGGCGTGTGATTTTTCTGATGTACATCCTGATAGCATTCTACATTTAGCTAATTTATTGTATATGGTAACAGAGTAAAATTTTAGATTTTCCAACCAGTTGGCCCCCTGATTGCCCAGAAACCACTGTCATGAATGTACACCTGTGGACTACCCTCCAGGCTTTGAAGAGGTAAGTTAGTTCCACCCTGGGACAAGAGGAGGTGCTGATGCTAACATTATCTTCTGTGTTACTCGTAACACTGAGGGAAACACTCAAGGAGAATTCCTACCCCTGACCAAACTGCCAAGAGAAGGCTCTGCCCCTACCAACAAAAATAAAAATAGAGCCACTACTGAAAGGTGGCACCAGATACTGGGCAAACATTCAAGAAGGACAGAGCCCCAACTGCTTTTATTAAAGTATAAGGCTGACTTTTCTATTAGCCAATTATTTTTGTTTTCTTTATAAAGGGTGACCCAGCTGGTACTCAAACCTTGGGCCTACATACTCTGGTCTGCTTTCCTGGCAAAGTTACCCCAGAAGAGGTCACCAATGAAAGTGTAAGCATACCCAAAAAAAACAAAAACTGGTAGCAATCATCTACAGAGATGATCTACTGACACCAAACAGTAGTATTTGCCCTACTTGGATGAAGATACCAGACAAACTAACTTTAATGAATCTGGATGTTTACCTCCTAAATTCACTTTCAGACTTTTTAGATTTGTTTTTCTTGCAGTTTATAACTTTTAGTATTCTAAGAGTGATTTCATTATGATTCCATTTTGTGTTAGGACCACCAACATGTTATGCTTGCTTTAGTTTATAGCAACATCACTCAGTGCCAGTCACACAAATAGGAAGACACTTGACATGTGACTTTGTTCTCACATCCCACCTATTTAAGATGCTGGCGCATAATGCTCAGTATCCAAAACTACTATTGGACCCAGGATTTGCACAAGGAAATCTGTTGTGATGTAAAACGATGCCTGGCCTACTTTGGTTATTTTAAAGAAACTGGCCTAGCGAGGGACAAACTGATGGTTTGTTCTTCCTTTAATCAGATCTGAGCTGCCTCATGTCTTCTTTCCTGTGGTCTGTAGTTTTTTTTCTTCCCAGAATGGTAGAAGGTTTACTTACCTTGAGGTGCCTGCAGTAACCTGTGAAGTTTTTTTTTGGTTTTTCCCCTTTCACTCTTTCATCAGTACTTCCTTGTGAGACCGAGTTCAATCTTCTCTGGTGTTGACGTGTCTCGCTGTGTAGCACAAAGCTCTGACGACTGTTAGCCTCAGCTGGATAGCCTGTTTGTGAGATTTTGCTTTTTTGAGGATGCTGATTCTCTAACTGCAGACCAGGATGTGCACTTCTCTGTTGGGCCTCATAGGTGATTGACCACACTGTATGGAAATTTAAGTGAATGCCCTGCCCCCACTCATTCACAGCTGCTCACGCCTACACCTCGACACGTATCTCAGTCTGTTAGAGGTGTAAAGTTCTTCTGAAGTGATGTATGTGTAGATAGCCAGTCTTTGACATCCTGTGATAACAGCATTAGAAAAAAGTCGAGGCTCATGGAACTTCATTTGTTGTAGGAGGCACTACCAACCAGATGTTTTCTACTCCTAAAACTGGCAACATACAAAAATGTCCCCTCTTTAACAATCAAGTAAGTTATTTTCATAATAAAGTGCCTGAATATGTAAGGCTGACATCTGCTTCAGCTTGCACTTCCACATGGGGACTTGTTATGGGATTATAATGAATTTTTCCTGTGTCTTTCAGTTCTGAGTTCCATTTACAGTGTGCAAGGGATGTTCAAAAAGTTTCCACAATTTTTTTTAAAAACTCTATTTATTAAGAATTTCAAAAACAAATGACATCACTTTTCTACATAGTCATCCTCCTTTTTTCCCAGCGCCGTACCAACTGTTTTATGACCAATTAATACTCCTCCTGCCTTCACCGTTTTTCCCATGAAAATACAAAAGTGCGGAAACTTTTTCAATCTCCCTATATCCTGGGTCTGCTTCTCTTTTCGATTTACATGCTTCTGTTAGGTCAGATTATCTTGGGGCATAACGTGAGCTACCACAGCTATGCTGATGACACACAACTGTATGTATCAATAGCGCCTGATGACCCTGACTCTCTTGATTCACTGACACAATGACTTACTTATGTTTCTGAATGGATGACTAGTCATTTTCTCAAACTAAATAAGGAGAAAACAGAAATTTAGTGAATGGCAAAAATGGATATGATGAGGGTATTAGAAATAACTTGATGCATTAGGATTAAAAGTCAAGACGGAGGTAAAGAATTTAGGGGTTACTATTGACTCTGACCTGAATTTTAAATCACATATTAATCAGAGGGTGGCACGGTGGTGCAGTGGTAGTGCTGCTGCCTCGCAGTTAGGAGACCTGGGTTCGTCCTCCCTGTGTGGAGTTTGCATATTCTCCCCGAGTCTGCGTGGGTTTCCTCAGGGTGCTCCGGTTTCCTCCCACAGTCCAACGACATGCAGCTTAGGTGGATTGGCCCTAGTGTGTGCTTGGTGTGTGTGTGTGCCCTATTATAACATTGCAAGATGCTGGGAAATTAGTTCACACTTTTGTTTTCAGTCAACTAGATTACTGTAACACACTCCTCACAGGACCACCCAAAAAAGACATCAATCGATTGCAATGAGTGCAGAATGCAGCTGCCAGAATCTTAACTTCGAAAAGAAAATCCGAACACATCACACCAGTCTGAGCGTCATTATACATTATATGTGCCATTTAGAATTGACTTTAAAATACTGCTTATAGTTTACAAAGCCTTAGATAATCTCACTCCATCTTATATTTCAGAATGCCTCTCACTTTACACTCCAAATCGTAACCTTAAATCTTCAAATGAGGGTCTTCTTATAATCCCAAGAACTAAACTTAAAAGAAGTGGTGAGATGGCCTTCTGCTGTTATGCACTTAAAATCAAGAATAGTTTACCGATAGAAATTCGGCAGGCTAATACAGTGGAACACTTTAAAAAACTGCTAAAAACTCATTACTTTAACATGGCTTTCTCAGAGCTTCATCTTAGTTTAATCCTGATATTATGAATATGCATTTAATTATCATTGTCATTCATGGTGGCTCCAAAATCCGTACTAACCCCTACTTTCTCTGCTGTTCTTTTTCCGGTTTTCTGTGGTGGCCACAGGTCCATATGACCATTATCATCAAATTCTTCCATGAGAACCCTGAATACAGTGAGGACTGATTGAGGTCATTTATGTTACGTCGACTGCCTAGAGGGGACTGGGTGGTCTTGTGGCCTCAGAACCCCTGCAGCTTTTTTTTTTCTCCAGCCGTCTAGAGTTTTTTTTTTTGTTGTTTTTTTCTGTCCTCCCTGGCCATCGCACCTTACTTTTATTCAATGTTAATTAGTGTTCCCTAATTTTAATTCTTATTTATTTTGTTTTTTTCTCTTTCTTCATCCTGTAAAGCACTTTGAGCTCCATCATTAGTGTGAAAATGTGCTATAGAAGTAAATGTTGTTGTTGTATTTACAAACTTGAGCATCAACTGCAACACATGGGTTTCGACTAAAAATGCACCAATGTTCATTCCAAAGGTGAGAAGTGGACCAGGAGATGAAACACAACCAAAACCTTAATAACAAACCCTTTTTACACCAAAGCAAAATCACTAACTAGAAATCAAAGTCAGGGAGAAAACTGTATGATCAGAAGCCACAGATTCGAGGAGAAGATGCACTGATGTCTGATGGTGTTTTTATCTAAGTCATGGATACGGAATGAATCTTTGTGCCAGATTTAAAGGGTGTCACTGCTGATGCCAGGCAGGGTGATGACTGAAACAGTTTTTCCATAATGACTGGACCCAGCATGCCATTAATGGGAATCACAACATTGAGTCACCCAACTGCAAAACAAAATAATGCTGAGGATGGACAGGATTAGAAATGAGGACATTAGAGGGTCAGCTCAAGTTGGACAGTTGGGAGACAAAGTCAGAGAGGCAAGATTGTGCTGGTTTGGACATGTGCAGGGGAGAGATGCTGGGTATATTGGGAAAAAAATGCTAAGGATAGAGCTGCCAGGGAAGAGGAAAAGAGGAAGGCCTAAGAGAAGGTTTATGGATGTGGTTAGTGAGGACATGCAGGTGATGGGTGTAGCAGAGCACGATGAGGAGGACAGGAAGAGATGTAAAAAGATGATCCGCTGTGGCAACCACTAAAAGGAGCAGCCAAAAGAAGAAGAAGAAGAGATCTAGTAAACATTATAATGCAAGGAAACCATTTGGAAAAGTTCTAGAGAAAAACCAACCCATATCCTCATGTATTTTTTGATCTCACATATCTTTATACTAGACAAAGAGCCCGTTTCGACAACGTAAGATGAAATGGGCATGAGTGGAATAGTAATAAGTGTAAGCACCACAAACCTGATATAGGTGTATTGAATGAATGTGTAATTGAATCAGAATGCGTAATTAGGCCTCGAGCTGTAGTCAAAATCGCCTTTCAGGCCTCTAGAGCTTTAATCGAAGTCGCCTTTATCTTTGAATTTTTGCGGCCGTAAATCCACCGCCTGCCGCGATGTTGGGGTTGGATGTCGGTCGAAGTCGCCTTTCTCTTTGAATTTTCACGGCCGTAAATCCGCCGCCTGCTGCGATGTCGGTATCGTAAGGTTTTTCGGGCAGCTGCGCAGAAAGCGACTGTGCATTCGGCTTCGGACGGACGTGAGTGGGTGAGTGAGTGAGTGAGTGAGTGAGTGAGTGAGTGAGTGAGTGAGTGAGTGAGT
The DNA here is from genome assembly GCF_900747795.2 of Erpetoichthys calabaricus. Taxonomy (NCBI): domain Eukaryota; kingdom Metazoa; phylum Chordata; class Cladistia; order Polypteriformes; family Polypteridae; genus Erpetoichthys; species Erpetoichthys calabaricus. The sequence continues at coordinate 9,099,044 of NC_041405.2, read as the reverse complement.
GAGTGAGTGAGTGAGTGAGTGAGGCTGGCGAATTATGTATTAAGATATAATATGCTACCGTGGTTGTCCGTTTGTCTGTCTAGGATTTTAAATCACCTGTAGCTCGCAAACCATTTGAACTATTGACCTGAAATTTGGTACACATATACTACATGACCTCTACTATCCGCGTTTGGGGTGATGATTGACTTCCAAGGTTATTTCTCTTTTTATTTTATTTTATTGTAGAATCGACTCTCTGCAGCATGAGGCACATGCGTATGGGCGCCATTCTCATCCCTACCACCTTCGCCGTCACTTCTCCTACCTCTTCACATCTTAAATCATTCTTGAGGCAGATTGAAGTGGCACGTAAGTGAAAATGTAAAGAAAATGTACTATGTAATTGCAACACAAACACTGACTTAATCAGTTTTAACGTGAAAAGATGCACACGGAAGACGAGAAGAAGTGGGCCGCTAGGGTGGAGAAAAGAAGAGCTGCTCAGGAAACAGCAAGCGGGTCAACCTCTGAGCAAACGAATGATAAACGTACAGAGAAAGAGGATGAACACTAGGAATGCTCAAGTCAAGTGTATTCACTGCACGTTATCGTTATAGCAGTGCACCGTTACTGGTTTATTATAACAGCCAAGGCAAAACCACAAAATTTAGTAAACAATGTCTTAAATAAGAGCCAGGGATTAAAAACCAATATATTCCAAAAGTCAATAAGGAGCAAAAAAAAAAAACAAATTAAACTTAGAAAGCCTGACAAATACGCGGCTTCAGCCTCTCCTTAAGAAGAACAGGCAGGATCGCAGCACTGAAGATTTGAAGGGGCAATTCCTAAACACTGTTTAAGAGAAAGATCAGAGCTTGTAACACTGGGGCACGGACACGGGGGAAATCGGTGTCCTAAAAAAGTCAGTCAAGGACACTGTGCCATAAAGTGTTAGAAACCTTCAGCATCACATTACGAGATAGAAGGTGGAAATTAATATAGTCAGTAAATAGTGAAGACCACCTTTGAGGGGGCGATCCAGCAAATACACCTCTGACCAAATGCACGAAGGCAGAACTTTCCGACGCTTGTGTGTGGGTGTAAGCAAGCCAAGCACATGTGTGACCAGAGCAGGCTAAGTATAACAGATAAAGTTATAATTATAACACGCCGTCTAATCGATGTGCTCACTTACACGCCACTGATCAGTGTGATGTCTTGTGTGAAATTCATTCCTGATTTTGATCTTCCTTTTTTTTTTTTTCTGAGGGTCTGACTAGGAGGGGGTGCAGGATCGATCTGTATGGAGAAGGTTGATCGGGTACATCAACCCCACATAGAAGTCGGAAAAGATGAAGAAGAATGATCAACTTTCTTCCTATTATTTGTGAGAACTGTGTTAGACAAAGTGGACATTGCCCATTCTGCTTGGCTTTAGTGGCACCCCAGGCCTGTTAAGGCAGTAGATTTAATAGATATCCAGCTGCCCCTTTCCCTACTTGGATTCCAAACTAAGTAACTGAACTCCAGCTTATACCAGGACCCACCTGGATCTCCTCTGATAAAAAAGATGTAAATTAACCTTGCGTTGACATCTCCCCAGAGCAACATCTGCAAACCATTTAATCCAGAAGACGTAAAATGAACTCAAGCAATTACAAAGAGCTATAATTCAAAAAATTTCAACTCCTTTGAGGACACACTGATTTTGTAACTGGAAGTGACTTTAATTCAGTCAGGAGAAGCTATACATTCCCATTAAACTTAGTCGCACTCATCCCATTAGGATCTTTCTCTAACTCTCTCAGGTGGCTCTTTCAAGGGAACTCTGAGGAAAGTCCCACAGGAGCTCTACTCTCATTCCCCAAAATGGCTATCAACCTCAGAAACCTGCTGTCTATCCCTAACAAGCTATTCCTTGGAGAACTGAATCCGACAAACTCTTCACTTTGTGAACCTGAGAGCTGAGATCTGGTTTTGTCAAACTAAACAGACTGGGGAGCAGCCATCACTTCAAGACAGGGCTGTATTAACATATGGGCACAGTGGGCACTGACTGGGAGCCCCGTGAGGATAGGGGTGCACAATATTTTATTGATACCTACACATGCCCCGGAGGATAGGGGCACTTCATCATCTTGTGCCAGAAAGAGTAATGATCTGTGCTTTGAACTTGCAGATGCAGGGTAAAACCGAGGAAAGCACTGCACACCACAAGCAAAGAATCAATCAGCAAAGAGAAAGAGTGCACTCCACGGCAAGAAGAATCCTCCACTTGAACCCAGAGAAACAACAAAGTAACAACTGCATACAACATTTAACACCATCTTTAAAGATTTGGTATTGTAAAACTAGTTAGCTGTTCAGGATAAATTAAAACTCTAAATAGCAAGTAAACAGCCAGCCTGTGTTATACGTCTGTCTGCCTACTGTGTCTGCGTCCAGTCTTATATGTTGTCACAGGAGGCTGGGGGACAGACCCAGCCGGGACACCTGGAAGAACTGGGAGGTGGCGTTTACGTCCTCTGGGCCATGAGGGGGCAACCGCCCTGGATCAGGAGAGGACCACGGGAGAGGAGCAAGGATGCTCAAGCCCGTTGGGGCCTGTGGACGCCGCCAGGGGGCGCACCGAGCCTCAGAGAGCCCTGGAAACATTCACTTCTGCCACACAGGGAAGATGGATGAAGAGCCTTCCAGGGACACCTGGAGTGCTTCCGAGTATAAGGGCAGCACTTCCGCCACACCAGGAAGTGCTGCCAGAAGAGTATCATCAGGCGCCTGGAGTACATCCGGGTGAGAACATAAAAGGGGCCGCCTTCGTACAGTCTGTTAGCTAAGGTCGGGAGTGGGAGCAGGACGAAGCTCCGGTGAAGAGAGGAAAAGCGGCCCACGGACTGAAAGAGAAAGGCCCGTAATTGAGGTGTTTGGTGCTGGGAAGCACTGAGTGCTGTATGGGACTGTGTGTTTCAGCAATAAACGTGTGCTTCTTTATAAAGAAGCGGCGTCTGTCTGCCGGTGTTCGGACCCAGGTCTCAAAATGTCAACATATACAGGGTGTCCACAAAGTCTCTTTACAATTTCAAAAAATTACTAAAAAGGCAATTGATGAGATATGTTAATCAAATTTGTCCTATGTACTCAGTCGTTATCAAAGTTTGTAATCACATTACATTTGGGTATTTCAGGTACCCCTAAAAAATGGCTACTCCTCAAGAAAAGTCACAATGTGTATCGTGGTTGATTGAAACAAAATCGGATACGCAGACTCAGCGAAACTACAGGACTAAGTATGGAAAACATCCACCGTCACGTTCGTCAATTCGTGTATGGCACAAGAAATTTATGGGGACAGGGACTGTATTGGATAGAGAAAGGAGTGGATGACAAAGAATATCGGAGGAAAATGTCGATCGTGTAAGACAATCCTTTGCTCGTTCTCCTATAAAATCCATCCGTAGTGCTGCCAGACAGTTACAGCTACCACATTCAGCAGTGCACAAGGTCCTACACAAGAACTTGCGATTGTACGCTTATAAAATGCAACTCTTACAGGCACTCGAGCCAAATGACAAACCAAAACGAAAAGAGTTTGCAGTTAACATGCTGGAACAAGGGTGGCACAGTGGATAGCGCTGCTGCCTCACAGTTAGGAGACCTGGGTTTGCTTCCTGGGTCCTCCCTGCGTGGAGTCTGCATGTTCTCCCCGTGTCTGAGTGCGTTTCCACCCACAGTCCAAATACGTGCAGGTTAGGTGCATTGGCAATCCTAAATTGTCCTTGGTGTGTGGGTGTGTGTGTGTCCTGCGGTGGGCTGGCACCCTGCCCGGGGTTTGTTTCCTGCCTTGTGCCCTGTGTTGGCTGGAATTGGCTCCAGCAGACCCCCGTGACCCTGTAGTTAGGATATAGTGGGTTGGATAATGGATGGATGGATGCCGGAATGAATGTCTGAGGATGCAACGTTCCTCACCCGAGTTTGTTTAAGTGATGAGGCAACCTTCCATGTTTCAGGGAAACTGAACACACTCAGAAAACCCCCATGTGATATCGTGTATCGAACAACGATACGGGACATTAATGAGCTGAAGCAAAAGATCACACGGATGCCATTGCCACCATTGATAATGCTATGCTACAGAGAACATGGCAAGAAATCGAGCAGCGTTTTGATGTGCTTTGTGCAAGTAATGGTGCCCATATAGAGGTGTATTAAATGAGGCAAAAAAAACTTCAATATCTACTCCTCATTTTGTAATAATTTCCACAGATTTGTCTATTCATTTGTTTTTTTAATAAAATTTTGAAATTATAAAGAGACTTTGTGGACATCCTGTATATTTGCAGGTATCATATTTATATAATCCTTGTGTTTATCAATAATTTTTGGTTGGCAGCATGCACTGATACAGCATGTTGGCACACCCACCACATGACAGACCACCTCTGTTTCTTAAAATGTGTGTGCTACAGTTACCTTGATAGAAGTCTAACAGCCAGAGACCCCCCTCCTACATCAGAGGAAGGGAAGGGAAATAAAGTAGGAGCCTTGCCATGTTAAAATTCATCTTTCCATTTCCAGTGTCTTTTTGGTGTCCCTCTGGATGGACATGAGAGATCGCACTCTTTTCCTTCATTTATTGGTGTCCTCTTGGTTGGGTGTCTTATTAAATTTTAATGATCAATTCCTACAACGGTTTGTGTTGAGTTTCACTAAAGCTTTAAAAACAAAGACACTTGGACTTGTGAAGTTTTTGTTTTTTCTTAAAACACGAGTCATAGTAACTGCTGGATGACTTTCTAGCAGCTGCATTTTCAACTAAAAATTCTATTAATAACCTACAAAGCTTTAAATGGCCTCATCAGCAACCTTCTAAATTGCTCTGCTCCTGTTCACCTACTAAGGTCCTCTGATTCTGGTAATCTTGTTCTTCCTCACAGTAACCTGCGCTCTGTGGGTGACAGCAGGGCCTTCAGCTCCATAGCACCCTGACTTTGGAATGACATTCCGAAATTAATGAGATCAACTGACTCCATTCATTCTTTTAAAAAACAACTTAAAATTCATCTATTTAGGAAGGCTTTTAACTTAACTTAACATTCTGCCCTTTCTTTCAGTTTACCTCTCTGTCCAGGAGCTCAGGATAATTTGAGTGTCTGTTATATCACAAATTAGGTTATTTGTTAGGTTTTTCTTAAGGTATTGAATTTAGTATTTTACTCTGGTTTATTGTCCTTTTGTCTATTTAATGCTTTGTTATCTGTTCTATTCAGAAAAACTTTTGTATCCAATGTTACATATACCGGGCGGCATGGTGGCGCAGTGGGTAGCACTGCTGCCTCGCAGTTGGGAGACCTGGGGACCTGGGTTCGCTTCCCAGGTCCTCCCTGTGTGGAGTTTGCATGTTCTCCCCATGTCTGCGTGGGTTTCCACCGGGCGCTCCGGTTTCCTCCCACAGTCCAAAGACATGCTGGTTAGGTGGATTGGCGATTCTAAATTGGCCCGTGTGTGTCCTGCGGTGGGTTGGCACCCTGCCCGGGATTGGTTCCTGCCTTGTGCCCTGTGTTGGCTGGGATTGGCTCCAGCAGACCCCCGTGACCCTGTGTTCGGATTCAGCGGGTTGGAAAATAGATGGATGGTTGGTTACATATACCCTGCTGTTTTTTATAAGACTCTGTTAAGTGCCTTCAGCATGGGAAAGGCGCTATATCAATAAAATGTATTATTATTATTATAACTATTTTGAACAATTTAGAAACCCTCAACAAATGCAGCTACAATAAGCCTGCATATTTTAAGCACTTTTTTTAAAAAAATGAATGGAATGCAAAGAAATAAAAATGCAAATTTCATCTGTTTCTCAAGAACCAGTGACCCCTGCTTAGGCAAAACACTCAGGACTGATGCTAAAGTCAAGTTCTTAGTTCCCATACTCTACCAGTAGAGGGCAGCAAGGTATATTTTTGAATTATGGTATTCCTACATTGGATGAAAAATATTTTCTATATTGGAATGATGAGAAACTAGAAAAGTCACTTTGGATTTAGACATTAAATTCAACTATGAGAGAGTTGAAAACTCTTAAATTCAAAATTACAAAGATTACGCAAAATATTTTGGGATGTCTTATGCCCCCTGTATATATTCATATAATGGCATCACATTTTTTTTTTCCGGGCAGTCTCTGGAAAAAAAAAATCTGTATGATTAAATAGTCTGTTGTGTGAGTTGTTTTAAAAACGAAAAAAATATGGAGGAATATTTTGGACAAATGCCATGCGGTGGGCTGGCGCCCTGCCCGGGGTTTGTTTCCTGTGTTGGCTGGGATTGTCTCCAGCAGACCTCCGTGACCCTGTAGTTAGGATATAGCGGGTTGGATGATGGATGGATGGATGGATGGATTTTGGACAAAATAAAAAAATAAGGCAAATAAATGAAAGTTCTGTGAAAGGTGACAATGAAAAATGAAAAAGAGCATGAAATGTGGGTGTAAATAAATAAATGTGTCACAGAATGTGTCTTTTTGTTGTTTTTTTATTTATGTGAATTATTCATTGTGAAAATACGGCTTTTAATGTAAACCTGTCACTTTCACCCGTCAAAGCTGAGAGGGCGGGCTCCGATGCTGTGCTGTGTTTCAATTGGTGAATCATCGCTACATCGGACTTAAACCTTCATCTATCAAATGCCACATTTTTACTTCAGATGCAGGCTCCTTATGATGAATTCAGAGATTATAGAATTAAAGTAGACACTTCACACAGGAATTCTGTGCACTCGTAGTCGACGTGCACAGTCACGAGTTTGCACATGCGCACGAGCCACAGGATTCCCAAGTCAAGCAAAGTTCGTAGTTCACGCTGCGGATGATTCACCAATCAGAAAACAGCACTCGCCAGAGCCAGCCCTCTCAGTTTTGATGAGTGAAAGTGACAGTTTTATATTCAAATCAAATCTAATTTTATTTCTCGTGTAGAAATTATACTTACTGTACGCTATGAAGTGAAATGCTTAGTTGCTCAACCGAAGGAATATTAGAGCCAAAATAAATAAATACTGTAAATAAGCAACAAAAACATGTTTTTGTGAGACATTTATTTATTTACACTCACATTTCCTGGTCTTTTTTTAATTTATTGTCACATTTCGCAGAACCTTTATTTATTTGTGTATTTATTTAATTTTGTCTAAAATATTCCTCCAGGATTATTTCCAGAATTGTGACACTCTGGGAAGCATGGTGGTGCCACAGATAGGGCCGCTACCTCAAGCACACAATAGTGAAAACATTATAAGGAAGAGAATGCATATTCGAGATGCTTCAACAAGTTATGAATATAAATGTAACGACAAGCCTCGAGTCGATGTTCAAATGCTCATTCACATTTAAGTGCTGTCACACACGTACGCATGGGGGGCAGCTAAAAGGCCTGAACGAGAGTACTTCCATGCCAAACCAGGGGGTGGCAGAGTGCACTGACTCTTTTTGTCACTTTTCTGCAGACTGTTCATGGGAAATTTCGCCCTTCCCAGATGACACCATTTCTGGTACTGACCGCTGTGATGACATCACTTCTGGTTCTGGTCCCTTTAATGACATCACTTCTTGATCCAAACCTATGGATGAGGAACCTTCCGGTTCCGGCTCCGTTGACATCACTTCCTAAACTGGCCTTTAAAACCGCCATCTTTCCTCTATCCCCTCAGTTCTGTTTTGGACTCCGATCAATACACGTCTGTACAACATTTAATCCTATTTTGAAGCCAGGATATAATATATGGGTGGCTGCCCCAAACCTATTTTTGACTCTTTGTCAATTAATGTGACAGCGCATTCAACCTTAATTCACGTGAAAGTTTTCCAGGTTGGTTTGTTTAAGAATATTTTAGTAAAAATACATGTGTTTGGGATGTTGGCAACACAGAGGAAAAACGTTCACACGTGAACTGAAGACAGGACTCTTGATCAATGAATGAGCGGAGAAGTGGGTCTTCAATTCAAAAGCGCAATCCCGTGTAAATGCATTTCCTCTGCGTTACCTGCTCTGATTTTTCAGAAGTATTCATGTTAGAATATTTAGATGAAAAATCCCTGTGTTATGCCTGTTATGAGCATTCAACTGGAAGTCTTGAAATGTGGATTATTGCAACACGAGTAAAGTGAGCTTTTTTAAAGGATGTTTTAAAACTGTGTCCCACTGTGGTCCAGCAATTGGTCTCCTGTCACGCATGTGCGACTGGTGATCATTTTCCTGGCATGATGAAGATAAGTGATACCACTCCAAGGCAAGAGGGGGGCACTTTCGCTAACTGTATGTTTTCTTTACTCCACAGCTCAGAGAAGATGCCCAGTGAGGACACCCAACCCTGAATGTGACGCCCTGTCCCTTCTGGTTGAGACAGATCTGGAGATGATGTCAAACGAGCTCCCAGAATCCAATGATCACAGCAGAGGACTCTTTTTGGTCAGGGTTTTTTTGTTGTACCATTGTGCCCTGTTTTGCTTTTCATTTCAAAATATTTCATTGGGTATACAGGGTTGGTTACCCCAACGATTCTTGGTGCTTCGCTCTAGTTCCCTACAACTGGTCACACTCCATTGATGCCCATTCTATCAGATTGTTTGTTACATGAGATTAAATTTTATTCTCGACCATCTCTACAAACCACATGGGGTAAGTCACACATAAAAATAAAATTAAAAAAATTTACTCTTCAGTAGGATAGTCTTTGAAATGTTTCCAACACAAAGCTTGTCCAAAAACAGTTTGCTTACAACAAAGGAAATTCAATTGTCTTGTTAATTCATGTGTAGCTACAGAAGTTCAGTTCCCTTCTTACAGATCCAGTGCTTTTCTTTGCTGCAGTTGTAACTACGTACAGAGGTGTTTTCTAGAAAGGCACAGTCACCATCTTGAATCTCATCTCTTGAGTTCATCCTGTGAAATAACACAAAAATGTGATTAATGGCCACATTTAACACAAACATCTAAGACAGGCTGCGGTGGGTTGGCACCCTGCCCAGGATTGGTTCCTGCCTTGTGCCCTGTGTTGGCTGGGATTGGCTCCGGCAGACCCCCGTGACCCTGTGTTCGGATTCAGCGGGTTGGAAAATGGATGGATGGATGGATCTAAGACAGGGGTGGGCAAATTCAGTCCTGGAGGGCCGCAGTGGCTGCAGGTTTTTGCTCCAACCCAATTCCTTAATAAGAAGCCCTTATTGCTCAAGTAACACTTCAGCTTCACTTTAGTTGTCTCACTCGTTAAGATTTTGAACCCTTATTGCTTATTTTAGTCTTAAACAGCTGTATTCTTGGTTTTTAATTGCTCCTAATTAGCAAAACCATGCAAATGACAAAAGAGACCAGCATTTCTCCATTTAGCTTGTTACCCTTTACGCCTGTGTGTATTTATCATGCACTATTTGGTTTAATTAAATACTTCGAAGGAAAGTGAAGAGAAAAAAGTGAAGCACTGAGAATTACTCATCTGTTTTAGACTTCAAATCATTTGGATGATTTCCTTAGAAAGGAAAATAAATCTAGGATATGAGAATGACCTGACATGGCAGAGTTAAAGCACTAACAAGCCATGAAATTAAATAATTGACAAGGATTGGTTTTTAATTAAGTAACTGGGTTGGAACAAAAACCTGCAACCACTGCGGCCCTCCAGGACTGAATTTGCCCACCCCTGATCTAAGAGATTCAGACATGTGCTTTAATGGTGCACCACTCTTCTTTCTAGTGTAGGTTTAAATAAAAATAGGCAACCTTTTTAACACCTTAGTGTATAATAAATGTGCACATTTTTTAATTTCAGAATATCTTCAATGTATACTGCCATCCCCAAGCTGTCAATCCTCTTCAATGTCACACAATCTTATCTCTCTATCATAAAAGAAAATCTTGAGACTATTGCCAAGAGATTTTTTCAAGTTCCACCCTCCTCTCGACCATTTCCGGTTAACGGCCCACGCCTATGGCCCTCTCACCTCTCATTCGTGTGAATGCTTTTCCTCACTTTAAGTTTCCGATAAAAGAAGACTTATTATGTCCAAATCTTATTGGAGAATTTCATCCCACAGATTATCAACAGAAGAAATGAGTACACGGGCAATCCTGGCACCGAGAAACGATGAAGTCAAGCGAATTAACACAAAAATTGTCGATCAGTTACATGGCAAATTGGTTAAATGCGTATCAAAAGACTATACTGAAACAGTTGACTGTCATGGTGCAGAAGATGAAAACATCAACTTACAATATCCGAATAATATCTACAACCGTCAGCACCGGCAGAATTACTGTTGAAAGAAGGATGTATCGTAATGTTATTGCGTAATTCATGTCTGAGTGATGGGCTATGCAACTGGGCAAGATTAGTTGTATTCAAAATCTGTCGAACAATTCTGACATGTAAAATTTTAACAGGCGACAAGAAAGGTAATGTAGTACATCTTCAGGGGATAACATTAGACACCAAAGGAGATCTTGATATGCCATTCATATTAAAATGTTTACAGTTTCCCGTTAGAATGGCTTTTGCTATGACAATTACCAAATCACAGGGACAAACATTCGGTTTATTTATTAGAAAGAAAGAAACGATATTCACTCACGGACAGTTATACGATGCATTGTCACGATGTAAGTCCAAACACAGAATCAAAATTCAATGCGATATTGACGAAAAGTTAATTAAACAAAATTGTTTTTACTGAAGTTTTATAGTAAAAGTGTAAGTTTAAAAAGTATTTGCTTGTTAATTTCAAAGCCAAACAGAACATAAACGTATAACGCAACGAATACCTCTAACACAACATGAAACATAATTTTCTTACGTTTTACTATTTTTTACTATGGTTAATTACTCGCTGTAATGTACGATAGTTAGTTCTATTATGTATATGTAACAATTCCCATGAAAATAGCAATCTGTTTAAATTATACATCCGGTTTCCCATACGCGAGTGGCAGATCTGTGAAGTGGCTAGCGTGTAGCGCCTGCCCAGGGGTTGGCAAGCAAAGCAAGCAGGGGGCAGAGCCCCCTAGTACTTTAAGAAGATAAGACCTTGTGATTCGGCTCCAGTGTGTGCTTAGAACTGATCCTACGTACAAGTAAGAATTTCACTGAACGCTGTAAGCGTGATAGTAATGATGCTGTAATTAGATTAGATAAACTTTATTAATCTCAAAGGGGAATTTAGAAACCTACAGTCTTGGACTTGAGTTTTTCTACAGCCAGCCATGACAACTGAAAGCAATACAATATGAATCATTGTAGGGAACGAATAAGAAATGAACGCTCATCAGTCAGATTCACTCAGGAGAAATGTATAAAATAATACTTTATTTTAGGGTGATAGAGATGATAGGGGTCCTGCTTAGCTGCATGGAACCTATATTAAAATTATGGTTTATTCTCTGTCTATATGCAATTTTCTTGCTTTTTGTGTGGTCAAAGAAAAACAATTTACTAAAATACCTTAAGACGCATTAGGTTCTTCTCACATTCTAAAGATGTTACCCTAATTTGCAACTTTGAGTTGGCTGGTAATTGTGTGTGTATGACTCTCCGTGAAGGGTGAGTTGAGGAATATAGAGGTGAATGATCCTATGGTGGATGGGTTATGTTTCCCCCTCGAGTCAAATAAAGTTTGTTCTTTCGTTCATTTATTTGTTCGTTCGTTCTTTCTTTCTTTCTGGTAAACTGCAGTTTACTAGGCTCAAGGATTGTGTCTCTGATGATGATGTGAGCAACACTGGACCATGCTGTCTGCTGAAGGACACCAATGAATGACTTAGATAGCCTTTCAGCTCCCTCACCAAAAGCCACTGAGACTCTATGAGAAACGTCACTCACTTGGTGAGCGTGTAGGGCTGCTCATCAATCCACATCCAGTCCTGTGGTAGATTCCTCTTTAGTCCAATCCAGAAAGACACAAATATTCTACACTGGAGAGAAAGAAACCTCTAGAAAGAGACAGAGAGAGAAACAAAAGTAATGTTACAAAAGGAAGAAGCAGCTGATGAACACTTTGAACTGGGCTCTTCTTTACTCACTGAAAAATAAAAAGGTTGGAACTTTCCAGGTGAAGATCGGAAAACAGGCCCACCTGGAAAGGTCACTGAAAATCCACAGACAAAGACTTGCCTGACGAGGTCCCTGAAAGTCAGCACCCAACATGCCATTTCCAGTCACATGACCACTAAATTCAGTATAAAAGAAAAAAGCAAAGAGGGCCAGGCAGTTCTGAGTTGATTGACACTTGGTCAGGACCGACACCTGTCAGCAGCTTAAAAACTTCTCTCCTATGGAACCAAACCCACAAGGATCCTGAACTACACAAAACAGTTTTAAAAGGCGGACAATTTTATTGTCATTTCAAATGAAGTCCACAGAAATGATGGTATTTAAAGATGTACTATAAGTTTTGCTGTACAATAAAGGCATTCCTGTTATCTGTATTTATAAAATAAAATGCTAAGGTCTGTCTATCTGTCACACGATTACTCTTGATCTTAAAGCTTATGACCTGATTCTTTCTGGAAGTTCAAAACAATTCAGGTAGTTGCAACCTCAGCAAAGTGACCTATGGTCGTGGGTTTATAGTAGAAAAGTGAATGCAAAACCAAGTGAGACAGCAGAAAGAAAAAGAACAGCAGCAACATATGCTGAGCATCAAGTGCATGATACAGAATACCAGAACGACACAGACAGAGACATGCATGCCGACACTCTCACAGAGAGTTTACTGTTGTTTAATTTTAGCCTTTTGTTAGGTCACACAACCCTCTCCAATAAGAAGACAAGATGCTGAGCCACATTGACAAGGATGAAATAATTCTGAATATGGAGCAATTGATCAGCAGACAAACACAACGGTTCATAGGCATGCAAGGCAAACTCCAGGATGTAGAATGTAAGAATGCCACGATAATAATAATAATAATAACTAGGGGACTTTTCCTCCTGCTCACTTCGCTCGCCAATCCCTGGGCCTGCACTATGTACTAGCCTCTTTGCGGTTCTGTCGCTCGTGTATGGGGATGCAGTTGTGTAATTTAAACAGATTTTTATTTTCACAGGAATTGATACATACGCATAATAGAACTATTGTATATTACAGTGAGTAATTAATCATATTAAAAAAGAGTAAAATGTAATAATTTGAAAGTAAATTATGTTTCATATTGTGCTAGAGTTATTCGTTGAGTAATATGATTTTGTTCTGTTTGGTTTTGAAACTAACACACAAATACTTTTTAAACTTACACTTTTACTGTAAAACTTCAGTAAATCAATATCACATTGAATTTTGATTCTGTGTTTGGACTTTTGTCGTGACAATGCAATGCATAACTGCCCATGATTGAATTTCGTTTCTTTCTCTCTATTAAATAAACCGACTTTTTTGAATGTTTGGCTCTGAGACTTGTTAATTGCCTTTGCAAAAGCTATTCTAACGGGAAACTGTTAACATTTTAATACGAATGGGATATCAAGATCTCCTTTGTTGTCTAATGTTATCCCCTGAAGATGTACTACATTACCTTTCTTGGATACATCCTTCTTTCTATAGTAATTTGTACAGTGGAAGACCGGACTCAAGTTCACTATCATTGGCAGTTTCCATATTCATTCATTGTTACTTGTGCTTTGTGTTTGTTATATGTTATTGGGACCAGGGAGGGTTTGTTATTATGTACAGTGCATCCGGAAACTATTCACAGTGCATCACTTTTTCCACATTTTGTTATGTTACAGCCTTATTCCAAAATGGATTAAATTCATTTTTTTTCCTCAGAATTCTACACACAACACCCCATAATGACAACGTGAAAAAAGTTTACTTGAGGTTTTTGCAAATTTATTAAAAATAAAAAAACTGAGAAAGCACATGTACATAAGTATTCACAGGATTGTCTTGAGGCACAAATCTGGGGAAGGTTACAGAAAAATTTCTGCTGCTTTGAAGGTCCCAATGAGCACAGTGGCCTCCATCATTCGTAAGTGGAAGAAGTTCGAAACCACCAGGACTCTTCCTAGAACTGGCTGGCCATCTAAACTGAGCGATCGGGGGAGAAGGGCCTTAGTCAGGGAGGTGACCAAGAACCTGATGGTCACTCTGTCACAGCTCCAGAGGTCCTCTGTGGAGAGAGGAGAACCTTCCAGAAGGACAACCATCTTTGCAGCAATCCACCAATCAGGCCTGTATGGTAGAGTGGCCAGACGAAAGCCAATCCTTAGTAAAAGGCACATGGCGGCCCTCCTGGAGTTTGCCAAAAGGCACCTGAAGGACTTTCAGACCATGAGAAAGAAAATTCTCTGGTCTGATGAGACAAAGATTGAACTTTTTGGTGTGAATGCCAGGCGTCACGTTTGGAGGAAACCAGGCACCGCTCATCACCAGGCCAATACCATCCCTACAGTGAAGCATGGTGGTGGCAGCATCATGCTGTGTGGATGTTTTTCAGCGGCAGGGACTGGGAGACTAGTCAGGATAAAGGGAAAGATGACTGCAGCAATGTACAGAGACATCCTGGATGAAAACCTGCTCCAGAGCACTCTTGACCTCAGACTGGGGCGACGGTTCATCTTTCAGCACGACAACGACCCTAAGCACACAGCCAAGATATCAAATGAGTGGCTTCAGGACAACTCTGTGAATGTCCTTGAGTGGCCCAGCCAGAGCCCAGACTTGAATCCGATTGAACATCTCTGGAGAGATCTTAAAATGGCTGTGCACCGAAAAAATGCGAACAGTGCCTGGACCAACATGCTTAACAGTTCTGACTGGCTTTCAAAGTGCCTGCACCAGTTTCTTTAGCCTTTACCTGCTTGTTAAAAAACACATCTTTTAGTAAGACATTACCCTCAAACATCAACTCACCAGCTCTTCTTCATCCTTAACCACAGCGAGGTGAGCCCCCCGGGAGATGCAGTCGGCCTCACTTGCATTCCAAGTTGTTTTATTCACTGAAAAGTAATAACAGCTCCCGCTATACTGCACCCACGACTTAGGGCAACACTTGCTTGGACTTCCTGTAGATTAATTAAAAATACACTTTTGAAAGAAAACATTTGATTATTAAACCAGAATGAATAGCAGTGATATATTTTTTATATATAGTTCTCAGTGACTGATGGTTTGTACATTTATACTGTTGATTAGTCAGAATTGATTGTCATGTTAGTTAAAAATAAAATATTTAGGTGTTGGTGAGGCCAGCAGGGGGCACCTACCCTGTGGTTTGGATCCCAATGCCCCAGTGACACTGTGCTCCTTCTGATGAAACAGAAAATTGAGGCCCTGACTTTCTGTAGGCATCTTTCGACAGGATTAGAGCGTATCTCAATGTCTTGGCTAAGATGCCCACCTCGGCCAGTTCATTCTGACCCCCTAATCATTTTACCTGTTTCTAATTGGCTATGGACGGAGTGGTGACACTGAGGCTAGGGATCTGCACTGGCAAATCGGAAGGTTGCCGGCTCGTATCCGGCTCTGTTGGGCCCTTGAGCAAAGCCCATAACCTGCAATTGCTCCATTCTGGGTATGACGTTAATCTGCATCCAGCCCCGCATGTAGGCTATCCTTCCTGCAGCGAAAAACCTTGGGGTTGATGGCAGAATTTAACCATAACCACCATAAAAAACCTCACACTGTTCTACTCCACCTGAACAAGTGTGGTGCTGCTGAGGTCCTAATCTGGGATCCTGAGTTGGTTTGTCGTGTGGTGGGTGCGGCAATGCGCTTCATCAGCGTGTGCTCCTAACCTCTCTCTCTAATTGGTTATGTCTCTCTTCACCACCTAACAGCTAATATGTGTGGTTAGCATACTTGAGTAAAAGTGGCTGCCGTCGGATCATTCTGGTGGATGCCGCACATTGGCGGTGGTTGAAGTGGCTCCCCACTCACTATGTAAAGTGTTCTCAGTAGTGAGAAAAGTGTTATTATTATTAGTAGTAGTATTATTATTAACAATAATCTACTTGATTACTTACCTAGAAGCTTCACGGCTGTAACAACAGTCACTGTAGTCACGCAAAAGCACAAAGCAAATAAAACAACTGCAGTTTTCCACCATTTTTCTTTAGTTTCTGTTGGAAAAAAAAACAGCATATAAAATATTAAAAGAGTCCATCACTTAATGTTATAACCACTGCGTAATAATAATAAGAAGTTCTTTACATATATATAGTGCTTTTCTCACTTCTCAAAGCGCTTTACATAGTGGGAGGGGAGCCACCTCAACCACCGCAAGGAACTCCATGAAAACACAAGTCAGAGGATGGAGACAAGAAAATATTCAAGTCACTGAATATTCAGTTAAGTCAATCATGAAGAAAAGGAGAGAGTATGGCAGACAGGCCGTCGGCAAAAACTGAAGACGACGAGCGAGGGAGGCCAACGAGAGACCTGTGGCAACTCTGAAGGAGTCACAAACTACAGAGACTGGTGAGATTGTGCAGACAACAGGTCACAGCTAGGGAATCCATTCTCGGGAATTTGGGAATCCCACATGTCATTCCCGGGAATCCTGGGCTCCCGGGAATGACACAGCGCACGGGCATCTCACATGTGAACGGTTTTAGAACGAGCGACACTTATTTTTAATAAAACTACTGCAATTTGTTGACACCAATAAAAGAGAAACCTTAACTACAAGCAGTTCATGCAGTCATATAAGTACATGTATCTAGTTAGTTGCGGTAATAAGAGCATAGAAAGCACAACGTGTCGAGCATACGGTCATCCAGGCGAGAGCGCCCCTTCGTGCAGAGTACGCCAGCTGCTGAGAAAGCACGCTCTGCCTCCACTGAAGTAGGCGGCACAGTCATCAGATACCGATACACTTTTCTAAACAATGCCCGTGCTTGTCGTTGCTCTGAAACACCGCGGTTTCAGCTTTTACTGATGCATCCAGTTTCTTGTCATCATTCTGTGATGGCAAGTTTCTTAGCACCGACAATGCGGATGCAACAGACTGATGCATTACAATTTCAAGTTGCTGTTCAAAGCTGTCAACAGCACAGACGTCAATGAACTCTGCCCCGTCCCGGCATTCGTGCGCTGCAGAGTGAAGACACCTCCCAGTCCACTGTGCTCAGTCAGCCGGGAGACTGACTGCTGCTGGCCTTTTGTTCACTGAATTAATCGGCAACACACTACACCGTGGGCCACAAAAAGTGTCACTTAATTATTTGCAACTATAAGTCTGTTATTTTTTGCTTGATTTTTACACTTTTACATGCTATATATGCAAGCTTGGCCATTCCCGTTTTCCTGCGAATTACAGCAGTTTCGGGATTCCCTAGTCACAGCTACTATGGGACAGTGGCAAGGAGAAAGCCACTGTTAAAAAGAATACACACAAAGGCACATGAGAAGCTCTGAATTTATCTAAAGACGACTGCATGGTCTGTTGAGAACAAAATGGAGGTTTATGGCAGTCAGACTAACACCAAGTTTGAACACTACACACTACCAAAAACACACCATTCTTGCCATGACGCATGATGGTGGCAGCAAGTGGCAGTGGGGATGCTTTTCTGCGGCAGGCCATGGGCGGCCTGATTAGGGTAACATTAATGCA
This sequence comes from Erpetoichthys calabaricus, assembly GCF_900747795.2. Taxonomy (NCBI): domain Eukaryota; kingdom Metazoa; phylum Chordata; class Cladistia; order Polypteriformes; family Polypteridae; genus Erpetoichthys; species Erpetoichthys calabaricus. Next base: position 9,081,468 of record NC_041405.2, on the reverse strand, counting down.
GGAAAATGCAGGGAAATCCTGGAGGAAAACCCGATGAAGTCTGCAAGATACTTACACCTTCCAAGAAGACAACAAGGCCAAGCATAAAGACAATGGCTTCAAAACAACAATGTGAATGTCCTGGGATATCGTATTTGAGAGTTTATGGCTGATCCTGATAGAGGCTGTTCACTCACAATCACCCTGATGCCTGATGGGACTTGAGCAGTTAAGCAAAGAAGAATGAGCAGAAATGGCAGAACTGATAGAGAAAGACCTGAGCACACAGACCAAAGTGTGTGATGGCCTCCATCTGCTAAATTCTGACTTGAAAAGGGTGAAGACTTTTGTGATCAAGTATTTAGTGTTATACTAATTCAAATTCATTTGCAGATATGCGTTTTGACTTTGACATTAAAGATTCTTTTTCTGTTGATCAGTGTCTAAAAGCCAAAATAAATCTACTGTGAGTCAATGATTTATAACAAGAACAAGTCAAAACATCAAAGGGGGTGAATACTTTTTATAGTTGCTGTATGCCAGGCTGGTACCTTAATAAAGCCTTCTGATATTTTATATATTCTTTTATAAAATTACACAAATTTTAGACTTTTTATGACCCTAACAAGCTGTCTTGATGGTTGTTGTAGCAGATTGGCGCAGACACCCTCAGTCCCAAAGAAGACACTCGGAGTCTCAGGACAGGCAGCAGAATCGAGATTTACTGTACGCCGTACAAACAGACTCCATTCCCAGAGGACTGAGCGCCCAACCAAGGGCAACTGTTATTTATTTATTTCAGTTCTTATTACCCAAGTCATTATTCATTCTCATCTGACTCCTCAACATTTCGCTGCTCAAGTTCTGCTCCTGATTAATTCCACCATTATTTCTCAGCCAAGGGGATGTCAAACCCCTCTCTATCTGAGAAGGCCTATCTGTACTCCCTACTAGCTCATTATTTACAGCCCTTTCTAAGCGAGGGGCTCACCCTTCTCCAGCTCTCCTAATCTTTAAATTATGAAATAATGGTGTTTTTTAGCTTATACAGGGTAATAGAAAATAAATAGGCATGAGCCTTTTAACTCCTAACTCTCGCATCTTAATAACACTGGTCAACAAGCATTTTGCTAATGGGATTCTTTCACCTGTACTTTAACAAATTTCACTTGCTGACTCTAAATCTGAAAACCGTTTTCGTCCAGCATGTTCCGTTTTTTAGTTATGATGTTCCAGGTCTTGGACAAATAGGGTGACTGGACAGTAAAGGCGATATGTTTCAGCATTTAAGAAATAAGTTTGGTCTCGAGAAAAGTGAAGCCAAAATTAAGGAAGGTGTTTTTGTTGGCCCTGAAATCCGTGAACTGATGCTTGACGATAAGTTCAAAAAGAAACTGAAGCCCACCGAATCAGCACCCTCATTCATGCAGGTTGTTCAGAATTTTCTTGACAGCAGAGAATTATACTGAGCTTGTGGAGGATATGCTGAAAGTATATTAGCTTACGGGAGCCCGAATGTCACTGAAGATGCATTTTTTACATTCTCATTTCGACTTTTTTCCACCAAATCTAAGCGATGTCAGAGGTGAGCATGGGGAAAGATTTCATCAAGATATAAAGGTAATGGAAAACTGATATTTGAGAAAATTCACTCTGAGCATGATGGGTGACTACTGTTGGTTCTTGCAAAGAGAGACAGATGTGCAGTACAAGCACAAAAGCAAGGGCCTCCAACATTTTTGGGCACTCTGACCTCACTTTTATATTGAGGTAAATTGACATAAATATACTTTAATGTGTCCCTGGTATCGCCTTCTGGTTTGTTTTCAGAATAAACACATCAAAACAATTTTGGTGGGACAGAGTCTAAACTCCAGATATCGTGTTTATATATTATATTGAAAAGTGTCAAAACGTCAATGACGTGTATTTCAAGAACTTGACATGCTAGTTTAATTCCGATTTCATATATGAAATCAGTTTAAAAATCTTAATAAAGAGATGCTCTGAAGTTCCCAGAAGCAAACAAAAAATATTTTTTGTAGACCAGTGTTAGTAAAATATAGTGTCTACTTTTCTCATGTGCTTATAATATATTATATATATTATATAATATAATATATAGAGATTATCAATTTCAAGAATACATTTTTCTATACTTTCTGTAGCTCTCTTTGTTTGAAGCTGAAAACAAGAAGCGCTGAATGCCTAAAGTGTTATTTTTGGACTGCGGCGCGTACATCTTGACTTTTAATAGAGTCTTTTGGTTTTTATGGCTATTTGATTTCAATTCTGTGAAATTCTTGTTTACAGCTTGTGTGAGAAGAAAAGATTTGAGCACAACCACACATGCAACCCTCGTCTCAGACACCAAAGGCACAAGTGGTGGGAAACGTTTGAGAAGACGAAAGAAGATGTGCAAGCAGAGCTGAGCTGAGGAGACGGGTGGGCTTGCATGGCTCAGGCCTGTAAACAACAGAAGTGGGCTCAGCTACCAGCTACAAAGGCCTCCAGGGGTAAAGGGTCACTTATAAAGTATTTTTACATGCAGTAACTAGATTCAACTTGTGGGCACTTATGCCATTGAGTGGATGCAATGAAGTTACTGTCATGGCTGCTGTTGTCTTACTAAAATGGATGACACCTTCATTCAAGGTGACTTACAGCAAGCATTGAAATACAAATGGTTACGTTTCTTTTGTTTTTCCATTTGGAACACAGGCAGGTGAAGTGATTTGCTCAGAGTCATATGGTGTCAGTAGCAGGATTTGAACCCACAGCTTCAGGGTTTGTGGTCCAAAGCTTTAACCATTACGCTACACTACCTTCCAAACTAAAACTCACAAATCACCTGGCCTATTGTTTTGTTCCAATAGAAGAACTCATAATGATGAAAGGCATGTGTCTGTAAAACAACTTCAAAGAAAGTGTAAATTTAATTGCTGAAAAAAAAAAAACTTAAGAGACATGGCGTTTCGGCTTCATGCTGAGTGTGGCTGATGAAGGGTAGAAAGCCGCAGCATTCTGTCTCTAGTCCTCGTTTTGTTTTTTCAGCATGGAATCAGCATTTGTTGCCATTGTACAGTTGATTTGTCATGTTTGGATGTCAATAAGTGATATTTGAGTTTTATTAGTAGGTAAATGTGTAACAATCGCCCGATATGGGAAGCGATTACTACACTTCACCACCTGAGTATCATTTATATGTTGAAATTTTTGTTTTTTATGACTCATGTTATATTGTTCAAACGTTTGTGCTGATTAATCTTTACTGAGAAGCATGCTTTTTAATTTTTAAGCACTGATTTTGTTGGAAGTACGAATATGATAAATATATATTTAATTTTATCGACCATTTACATTTTTATTCCTGTGAGTGGTTGTGTAGGTAGAAGCCCCAGTGCACTGCTTTGCCGGGGGCCTATAATGCTGTTAAGATGGCTCTGGTATTGCTAGCTAAGTGGAGGCAAGGTACGCTTGAACATGTGGCGAGAGGTAGACCGACTCGAATGGAGGCTGGCGCATGAGTAAGGAAGGCCCCACCCACTTCCCCCTCTCCTCGGCCCGCAGCCTCTGTCTCGGATTTGCACAAATAAATCGGTACCGCAAGTGAACTATGATACTTAGCACAATGAGAGAAGTTGCAAAATCAACCAGAATGTTCAAGCAAATTATGGAAAAAAAACAGATCTAAATCCATTAAGTAGTTCTCTCATGAAAAGTGGACAGAAATACAGACAGACAGACGTTGGATTTTTATTATATATTCACGCGGCAGATTGGCCGCAAGTAAGCCCAGCAAGGAAGGGAGTAATGTGAAGGTAGTCTTTCAGCGTTTTTTAACCTGTAGGGGTGCGATCAGCCCATTGGAATTAGCAGGTAGAGCAGGAACCGGATCACCCTCCGGGTCGGGAGGAAGCGGGACATTTTTGAGCGATCTGAAACAACTCCTTAACGTTCAACTGTGCAACCACTCCTGGTACCACTTGTCACGCTTGGGTCACAGATTTGCACAGAAACACAGGAGGTTGTAGAGACATGGGTGTGTATTTTCCATATGTCACTTAAATCATCCGAGATCAGATGCCTCACCTTGGATGAGTTAATTCCGGTGAAACTCATCCGGGGTAAGTCGGTTTTTCAAACGGCGGCTGTGTAGTAGATTAGTATAGCTGGATCCAATCATCTGAGATGACTGCGCGTGCCTGCGCTGATTGAAAAGCCCATATATATTGAGTCTAGAAAACATGATCAGCCCCCCAGCTCACAATATATATAGATGTAAATGTGACAAATATTAATCACATGAATAACTTGATGTTAAGAGAGGCACCGTGCAGTTTCAGGTACTTTCCTCATTCAAGATGCAGATTGGACTGTGGACAGAAGGTCCTCCTCAGTGGACTTTAGGTGGTGGTGAGTTTATCTGTTGGGATGGATGGTATCACTGATAATTTTCTTTGCCCTGGTCCGATATCACTTAGTGTAGATGTTCCTGAAGCTGGTAGAGTGCGGACACCCAGTAATGCTTTAGACTGACCTCACCACTCTCTGTTGACCCTTGCAGTATGGTTGTTGTTGTTTCCAAACCAGACAGTTACCTTCAGTGGTTGACGTTTAGAAGTTATTTAGTAGCTGGGAGGGTGTAACAAGAATGTAAATTTTAATGTCACTGTGCTCTGTACAAGAAATTATTTTATAAATTCACTCACATGTGTAGGCCAAAGTTAGCACACAGGGGCTGTCAGCATTTAGAAACTACTAGTCGTGCATTTGGAGAATGAAGGGGACAACTGCAAAAATAGGCATTGTACTATTCCTGTATGTTAGAAATGAAATTGAATCCTTTCCTTTCCTTGTTTGGAAACCAAGGAAGGGCCTGAACATGGAGAAGATAGTATAAAAAGACTTGGACAGCAGCCAAATACAGTGGAACCTCGGTTTGTGAGCATAATTTGTTCCAGAAACGTGCTCGCAGTCCAAAGCACTCGTATATCAAAGTGAATTTCCCCATAAGAAATAATGGAAACTCAGATGATTCGTTCCACAACCCAAAACTATTCATATAAAAATGATTAATACAAAATATAAAGTAAAATACATAAAACAAATTAACCTGCACTTTATCTTTGAAAAGAATCATGGCTGGTGTGAGTGAGTTTCTAAACTCTTGTGGGATTCCACCCAACGGGACGACACGTGGAAGAGCGTCCCAAAGCAATCGCAGTCTCCCAGCGCTGTAGCAGTTTGCCGTTAAAGCGAATCCGAAAAGATCGCGGACATGCTATAAGCGCCTGGCGTCGATGGGTGATACAAAGAACAAGGAATATTATAAATATGCAGGACACAGTACTACTTGGCCACGATCCTGCCTGACTGCTGTGTCTGTGTATAGGAGAGTGGCAGATCCGCTACAAAAAATAACCACAATGTTGCTGTTTCAAGCTGAATAAAGCTGGTGTCGCTAAAGTACTGAGAATCAGCCTTGTGTTTTGGGGCGCATGACAGGGACTCGCACGTCACAGCACACACACACACACACCCACACACACACAGTCACAATGCTGTACTAAACAGTATACGCTCGTACGGAAGTTGACTATATGAGTGAGGCACGCCAACTCAGACAGAGAATAGGAGATGATTGCCCACAATCCCGCAGCAAGAGACAAAGAGAAGAACCATCAGCTCAGTTGTGATCTCATGAAGCTCAGCAGACATACTACTCATACTGCAAGACCTCGCTCATTTATCAAGTCAAAATTTATTAAAAATTTTAGCTCATCTTGCAAAACACTCGTAAACCAAGTTACTCGCAAACCGAGGTTCCACTGTACTTTGAAGCCGAAGGACGGATGATGTCATCCGTCCTGAAAATCCTTTCAGAGCAGTGACGAAAGATGGCAAACTGTATAGATCAAGATCCCACCTTGATAAAGTTTGTCATGGCTTCCTCGTCTGTTATGCCACGTAAATCATCATTAAAGAAAGCTAAGTTATTTTCTCTTATGTGATTTTTACCGCCTTATCACTATAGGAGGGATATCGCCTTTTATATCATACATCTATATATTTTTCGGTTGCTTAAAACGCCGCAATTTCAAAAGAACTTATTCCAACTAGGGAGCTATATCGCCCCCTAAAATGAAACAGAGGGCAACCTAAAAACATCTGAAGTGGCAAAAACATTGCCAGGCCTTCTTCACCAAGGTGTCGATGTGCTTGGACCAGGTTATATCCTCTGTGATGTGGACTCTGAGGTATCTGAAACTGGCCACCCTCTCCACCTGAGTACTGTGGAGCTGGTGGTGGTGCCCCTGCTGTTTTCCTTTGTCTTGCTGACATTCTGGACTAGACTGCTGTCCTGACTCCAGTATGGCAGACTCTGCACTTCCTCCAGGTAAGCATCAGTAAAGCAAAATATTTTAAATCATTGTTACCCAAAGCTCCCATTCATAACAAGAATTAATTCATTTATACATACATTTTCTGGCTCAATTCAATTCAGAACCAGAATTAGAAAATGTGACGAGAACAGGCCATTCAGCCCAACAAGCTTGTCCATGCTATTTGCCTAAATGATTTGTGATGATGATCTTTGGAATTGATATTTATTAGCATATATGGACATTTGTGTGCCCCACAGGTCTAAAGGTTTGCACTGCAAATGCTTCCCTGTCATTTTCATAACTTTTGAGTTTTTAACAGCACAGAGACCTGGATTACATTTAAATGCTTGCACAATTAAAAGTATTACATATAGCCTTATAAAGAGAAACTTAAATAATTTAATGAAAAACATAAGTGGTTTTACTGTATATTAGCACGTAAAGTTTACAGTGAGCTGCTAAATTATTAGTACCCAGATGTGGTTACCATGTGAAAAACCTTAAAGGGATGGTGTGCTCTTGTAATTCACGCTTTCGCTGAGGTACAGCACGTGGCTTACAGAGATCAAGCGCTCACCACGTCAAAATGCCACCAGAGGAAGGTCTGCTGTTTAATTCCCTGAAATGTGTATGGCAAGACAGGACCGGGATACTTTAACAAAAGGAGATAACTGTGGCCAGGCAATTAAATGTAAATTGTTAAACTGGGGCGATGCCCAACAAACAGAGTGTTCATATTTCAATATCCAGCTCCTTATAGTGTGTGACCTGTAGGGGGGAATAACGAAGCCCCAAACTCCAGGCACTTGAGTCTCTTGAGTCTGCATGCTCATAAAAGGCACAGAGAACTGAGGCAGAACTAGAACTAGACATGGGCATAATTTAGAAGATACTGGGTCCATGGCCTAGCCCTATTGTATTAGTCACGTAACAAGATGTACGCCATGCATTGGCCAAATATTTAAGCTATGTATAGTAGTTGGTCAGAGCACAGTTAAACTGCAGTGGTGCAAAGTTGCTGCCATTTAGAACTGGCCCCTGCTGCAGACACAAAGAATCAAGTCCTGGGTTCAAATTAAAGTCTTATTTTAAAGAGATACCTTTACAAAAGCTTCATAAGAGTTTCACAAAACCAAGCAATTCAGTTGTTTTTCTTTTCTCTTCTCTTATTGTTTTTCCTCCTGAATATAATTTACATTTTGTCTTTCTTGGATATGTTACATGTACCGTTTTCAGCTCACGACTTATCACTTTGACCACAATTCTGGCTCCATGCTCTAAACTTTGCTCTTTAATTACTGTCTTCCCAGTTACGACTCCTGTGTGAATTCTGACTCCGTGGGTCTGTCCAGGCCGAGAAGCCTGCTTCTTGAGTTTCAGGCCAGACTGTTGTTACTAAGCTGGATTTAGAGTTTTGTGGACAACTTATTTGGTAAGTTCAGAACTCGAGGTTCGTGGTGCCCAGCAGTTTGCTCCATCAATATGTAGCAGTATGTGGTCTCTAGTTGGGATGGTGAGGTCATTAATGCTGATGTGCTGACCCACTCTAGGGACAGAAAAAGATTCTGATGAGATGGAACTGGAAGATGAACACAGTGAAAAACTGAGCAGATTTCATAAACCTATATGAGTCAAAAACATTTTTATCAAACCTAAAATTACACTAACCAAGATCACGTCGTTAGGTGTGATGGACAGTGTGCCAACCAGCATGGGGCAAGATTCCTTGCCTAGATGGGAGACCAGCCTTGCAAGAGCAGAAGAAACCAAACAAAGATCATCCTGTCTTAATCAGGAGACAAGTAGAAGGTGCCAGTGTGGCAGTGGGTACACTGGTATCACGGCTGAGTTGGACCGAGGAATAATACCCAGCCAGGAGGCCTATGTACTTGAAGGACAGTGAGAGTCAACCTGGCAGTAATTCATGCTCCTCCAACACACTAGGTGGCAGCATCTCCGGGCAATGTTACCCGTACGGACACCCGCAAGGTACACTGGCTATTATAGTCCCATGGGACAGCCTTGTCAGGTTCTGTGGGGGCCACCTGGGTGTGCTGCAGGGATTCCTCACCCCTACTTTATGGGATTTCCATTTAAACCCAGAAGTGCTTCAATCGGGCTATGCCCAAACATTGGAAGATATTGGCAGGTCCAGGTAAAAGAAGCCACTTGACCTCATCCAGACGCCTGGAGGAGTAGAAGGAGAGAGGAAGAGTGATGGAGAAGAATTTAGTTGTTGTGGTTATTTTCAAGATATAGGAAAGTTTTACAAATAAGGTATTGGTAACAATAAACCTGTTCATAGCACCAGGATTTGTGTCTGTGAGATTGTGTCTGGGGTTTGGGGTGCTCTACTGGTCACATAGTGGTCACACAAGCCAGAAAAGATTAAATACAACCAAATTAAAAAAATATATATATATTATATATATATATTGCATAGTTTACTGTCAAATAAAGCAAAGAGTACGCAACACGTGTTTCGCCCTCATTTGGGATCATCAGGCATACACACTCTACTGCTCCCCTCTCAGGGATCAAACCTCGGACATCAGCGTCAGAGACGAAGCCCCTTTATGCTGTGTCACGTAGACAGAGTCTTGACGACCTGAATTGTGTGGGTGGTTACCTACCAGGTAACACTTGTTCTTGGTCTGCCATTCAGCAAACATCCACCACGGTGCCTCAAACCACACGCTGTAGCGCAGTGTAAAGGGGCTTTGTCTCTGATGCTGATGTCTGAGGTTCGATTCCCCGAGATTGGAACAGTAGAGTGTGTACGCCTCATGAGCCCAAATGAGGGTGAAACACGTGTCGCGTACTCTTTGCTTTATTTGACAGTAAACTATGCAACATTCCATGATCTGCTATTCGCAACTGAAAGAGGACATCGTGGCGGATGATTGCCGAATGGCAGACCAACCACAAGCGTTACCTGGTAGGTAACCACCATACAATTCAGGTCGTCGAGACTCGGTCTACGAATGTAATGAAAATATATATATACATATATATATATATATATATGTTAAAGAATTACTAACTCACATAAAGTTTATCCAGTCTTGGATAATTATAGAGTGGACGTGCCAACTCAGATGACATCACACAGCTAAAAAGAGGGGCAGCACTTTCTCTGTACATCACTAGGTGAAAACACAAAGTCCCTAACCGGGATTATCTGGAATTTTGACAAATTGATTCATTTTTTTCACTCAGTGTGTATTATTTGTTTATTCCTGTTTGATATTGTCTTTCATGGATGTTTATCATTAACACAGTGGTCAGAACAGATTAGTACATGGCTTCTTACTTTTTTTCCGTGTTTAGAGTTGTTATTCATATATTATATTTTCTGTAGTTCGATTTTTTTTAACTATTCTTTGTGCTTTTTTGAAAGGGTTCTGCAATTCTGCTTCACAATCTACTGTGCACAAATGCTGGAACTTCTACTCTATGAAAGAAGGCAGTGCGCACAGCAAAGTGTTGAAACTTTGACAGCACAAAAGAAACACTTTGTTAGAGACTAGCACCCTGTGACTGTCCAGCTGCCATACCATCCTTGAACCCAGGACCGTCAATAGTCAAGTCGGAGGATGAGCTGGGCAAAGCAGGAGCAGGTGCAAAGTGCAATAGTGCTCTTACTCACAAATTAAGGGTTGAAAAAACCCAAGGTGCAAAACGAGCTGTGCAGCCATAAATACTGAAAATAACAATTCATAAAACAGCTGTTCCTCCATGAAAGTTAAGATCAACAATAAAATATGTGATACAATTTCCATTAAAATCATGCCAACATCAAACTTCTTTTTTCTCTCTCTAACCCTCCTAATTCTATCCAGTCTTCTACTCTCCATCTCCCCAGCTCACCCTTCTGGTCCCCTCAATTGGCAGAGTTGGCCGCAGCTGCAGTCCCATCCTCTGCGGCTCTCGTCTCAACTGCCTAGGAGGGCACATCTTTACTTCTGTCATCTGCATGACAACCATAAGTGCTCAACATGGGACAATTCAGCCCTGGAGTGCCATCCACTTGCTGCTCCATGGAGCCACTGACTGCCTGCCTTCTCATTGCTATACTGGGTCAAGCAACCCTGATGCCTGCCTTATTCTTTCTTTGCCTTTCACTTTACTTTTTATGTTTTTTTTTTACTCAACCACAAGCTCTTTTTTACCTCTGTGGTTTGAAAGAGAGAGAAGACTCAATAAGGAAATTGGAACCAACTGTGCCCTCATGTGCCACTGTCGTGATCTGCCCATTAAACAACCATACACACCCACCATTTGCATTTAAAACATGCATCACCACACTCTAAGCACTAATTTGATACCACCTCCTGGAAGTCCTTTGTTAAATATTATTCTTATTTGACTGATGGCTTTATCCAAGGCGACTTACAACATTTCAGATACAATCGGTTACATTTCTTTTGTTATTCTAGTCCGAGTGCTGACAGCTGCAGTGACTCATGCCGTAGAATATTCTTAGCCAGGAACTGATGAAGATCCAGGAGCCTTTGGTTTCAGTGAGACTTTATTACAAAGTAAGTAAAGCCATACAGAGGTTGTGAAAACAGCCAAACACAGAGCGGGATTTTAAACAGAATTGCCTTTACATTACATATTCTGTCCATCCCTTTCGTTATATTGTAATGGCCAATACATTTTTCCATTCTGCCACTATTATCCCCTGTGTGCTCATCCATGCCCACTGCACCCCTTACACCCCTTACACTAATAGTCAACGCTTTTTATTATCTTGCCCCCTTTGTCTCCTGTCCTTTTCACCAATGCCCCCTTACTGCTAGCCCTCCGTCCAATCCTCTGGTATAACAAACCTGAGTGCTGCCAGTTTCTACAGGCTTTACTATATTGGTGGCCAAATCCTGTGGGTTCTACTTTTCTTTTAAAAAAATAGAACAAGTGATCAATAGTGTAAAATGAAGTTCTGAAAAGTATCATATAAAATTAACCGCTCATCAAAGTGTTCATATAAAAATATACATACCTGTAGAAGCATGAAAAGAAATGTAATAAGTATAAAAAATTAGAGTGATTTTGATATACTTTATTAATCCCTGAGGGGAAATTATCTTATCGTGTGAGTTTTGGGGGTCAGAGTGCAGGGTCAGCCATTGTATAGCATGCCTGGTGTAATTTTCAGGTTAAGGGCCCAACAGAGTAGGATTCCTTCTGGCAGTAACGGGATTTCAACCTTTCATATTCCAGTGCAGATCCTTAGCCACAGAGCTGCCACTCCACCATATACAGTATATGTACATCTAACTATTAAAAATGAAAGAGCAGATTTCAAAAATGTATTTCAAACAAACTGTATAAGACAGAAACACATTCCACACATCACTGCATAGAGGAAAGTTCAAAGTTTGGTCCTATGGTCCTTGAGGTTGCATGCACTCAACATGAGCGCCATGTGTAGCGCGACAAACATCAAAACGGTAAATCATTTCTTGCCACACACGAACACACCTCGGATACGCTTGACATTTTCATCTGACGTGTGTGGACGACCAGTGCTTTAACATTTGCATATGTGACCTTCTAGTATTAATTTTTTATGCCACTCGGAAATTTACTTACGACGAGTCGGCTAAAATTTACGTTACACTTGAACAATGGACTCACACTCCGAAAATTGCAGCACGCAAAATGATTTCTCTTGTGGTGTTGTTGTCCTTTTACTATAAACGAGAAACAGCGCTCGGTGGCATTCACTGGTACCTTTAGGTGGGCTTTTAAACTTTGAGCTTTCTTCTGTCCGGTGATATGCGGAATGTGTTACTATCTTATACATTTGGTTTGAAATAAAGTTTTGAAATCTGCTCTTTCATTTTGAATAGCTCTGTATAAACAAGTAAGTACGTTTCACATACCTCCAGTTTTAATCTTTATTTCCAGTGCTCATCTTATCACTCTTAATCAGTGCTCATTTTAAAAGTATGCAGTCATACTGGATATACCCATCCATCCATTATCCAACCCACTATATCCTAACACAGGGTCACGGGGGTCTGCTGGAGCCAATCCCAGCCAACACAGGGTGCAAGGCAAGAAACAAACCCCAATGCTTGCTCAGGGTCACTCAGTGGTGTCAGTAGTGGGATTTGAATCCACAACCTCAGGGTTTGAAGTCCAAAGCTTTAACCACCACACCGTCCGCCATCATTATTATTATTATTACTTTACTTCACCTCCTGGTGTAAATCAAATCCCACCCAAAAGGGTCTTTTGTATGTCATCAGTCTTAAAAATAAATGAAGTTTAAAGTAAAATTATTGTCTTTAAAAATCCATCCAAGTTTCAAAGCTATAGTCAAAACAGCAGGTTCAAAACTTGGATGGACAGGCAGGTGTTCTGTGTGTGCATTACTCCTCATTTTATACTTGTTAAAGAAATGATAATAAGTTATCTGCATATATTAAAATAATATTACTCTACAAATTTAAAATCATAATGATTGTAATACACTACTGTTTTAAATACATATCTTCTGTGTACATTTAAATGTAATTATTTTTGCATAAGTGAAGTGTGTCATACACGATGTATTTAAAAAAAAACTAAGGAGTAACCCAATAAGAGGTTTTTATTTAGTCTTACATATTTAAGTAACAGTAAATGACAAACATGTAGTACCCACCATAATCTTAGGCATGTTGTTCAGTGCCATTTCCACCAAACAGCCTTTAGCTTGATTTTAAAAGCCTGCGTCAGCTCTCTCATTCACATCACAAGTGTCCATACATCTGAGAATAACTGATATATTTTATTATATAATTGAAAAACTTATCCTTACATCGTCATTCACAGTCATTCCCAAGTCTTCGACACTTATTTTTCTTCTAATTTTCTAAAGCCCCCCACTCTTTTTGCCATGCTGAAAAGCTTTTTGTTAAAAAATAAATAAATACATAAATACATAAAAATAAATAAAAAGCTGTCACGGTACCTGACCCAGAACTTCCAGCCGGTGGCCTCCTCCTGCTGCCTTTTGTAAAATTGATTTCTGCATATGTAACAGTGTCAGCCATTTGCAGGTCGTAGCACTGCAGCGCAGATGATGTCTTCTAAGTGGAGGCTCTTCTGTCACACTTGCCTTCAATACAGAATTCAGGAAATGTGTGTATGTAAGTAGGGGAAGGTGACAAGGAGCCCAAATGACAGACAAGCAGGTCCTGCAAGCTTGCAGTTTAGAGCTTAGAAGGGCGGCTGGTTTGTTGAAGGGAACCAGCATATAACACAGGCGCCTGGAATAGTTGTGTTTTAATGGGGTTCTCTGACATTCACAGGAAAGAATAAAAAAATGGATGAGCAAAATTCACATTAGGATGGCCTGACCTAAGGGCTGGCTGCCCACCTGCCATGGACCACCTTGACCACTGGCCTGGTCTTACATCTTCTTACATCATTGTTTAAAGTCCTCTTAACAGACTGTTAGAAGCTGTTAACCCCTTTTAACATGAATTAGGGAAAACTGCAAAGCCTGGGAAAACTGACTCCAACATTACCTAACAAGGGAATGTTAAGAACAAACAACTGGAGACAAATATGCAATCAATCCAATTGCTTCACGGCAGGATGCTTTAAATGAGTGTTTTTATTTTCATTACAGATTTTTGATTTAAGGGTACACCTTAATCATGCCAACCTAGAGCCCAGAAGCGCCAGAGCAACACGTTTTGCAGGCTCTAACCAGTAGGCAAGCCGCCCACTCAGAGCCACAACCTACTTACTGTACTGAGTAGGGGGGATTTATGTAGAGCTGCAAAAAGGCAATGCTCTGTGAAAGGCGATATCTGGAAGATGTGGGCGCTTGCTTCTCACAAAGTCTTCACGGCTGGCTTTGAGATAACGCTAGTAAAAATGGTACATCGGCTAGAAAACTGAATCTGTGATCCTCTTGGAAGTCACCTGGCATCTTAACAGCATTTGTTTGTGCGTGCATTTATGTGCAACTCAGGCAAAGCTGAAAGACAAAACTGTACAGTAGCTTTGAATGCAGCACATTAGTGGGCACCAGATGATCTGATGTGGAAGTTTCTTGAACAGGAGCCCCCTTTGTAATTGAAATATGACAGATCAGGATCAAATAATATCAAATTAGCAAAACCGACATTACACATTAACCCGATTACACATTAATCTGCATACACCCTGAGTAAAGCTCTCTCGGCCCAGGATGACTTCCCTGTGTGCAAAGTCAAACTGACTCTTTCAAATCTACGTCCACTTCTCGCCATCTCTATACTGATAGATAGATAGATAGATAGATAGATAGATAGATAGATAGATAGATAGATAGATAGATAGATAGATAGATAGATAGATAGATAGATAGATAGATAGATAGATAGATAGATAGATAGATGCTGTATTTTAGTATAGTAGGCAGGATAACATTGAATGATAGATAGATAGATAGATAGATAGATAGATAGATAGATAGATAGATAGATAGATAGATAGATAGATAGATAGATAGATAGATAGATAGATAGATAGATAGATAGATAGATAGATAGATAGTGTCAAAGACAGACAAATAAAGGAGACAATAAAAATGGTTTGGGGCAGATACCCATATAATATTTATTCTTGGCTGCAAATGTGATAAATTAGTTGTACAGATGTGTACAGGTTTCAGCCCAACACAGAACTGATTTGAGATTGTCCAGATGGCGGTTTTAAAGGCAAGCAGAGGAAGTGACATCATCAATGGGGCCGGAACTGGTTGTGGTGTCATCAGGGCCAGGCAAAATTTCCCGTAACTGGACTGCAGAGAAGTGAGATAAAACAGTCAATGTACTCTGCCACCCCCTGGTCTGGTATGGAATTACTCTCTTTCAGGCCCTTTGGCTGCCTCCCATGCACATGTGTGTGACAATAGATAGATAGATAGATAGATAGATAGATAGATAGATAGATAGATAGATAGATAGATAGATAGATAGATAGATAATGTCGCATTTTTATTAATGTGCATAATGTCGCATTTTTATTAAATTTTTCATGAAATAAAAATCAAAGGTTGTTTATTTTTTAGGCAAATGTTGGCCTGAGTTGTGGAATTAGTACAAAAGGACTGTTGCTACTTTTCAACCAATAAAACAACATGCAGCTGGAGTGAGAAGGACTGCATCTCGAAGATCATGAAGATAAACAAGAACTTCTGAATTTGATTGCTGTCAGCTGCTAAAGGAGCAGCAGGCCAAGTTCAGTTTTAAATGTGGACATTTTCACAAATGATCTGTGATGGGAAATCCAAAGCCCCTTTTTATAATATAATAATGTTTAGCGTCATCTTTTTATCAATTAGTTTTGTGAAACCATTGTGGAAGGCAGCTGTATTGGAGGCATTAAATATATATTTTTTAATAAAATTACAATTCATTTTTATGCCAGATCCTGATACCACTGGGTGGCGTGGTGGGAGCTCTGTTGCCTCACAATAAGGAGACCTGAGTTCACATGGCATGGGCTCCCTGCATGGAGTTTCCATGTTCTCCGCATGCCCACATGGGTTTGCTCTCACAGACATGCAGGCGGCCCGTGTGTGTGTCTGTGTTTTTCCTGCAATGGACTGTTGACCTGTTCAGGCCTTGTTGCTGCCCTGCTGGGATAAGCAGTTTTAGAGACTGGCGTACCAACACTATTCAGTTTATATTAACAGCGCTTGTGTTTTTAATGCACTGAATTTGTTATAAAAATAATATAAACTGTTCAGCACTGCAGGCAACACCTTTGAACTTTGATCCATTAAGGCTTTGGTTGACCACACTTGAGTGGAATTTCTTGTAACTGGATGGTGAAAAGAATTAAAAAAAGACTTTGACTTCCGGCACAGAGATAAAAGAACTCATCCATTTCTTCCAGGAGGAAAAAGCAAATCCTGGGTGATTTTACAATTTTGTTGCAGGAATGAATCACAAAGACATCTGGCAGCAGGATGATCAAGCTGAAGTGGAGAAGCATGAAGTTGGCTAAAAGCTCAGGTGTTTTACACAATAAAGCAGACTAAAGGAAGTCAACCTTACAAGGTGCTTGACGTTATAATCATGGCCAAAGACACTGTGCATACTAAGAAGTAACAAGAACATACTTGAAAGATGAAGGGACTTAACAGTCAGACCACCGAAAGCTGTAAATGAACTACACTATTCTATTTCTCATGACAAGTATTGAGCTTCAGAGGAGCCTCTTAGGTGTTCACTATACTGATGTGTGGCACACGTCCATTTACAGTCATCTCAGCCAAGTTCTTCAAATTGTTCAACTCTCTGTTGCAATTCTATATGTGACCACACAATCTCTGCAAATCAGCAGCATGTGGCTCTCTCATTTGCTATGCACTTCCTTTAAACTTCTACAGCAAAGTGAAAATATTAAAGCTGTAAAATAATAAATAAACAGTGCTCAATTATTCCTTGAATTTCAGCCTGTGTCCTGCCTGTGTGAACCTTGCATGTTCCTAGGTTGGTTTTCCCAAACGTCCTCAACTGGATCCCTCCAATACAGAAGTGCAGTGGCTCAACTTTGAGCTCTTCACGAATGTCTGCACTCCACACCCCATCTCTAATACTGAGCCCAGACACCCTGCAAAGGAAGCTCATTTCTTCTTCTTGTATCCACAATCTAGTTTTTTCAATCAACTACCCAAAGCTTGGAACCAAAGGTGAGGGCAGGAACATAGATCAACCAGTACATCGAGAGTTTGGCTTAGCCGTTTCTTAACTATGACTGACCGGTACCATGTCCGTAGACACTGCTCTAATCCAACTGTCGATCTCCTACTCCCTTCTCCTCTCTCTCATGAACAAAACCCTGAGGTTGGTAAACTTCTCCGCTTGTGGCAGCACCTCATCCCCAACCTGACTTGGAGGGCACTTCACCCTTTTCTGTCTGAGAACGCTGAACCTGACTTGGAGGTGCTGATCCTCATCCTGGCTGCTTCTTACTCAGCAGCAGACCTCCCCAGTGTGCACCTGAGGTCACAGTCCAATGAAGCCATCCTGATCACAACATCTGCAAAAAGCAGAGATGCAATCCTAACATCATTCTCTACTCCTTGGCTTCACCTAGAAATTCTGTCCATAATAATTATAAACAGAACCGGTGGCAGTAGAAAGCTCTGGCAGAGTCCCACATTCACTGGGAATGAGTCTGACATACTGGCGGCAATGTGAACCAAGCATTTGCTCCATTTGTACAGGGATTAAATAACCCACAACAGCATATCCCATACTCCATGCTCCCTTAGTGCCTTCTCACTGGATATCAAGAAGATGGCAGTTGTATGCTTTTTCCAAGTCCACAAAACACATGTAGAAAGGTGAGGCAGAATCCTGTGAACCCTCCAAAATCCTTGTGAGATGTGAAGAGGTCTGAGGTATTATGAGGTGTGTAGCTGAAAATACCAAATCTGAACAAGCAGGAACTGACTGCTGCTTGACTTGTGGTGGTGGTGGTGGTGTATTTGCTGTGTCTGCCTGAACTTAATCATTGGGAACTACACACCCACTGGTCCAGGTAGTGTGCCAGGAGCTACAGTGGAGCGCAGATTCAAAATCCGGGAAATCACAAAAGCACAAGAACTCACCACTCCTTAGCACATTTGGGATGAACCAGCAAGAACTGTGGGAAACTCTCACCTTTATAGGGCTGAGGGCAATCCCTGGCAGTTATGGGCAGGTGGTCCTAACTCTTGGGGATACCACCCACAAAACTGAAGGCACATCATACAGACATCGGGAATATTGCAGATAATAAAGAGAAGTAACATTAACAAATATAAATCCTGTGAACCTCGAGTATGGACTGGTCCTGACTCAGTAATGGACAGTTTTCAAGCAAGTCCTTGACTTCTGTTGGATTATTTAAAGGTAGCGATTTGGAAGCGAGACACCACATCGATGAATCCCTGCAGAAACACAGCTCTTGAAGTGGTTCTTGGCCCTTGCTAAGGTATTCTGAAGTTGCTTTGTATTCGATCTGTAAGCCAACAGGCTCTTCGCCACTGTTGTGTTTGAGGCATGAGTTATAAGTGAAGGTTCAGAGAGGTAAGTACTGTGGGGTTTGCACATAAAATAAGGCTAATAATTTAGGCATATTCACGATTAACTTGCCCACCGATATAAAAAGAACCCTAGAGCAGTGGCGTCATTAGAGTTCCTTAACAGAGAGTTAATCATTCATTGCAACGCACGGACACTTAATCGTTTCTTCTTGGGATGATCCCCCTTGATGATTTCAGCCTGAAACACAGCAAAGAATGTATAGATGGTATCATCTGGGGATCACATTCCTGACTCTGTCCAGGTAACTGGCGGGTGCTGTTGCCAACACTATCGTATGTTCCACCTACATTTTTGAGAGGTGGCTCCAGTACCATGCCTAGTGCCCTGGACTGGCTCCATCCCTTCTGATCCGGCAGTCTAAGGACAAAGATGGTCCATTTGGAACCCACGCCATTGGAGACAAAACTCCTGTTGATGAGACTTGGTTTACTTTTGCCTTGATAATAGTCAGATCAGCTGTGCTTTACGTTAATCTTTGCTCTTCCAATGAGCGACTTTCTTTTGTTTGTTTGGTTTTGATAGTTAGACATCTATGACATAAACGGGGTAGCCTGGCTGGTACCCCAACTATTTCTCTAGTTTCCATTGCAATCTGTCCTCTAGGCTCAACAGTCATTTGCGTGTCACCACCTCGCTTATGGCATCACCCAATGTGGTCCCTAGTGACACCAAGGTTAAAGTGTCTTTTGTGATCACTTTTTCACAATAAAACATCCTTAGCACTGGATTGGTTGTTGTAGAAGTGTGAAGGTCTTGATGATGCAAACCTCATCTAATGAAACCTATTTTTGAGGGTTTTTTGTCATATTTCAAAGAGCCATGACATTTTAATATAAAATAAATTATTCTTATTTATTTATGATCCTGTGTGGTACTCATAGAGGATAGATACCATGATGAGAACAATCACCTCTTCTCAACACAAAGGCCACATGAAGGTAGTAGGTGCTGATGGCAGCCTTTGTGGGGGCCAATGCATGCAGGGCAGAGGTGTGAAGTCTGAAGTCTGAGTGAAGTGTGTGATTGCAGAACAAAGAGACGCCAACACCTGCGTGTGGTTCTAACAAATACGTGACGATGCTGTGAAATTTCTGACAGGTAAACGAGCACATTCTGCAAGTGGTGGTCGAGTTTTACACATTTTGAGTAAAAAAGCAATGCAAAAATGCCAGTGCTGCAGTGGAGATAGATGGTGAATGAAGTCGAGTGTGCACAGAATTCAGGGACAAATCAATATGAGCCTGTAACAGATGCTGGCACAAACTAATCACAATAACACATGCAATTAAACAATCAATTAACTAAGGCTAGTGGGGCATCCGCACCCACCATATGACAAACCACCTCAAGATCCCAGATTAGGGCCAGAGTGCAGCCATGCGACGGGTGACACTTCAGAACCACACTAGTTCAGATGGAATGGAACAGCATGAGATTTTTTATGGTGGCTGGAGTGCCAGTTCTACTGCCAACCCCCAGGTTTTTCCCTGTAAATTGGAGGGCCTACTTGTAGGGCTGGATGCAGGTTAACATCATTACCAGAACGGAGCAATTGCATGTTAAGGGCATTGCTCAAGGGCCCAATGGAGTTCTGGCGGTTACTTAACCTTACAGTTACCAGTGCAGATCCCTAACCTCAGAGCCACCACTCTGCAATTAACTACCGTATATACTCTTGTGTAAGTCAGGTCTTGAAATCCAAAAAATTGATCATAAAATCAGACCCCGACTTATTGTATATGCTCGTTCAAAATGACACTTATTTTTTTTTTTACATCTTCTTGCCTCCTCCAATCTCGCATCAGTTTCTCAGATACATCAAATTTTGTTGCAGCAGCGCAGTTTCCAATTTCTTTCGCCACTTCAATGACTTTTAATTTAAAACCAGTTTCATATTTTCTTCTGATCGAACGCTCCATCGTAGATAAGGGATGCTCTTATGATAAAGGTGTATGAGGGTGTGAGATACAAAAAACACAAAACAGTGTAAACGTCACTTCTGAATAGTTCAGGTATTATCGTGTGGTCATGGGGTTACTCTCTTAGGTGGGCATTAGCATATCATGATCTCTTGGACCAATAGCGTGAGTTTTCTGCATTCAATTTACATGACCAACATAATAAAATACTGGAAAGTATACGTTAAAATCAAGCCCCGACTTATCCGCAGGAGAACTTAAACATGAGAATATATGGTAAGTGGTCAAACAAAAAAAGAAACTCACATCAAAACATAAGGAAATTGTAAATTCGAACAATTCAAATTAACAAGCACACATAACAATGACACAACCAAGACAAAACTAAATTAACAATGTCATTTCTACATGGTAAAACATGCTTGTTTAAATTAAAAATATTTATTGTACATTTTATCATGGCATGACTGTCACTCCTACCTGGTTTTATGCTGCCTGCCATATTTTATTGGATTGCTCGAGTCAATCGGCACGGGTCTTTCTGTGGTGAAACCAATTCCAAGGATCTCTTCTACACATGTTAGCGCTTCTTTGAGCACAGCGAAGCAAAGTGTGCTTCACAGAAACGTTGAACGATGACCAAGTGAATTCTGAACTCATTTCAAGGGCATAAATGTGATGATATTTTAAGATTTTCCCTAACAGGAGACAGAATGATGATGAAGGAAAAAGAAATGCTCTCAAGTACAAGATGCCATTGAACCTTCTGGATACAATTAGGCTGTAGTGTTGAAGTGTTATTGAAAATGGGCATGTGTTTTTTAGGAAATGTTTGGAGTTATAGTAGTGACTGACGATTCACCAATTATTCATTCTTTTTAAACGACTCTTGTCAAACGCATGCATGTTCTGTGTGATGTTGCCATCGTTTCATTTGTGGATATTTAAAGCGTATGCACAAGAACCATCTGAATCAAGAGTCTCGACTCCTTTGCTTTCAAGAATGAGTCACTACAAGAGAATCAGTCTAACGCTTCTCATTCTTTTGATTTCCAAACAACTCCCTGTCTGAGAATCATGTGATTCGTAACCGAGTCGCTATACACGAATCACTCAAGCAATTCCGAATCATTTGATTCACAAACACACCCCTAACCAAGACTCAGTCTAACAATTCTCATTTATTTGATTCTTGAATGAGTCTCTGCCCAAGAAACTACCTAATGATTCTTATTCATTTGATTTGCGAACAAATCTCTGACCTAGAATCAGTCTAATGATTCTTGTACGTGTGATTTGTAAATGAGTCACTACCCAAGAATCAATCAAACCATTCTCGTTCATTTCTTTCACAAATGCATCCCTACCAAAGACTCAGTCTAACAATTCTTGTTCATTTGATTCGGGAACAAGTCTCTACCTGAGAGTTAGTCTAACGATTCTCGAACGTGTGATTCACAAATGAGTCACTACCCAAGAATAAGTCAAACAATTCTCGTTCATTTGATTCGCAAATGCATCCCTACCTAAGAATCAATTTAATGATTCTCATTCATTTGAGTCATGAATGAGTCCCTACCCAGGAATCAGCCTAACGATTCTAGTGCATTTGATTCATGAACAAGTTGCACAATTTCCATTGGTTTGTGAGTTTGTAATGCAACATCTTAGTATAACTACGCATTTTATGTGTGTTGTCATGGGTTGTGTATGGAAATAGAACATCTGCATATGAATTATGTCAAATATATACTGAATTGTATATTAGTATAAAATAAATTAAATATAAACCAGTAACGGCACAATGCACGATAATGTGCAGTGAATACACTTGACTTGAGCATTCCTAGTTTTCCTCCTCTTTCTCTGTTCGTTTGCTCAGAGGTTGATGCGCTTGCTGATTCCTGAGCAGCTCTTCTTTTCTCCACCCTAGTGGCCCACTTCTTCTCTTTTTTCTTCAGCATCTTTTCTCATTAAAACTGATTAAGTCCGTGTTTTTGTTGCAGTTAGTTAGTACGCTTGTTTTAATTTTCCCTTAAGCTGGCACTGAAGTCTTCAATCTGCCTCAAGAATAATTGAAGATATGAAGAGGTAGAGGAAGTGACGGCGAAGGTGGTAGGGAATGAGAACAGCGCCCGTATGCATGTGCCACACATCCGCCCTGCTGGCCACTGCCGAGAGTTGATTCTACAATAAAGTAAAATAAAAATAAAAAGAGGAATAACCTTGGAGGTCAAACATCACCTGGAAAGCAGATAGTAGACATCACGTAGTATATGTGTACCAAATTTCACCGGTTTGCAAGCTACAGGTGAATCCTGGATAGAAAAACGGACAGCCATGGTAGCGTATTATATATAAAGACTAGCAAAATACCCACGCTTCGCAGCGGAGAAGTAGTGTGTTAAAGAGGTTATGTAAACATATATACACATATACAGTACATATCTACATATTGTGGAGACTGGCTCGGACACAGACAGGCAGACACGTTCATGTCACCCAACACACGTTTATTTACAGTATATACATTGTCCATACTGTGCTCACAAGCTCCAAAGACCCCAAAGTCCTGGCCATAACACAATGCCTTCTTCAGGCCGCCTCCTTGTCCTCCTCCTGACGTCATCCTACTACCTCCCGACTCTTGTCCTTGACTGGAGGGAGGCGGCCCCTTTTATACACACCCAGATGTGCTCCAGGTGCTCCCCGGCAATCTTCCACAGACACTCCCCAGTGTGGCGGAAGTGTCGGCTGTGTACCCGGAAGCACTCCGGGTGTCCACTCTTCTCTTCCCCCCAGCACTTCCTGGTGTGGCGGAAGCGCTGGGGTCCAGGGTCCCCAAGGCATCAGGGCACCCCCTGGCGGTCACCACGGGCCCCTACAGGGTAGAGCTTCCAAGCTCTGTACCCATGGCCCCCAGTACAACCAGGGAGGACGCCCCCTCGTGTCCTGGAGGAGGCACAAGCCCTCCTCCACTCCTCCTGGGCGTCCCGGCCGGGCATGGACGCCCACCGGGCACCACAATATACACATATCTACATATACATATATATACATACATATACACATCCACATATACATATATATACAAATACAAATTTATACATCTACATATATATATACATATGTACATATATATATATATATATATATATATATATATATATATATATATATAAACATAGACATACATATATACATAAATACATTGACATATATATATATATATATATATATATATATATATATATATATAGCAAAATACCCGCGCTTCGCAGTGGAGAAGTAGTGTGTTAAAGAGGTTATGTAAACATATATATACATATACATATATACACATATATACATATACATATATATACATATATACATATATATATATATACAGTATATACATATACACATCCACATATACATACATATATGTATATATACACATATCAACATATATATACACATACATATACACACATACATAAACACACACATATACATCCATCCTCTTCATATATACATATATACATAGTGCGTTGTAACACGGGTTGTGATTGTTACATGGGAGGGAGACGACAAATCACAGCTTCCCGCTTTCTAATTGGGCCTGTGATTGGTGCTTTGACTGATGCCCAGATCCCACAGTATCTCCCCTTAGGAGAGGCGTTAGGCAAGTGTAATTGAATAGCGGTGCTGCAAGTTTAGCTGTACACCTGTTTTTAAGGCTTATTGACTGAAAGGGGCTTTCATGAAAAAACTTAGGGCTTTGCTACAGGATACACCATCCACAAGTTAAGGAAGTAAAAATAAAGGTATATATTTCTGTTTTATTTAAACCTTTTAAGTTTATATGCGGGCGGCATGGTGGCGCAGTGAAAGGTTCCAGTTAGGAGATCCGGGTTCGCTTCCCTGCGTGGAGTTTGAATGTTCTCCCTGTGTCTGTCTGGGTTTCCTCCGGGTACTCAGGTTTCCTCCCACAGTCCAAAGACATGCAGGTTAGGTGCATTGGCGATTCTAAATTGTCCGTGGTGTGTGGGTGTGTGCGCCCTGCGGTGGGCTGGCACCTTGCCCGGGGTTTGTTTCCTGCCTTGTGCCCTGTGTTGGCAGGGATTGGCTCCTGTATTTAGGATATAGCGGGTTGGATAATGGATGGATGGACATTTGTATGCATAGCCCTATTTGCCTGTTTTCGTTTTTTTTCTTTCTTCAGTAATATTTCAGCAAACCCGGAGCTTGTCAGTTCAAAGCGTGGTACTGACACCACTGTGTGACCCTGAGGAAGTCACTTCACCTGCCTGTGAGACAAAAAACAAAAGTAATGTAACAAATTGTACCTCAGATGTTGCAAGTTGCTGGAATAAAGGCATAAGTCAAATAGATAAATATGTATTATACACATAGGAACTATTCATTTATTTTCAGTTAAGTCATCTGCAGCAAACCTTTATAAATGAGGGTTTCTCATTTTTAGATAGTGCAAACTGTTTCTTCTTCATTGAGGTTTTCTCTTGGAGAGCTTTTTTCATTTCATTGAAAATTGAAGCAGCAGCTGCCAAAATATGTAGCTTTCTTATTAATTTTTCAACATTGAGTAAAATCTATAATAATAAAAGGCAAAGCCCTCACTGACTGACTGACTGACTCACTGACTCACTCATCACTAATTCTCCAACTTCCCGTGTAGGTGGAAGGCTGAAATTTGGCAGGCTCATTCCTTACAGCTTACTTACAAAAGTTAGGCAGGTTTCATTTCGAAATTCAAAGCGTAATGGTCATAACTGGAACATATTTTTTGTCCATACACTGTAATGGAGGAGGCGGAGTCACGTATCACGTCATCACGCCTCCTACGTAATCACGTGAACTAAAAACAAGGAAGACATTTACAGCACGAGTCACACGCGGGAACGAAGGTAAATGACGTTAATTTTTGACTGTCTTTTAATACTGTGTAAGCATACATATTAACACATGTGCAATTAAACGTGTGCATTTACGGGGTGATTTCTCAGGCTTAAAAGCTCACCTTTTATCAAACGCGGGAAGAAAGGTAACTGACGTTGTTCACTGTCTTTTAATACTGTGTAACCATACATATTAACACATGTCCAATTAAACGTGTGCATTTATGGGGTGATTTCTCAGGCTTAAAAGCTCGCCTTTTACTAAAAAGGTAAATGCAAAACTATTTTCAATCAGTTTATTGAAACGCTCCCGTTAAGGATTGCAATAACATATTCGCGAGATAAAAGAACGAAGTAGGAGGAAATGGAGGAACAGCCGCAAACAGCGAAGAGCAAAAAATTAATTAAACAATTGAGAACGGAGCGAGTTAAGCATACAAGCATGTTCATAAGGGAAACAAAGCACGGTGTAAAACGTAAGTTTCAATTAAGTTTATAGAAACGCTCCCGCTGCGGATTGCAATAACATATTCGCGAGATAAAAGTTTAATGAGAAGACACGAGGTATAAACGAACCACACGCCGTGGCGCAACGTTAGGGGCAACAGTTTCAACCATTCTATGATCTGCTTCTCGCAACTGAAAGACGGCACATGGCGGATGTTAGCCGACTTGCTGACCGCAACGTTAGGGGCTTCAACTATGGCGCTGACGCCACATCTCAGTGCCAACACTTTGCAGACTGTACTTAAAAGACACGCCCTCCTCACTGGACAGTTAAAAACACCAATCAAACTAACGATGACATCAAGTATTACCCAATCCAAAGTAGGAAAGGAGGCATCTTCATAAAATGCGTGTGGGATGATTTGCATGAGACGCTGCTTTAAAAAAAAAAATGATAAAAAAAAATACGGGATAAATCCCGTCCAGTATTGATTCAAAACGGGACGCGCAATTTCATTCTCAAACGCGGCACGATTCCGTATTTTAAAGGATGGGTGGCACCCCTACAGTGCCAGGTAACCACCCATACAATCAGATTGTGATTCAGACTAGGAATGCAATGAATGTAATTACCCCGATCTACATACAAGGCGAAAGTCTTGCAACATTCAAAGATGATGGTTTGGGATAAGTACACCATATAACATAAAAGAGCTTATGAAGCCTTGAACCGAAAAAAGCAAGATCTCAGAGATCGTAAAAAAAAAAATAGGAGGTTATGTCGTTTTACTCGCTGTACATTTTAGTCAAACATTACCAGTTATTCCACGAGGGAGACCAGCAGATGAACTCAACGCGTGTTTAAAATCCATGCTTCTCCCACGCTCGGTTATATGTCGCGTGTTCTCGGGTAGGTGCACCAAAAAAATGTATACATTTAAGCATGTAATGGGCAAACAAAAAATGAGGTATACCCGAAGGCACTGCAGTAGTACTTCATGTAACTTTACTTCTTAAATGTTAATGTTTTACTGTTTAATAATTTATACGCTTCTTATATGTTGTTCAAATTCTTTTATCAAAATACCACTGACAGCGCAATGCACGATAACATGGAGTGAATACACCATACGCATCCGCCCACGGCTGCCCTGCTGTGCGCAGATAGGAGTTGATTCTACAATAAAATAAAATAAAGATAAAAAGAGTAAAACAATCATCACCCATAAAGCGCGTGTGTGTGTATATATGTGTATATATATATGTTGATATGTGGATGTGTATATATATATATATATATATATATATATATATATATATATATATATATATATATATATATATATATATATATGTAGATATGTATATATATGTGTATATGTATATGTATATATATGTTTATATGTGTGTGTGTGTATTTTATATATATAAAACACAGCAACACTCATAACAATGACAACACAATTACATTGACAATCATGTTACGTTATTTTTAAAATGTTTCCTTTTTTTTCATAACCTCTTTAACACACTACTTCTCCGCTGCGAAGCGCGGGTATTTTGCTAGTAACTTTATAAAGTAACATAAAAGGTTTAAATACTGGTTATCCTTTTACACTAAAATATTACTAAAGAGATACAAAAAAAATAAAATGCATATGTTCTTTTTCTTTAAGGAGATTAAATATTACCGAAGAAAGAAAAAAAAAACTAAAACAGCCAAATGGGGCTATGCATACGAACTTAAAAGGTTTAAATAAAACAGAAATATATACCTTTATTTTTACTTCCTTAACTTGTGGAGGGTGTATCCTGTAGCAAAGCCCTGACTTTTTTCGTGAAAGCCCGTTTCGGTCAATAAGTCTTAAAAACAGGTGTAAAGATATTGACAATAAGCTAAGCAAACCCACCAAGACATGGAATCGTTTAAATCAAGTATCATTACATCTTCCTTTCTTAAAGAGAAGTAAGGCAGTACTTATAAGCTTACATATATATATATAGACATACATATTATATATATATATATATATATATAATATATAATATATATATTCTATATCTATATATATCTATATCTATATTAAGGATCAGTTTTTTTGTGAAGCAGCCTTAACACAGCTTTTCCGCTGTTTTATAAACTAACGCCAAGGAAGGAGCCTTTTTATTAAATGCAAGGGTTCTTCGCTTTTTTTTTTTTCTTTTTTTACGATTGTTATAGTTCTGTTTGCATACCACGTTGTCAGTTCAGCACTCCGGTTGTAATATGACCAAGCGGTGCAAGCACACTCTTGAGAATGCAACATATAGTTGTACAGGAGAAAAGCAATCCTGCCTGAAGTCAATGGCAACCTTTTGTAGGTCTATGAACTTAATTTAAACTTTAGGTTTACACGGTGCTTTCTTTCCGAAGTACCTGCACTCATGAATATGTCTGTATGCGTCAGTCGCTCAAATCCCCGCGCTTTGCACCGGCGAAGTACTGCTTTTAAATTTTTATTAAGAAGAAAAGAAAACCTTTTTAAATTGAGGTAAAATATACTAATAACAATTTGTTAAGGATCTGTTTTTTTGTGAAGCTGCCTTTACTCGAGTGATCACTTCGAGCTGACTTGCTGGCTAACCATAAGCGTTACCTGGTAGGTAACCACCCATACAATCAGATTGTGAATCAGACTACGAATGCCGTGAATGTAATTACCCCGATCTACATGCTGTCAAATAAACGAACCACACGCCGTGGCGCAATTTTAGGGGCTTCGCCTCTAGCCCTGACGTCCGAGGTTCGATTCCCGTAAGGGAGTGAAGTGAGCGCTTCGCACTGGCGAAGTACTGCTTTTAAATTTTTATTAAGAAGAAAAGAAAACCTTTTTAAATTAAGTCTTAAAAAGAGCTGTAAAGATATTGACAATAAGCTACGTAAACCCACCAAGACATGCAATCGTTTAAATCAAGGCGCGAGTCGAAAAACACCATCCTATAATATTAGTTAACGATTAACACATTTCTATATGTATTGTTAGCATACAATACAACTGATATGTTGCACTTATTTATCTGGTGTACCGACATTTTTGCTTGTTTAATGGCTGAAATCCAATGTGGTTTGTGCCCTTCAGAATGAAAACAGTTTGCATTTATCTTTTTAATAAAAGGCGAGCTTTTAAGCTTGAGAAATCACCCCGTAAATGCACACGTTTAATTGCACATGTGTTAATATGTATGCTTACATGAACTTAAAAGGTTTAAATAAAACAGAAATATATACCTTTTATTTTTACTTCCTTAACTTGTGGAGGGTGTATCCTGTAGCAAAGCCCTAACTTTTTTCGTGAAAGCCCGTTTCAGTCAATAAGTTTTAAAAACAGGCGTAAAGATATTGACAGTAAGCTACGCAAACCCACTAAGTCATGGAATCGTTTAAATCAAGGCGCGAGTCGAAAAACACCATCCCATTCTATTAGTTAACGATTAAGACATTTCTATATGTATTGTAAGCATACAATACAACTGATAATATGTTGCGCTTATTTATCTGGTGTACCGACATTTTTGCTCGTTTAACGGCTGAAATCTAACGTGGTTTGTGCCCTTCAGAATGAAAACAGTTAGCATTTACCTTTTTAATAAAAGGCGAGCTTTTAAGCCTGAGAAATCACCCCATAAATGCACACGTTTAATTGCACATGTGTTAATATGTATGCTTACACAGTATTAAAAGACACTCAAAAATTAACGTCATTTACCTTCGTTCCCGCGTATGACTCGTGCTGTAAATCTCTTCCTTGTTTTTAGTTCACGTGATTACGTAGAAGGCGTGATGACGCAATACGTGACTCCGCCTCCTCCATTAGAGTATATGGACAAAAAACAGGTTCCAGTTATGACCATTACCCATAGAATTTCGAAATGAAACCTGCCTAACTTTTGTAAGTAAGCTGTAAGGAATGAGCCTGCCAAATTTCAGCCTTCCACCTACACGGGAAGTTAGAGAATTAGTGATGAGTGGGTCAGTCAGTCAGTCAGTCAGTCAGTCAGTGAGTCAGTGAGGGCTTTGCCTTTTATTAATTAGTATAGATTAACAATTGAATTATGTATACATACTGTGGACCACCAGGGGGTGCACCATCGCCCAAACCCAACACAGACAGACATGGGACACAAGTTCAAGGCACATGTTTTTATTTTTCTTTCTTTTTCCCTCGTGGGAAACGCCTTTCCCTGTTTTCCACTGGTACAGCACAGTCCACAGCACAATAGAAATCTCTTCTTTCTCTTTCCTCCACTCCTCCGGGCAAGCTTTGTCTACCTCCTCCCGACTCTAGCTTCCAGAGTACTGGCTGTTAGCTCCTTTTATAAGGCACCCAGAAGTGCTCCAGATGCTTGTTGACCCACTTCTGGCAGCACTTCCGAGTGTGGCAGAAGAGCCGCCCATAAGGGATCAGCAGCAGCTGTAGCACCCCCTGGCAGCGCCCACCGATCCCAACGGGGCTGTATCAAACTCCAGCTCACATGGAGCCCTGCGGGTATCCGAGGCACCGCTGCAACCCCGGGGGGCTGCAACCTAGTGTTCCGGGGGAGGTAATGCTCTTAATACGTTCCCTATCCCGGTCCTTCCAGCGTGGAGGGCCCTGGCTGTACACAATACATATACATATATAAAATAATGAGCAAGTTATTCAATTAAATATTTGTGATGCGATCAGAGGGGAAGCCTCCTCCCCAACTGTGAATATACACCAGACTGAGTGGAACAAATCAATTAAAAGAAGAATGGAAAGATGAAGAATCACTTTAACATGTATTGCGAAAGAACTGAATCAGTAAAGTAAATCAAAATCCTCATCACCAAGTTGTAGAGCATTAGAATGACCTATAGCTTTAATATCACCTTACTGCAACTCTTAATCGTTTTCCATTGTTTTTAAGTGGGAACTGTCGTACCCCAACCCAAATTACTTTACATTGTTTTTCCTTTAAGAAAACCTTTTCCTTATGAGCAGGTGAGGCCCACTTGTTTCAGATATTCACGGAGCTCCTCATCCAATACAGACACGGACAAGATTTTATTTAAATAAAGCACCATTCTTCTAGAAAGGTATTAACATAAAGATCTTTTGTCATCCATACATGAAACTCTTTGCTTTGCAGTGGAATAAAACAAAAAACCCATGAAAGGAACTCAATTCTTGCTTATTCAACAGAGACATTGCAAATCGGCTTGGAAAAAATGGTCAGAACCCAGTAGAAGTTATAAGTTATAATCATCTTGTAGTGATCCTTCAAGCAGACTTGTGTCATTTAATGATCATCACAAGGGTCTTCCATCCTGTCATCACTCGTTCAGCAGGTTTGGATGGAGAGAAGAGCTCACCCAACTGTTTCATATCACACTAAACATGGAGAAGGAAGAAACAAGAGAAAGAAAAGCAGAGAGTTGTCTGAGGAGGCAAGACAGATGGTACCAGCCAAGCAAGGTCAACCTAAAGACGACAAGACCACCTCTAAACAGCTTGGTGTTTCTGTGACCACCGTTGCCAATGTTATCAAGACATGATACGTGATTGTAGCTGACATCTCTGGACATGGCTGAATGAGGACAACTGGCCCAAGATGGAAGAGACAAACTGTTTGAATGGCAGAGAAAGAACCAAAGAAAACAGGTCCATGCGTAGGCTCATGTAGCCCCAAATGCATTGTCCCATTTAGATAAAATACAGCACTGGCAATTTAGAATATTTTTGGGTGCGTTTCCATCTGCTTCAACAAATGAATAATTTATTAGAAATAGGAGAAAGACCACTGGGGCTTAGAAATACAATAACCATGTGAAAAAAACAGGCAAACAGTAGGTCTTCATGCAAAATTACTTTTTCACATGACAGCATATTAGCTCTAAACTACAAGGCTAATTTAACAGAACTGGCACATCTAACCGCTGTAAAAGATATTTGGGAATATCAGAAGGGGAAGATTAAATATAACTGTTAGGAAAAAAGGCGTCATACAAAGGGCATCAGATCTGGGATTAATAGAATATTCAAAAGTGTCGAACTGGATTTCAGCATGGCCACCTAGGTGTCTAATGATCTGAATATACTGTAACTAATGAAGTTAAAAGATAAGAACTTATTGAGATATCAGAAATATTTCATACTTGATTATCCACAAAGGCAGTCTGAAAGATTTTATACAAACACACACAGAAAAATCAGAAGCCCCAAAACATAAAAGTGGCATCAGTGTTTTCTATTAAGAATAGAGACAGGGGCCTTGCAGTCGGGATGCTTCATCAGGATTCTTGGCGGAACTTTTGGCAGTTTCTTTAGCTCTTGAGTGGGTAATGGAGAAAAGGTTTGAAAAGGTTGGCCATTTTGATCTAAGCCTACCCCGTCATTGTTGGCATTCATGTCTGGGACATCAGGTAATGGAGAGAACCTGAGCTAAGAAATGCAACATCAATTAGCTGGATTATATTAGAATGAAGGCATTAGTGGAGCTGAAATGGAGCCTGGGGCATAAAGGGTTAGAAGGAAAAAGTGACATGAAAGGCGCTGTATAAAGAGCAAGTACTGTGGAGCAGACTTAGAACTGAAACCAAAGGGTATGTTATGGATGAGCGGCAAAGAGCGAGGCGTCACAGCAATAAGGGAAGAAGACTGTTGTATCAAATTGATAGAGAAAGGCACTATATAATAGATATACAGGCATGAAAGTCACTATATAACACAGATAGATATGAAAGGCACTATATAACATAGATATATGATAGCTAGACATGAAAGACACTATATAACACATAGAAAGACAAATATGAAAGGCACTATATAGCAGAGAGACAGACATGAATGATACTATATACCGGATAGATAGATATGAAAGGCACTGTATATAACAGACAACTAATAGACATGAAAGGTGCTATATAACATAGCCAGATAATAGATAGACATGAAAGACACTATATAACAGACTGATAGAAAGACAGATATGAAAGACAATATATATAAGAGATAGAGATGAAAGTCACTATAGAAACAAAAAGGTACTATAATACAGGCATATAGGCATGAAAGGTGCTATATAACATATAGATAGATATGCAGTGCAATTAATGTCTGTCTTTCTGTATATCCATGTTATGTAGTGCATTGTGTTTTTAAGCCTATCTATCTATGTTCTATAGAGTTTTTTCTATCTATATGTTCTATAGTGCCTGTCATGTCTATCTATCTGTCTACTTAAAAGTGTTTTTCAAATCTATCGATGTATGTATTATACAGTGTTTTTCATGACTATCTGTATACTTACTGTGGTTATTGTTAGATAGGTATTATAATGCCTTTCATACCTTTCTATCAATACAGATAGAAAAGGTGCTTAATATCTATCTACAGTAGT
Source organism: Erpetoichthys calabaricus (assembly GCF_900747795.2). NCBI lineage: Eukaryota > Metazoa > Chordata > Cladistia > Polypteriformes > Polypteridae > Erpetoichthys > Erpetoichthys calabaricus. The sequence goes on along the minus strand of NC_041405.2, from coordinate 9,048,340 downwards.
TATTTTACAGCACCTGTCATGTCTATTTGTCTTTTTAAATACTATCTGTCTATAAAACTATTATGCAGGGCATTTCATGCATATAAATCTGTTTATATTGTCTGTTAGATAGAAAGATAGGCACTATGTAACCAATAGATAACATATATGAAAGGCACTTTATAAGAGACAATATGATAGACATGAAAGTCAATATGTAACATACAGATAGATATGAAAGGCATTATATAATAGATAAACAGATGTAAAAGACACCATATGATAGATAGATAGATAGATAGATAGATAGATAGATAGATAGATAGATAGATAGATAGATAGATAGATAGATAGATAGATAGATAGATAGATAGATAGATAGATAGACATCCTTTACTAGTTAGGTTCAAAGAGATTTTTTAATGATATTTAAATGACAACGTTATTTAAAATGTTGAAAATAAATTTATATAATTGATGAACTAACTTTATTCTGCAGATGGAACAAACTCTATCTTACATTATCTTCTGCAACCAAAATTGCTATTCCTTTATATAAATTGTATTGATTGTAAACGTATGATAACAATAGTTAGAATACAAAAAGTGTTAAAACAAAATTCTCGTAGATAATAGTTAGGTCCAAAGAAATCTAATTACAGTATTTCAATGACAATATGGGCTAATTTTACGAATTCGGTCGAATTCTTCTGCAAGCACCTTCTCTTAGTATATAATATGTTTGTTTCCTGAATTTAATTTCACCGAGTAGTCTTTTGCCCAATTGCCCCATAACGGATAGATAGATAGATAGATAGATAGATAGATAGATAGATAGATAGATAGATAGATAGATAGATAGATAGATAGATAGATAGATAGATAGATAGATAGATAGATAGTACTTTATTTGTCCCAAGGGAAGCTTTTACAGATGCTCAGAAACAAGGATGGGGTTTGCCTGAACTGAACAAAAAAAACCCACACTGGAGCACATCATGAAGCAGGAGAAATTACACAAAAGGTAATTGGAGAGAACGGAGGGCGGTGTTTGTTCAGCAGTAGGCAGTAATCATTTAAGTTCCTCAAACTTTCTTTTTCTTTGCAGCTGGTCTGCTGTCGTTGTGTTTTGCTCTTTGCCTTCAGTATTGCCTGGGACGTTGTGAGCCACGGACTGCATGAAGAGGACTTCACTGACCTTCCTTGGTGAGTGTTTTATTACCGTCGGAGTGGTGATGGTTTGGGTGAGGCTGGGAAGAGGACATCTAGACCAGTGTTTCCCAAACTCGGTCCTAGTGACCCACTGCAACACCTGATAGCATTGATTTCATTTAATTAGCTGGTATTATTTTTCTTTTATTTGACATTCAGAAAAGCACAGTGGCGTGATTTTTACATTTATAAGACATTTATAAATATTTTTGTTTTTTCTATAGATTTAAATGCTTAACTCTCTTTTGTTGATTTCATTATATTTTACCCTTTCTCTGTGCAGTTTTTCCCTCTTTGTTGTATCTTATTAATGACAATTAAAAATGAACAGAGCAGACACGCTGGCAAACAACACGGAATAATCAAAGGCTGCAACTACTTTAGAGTCAGACCCACTAACTAGTAAATAATGGATCAATTAAACAATTAGAACACCTTGAAAAGTAGAATGAATAGCAAGATGAAAATATTGTTAGAACAAAAAAACACATTATTCCCATATAACTGCTTGGTACATTTTAATATTTTTTTTTACCAAGCTTAGTTTTCTAATTTCTATATTGTTCCCAAAACAACAAACTTTGGAAATAACACATCACTTAATTAGCCCAGGAGTTCAATTTAAAACAGAAGCTGGTTGGAACCAAAACCTGCAGCCCTACTGGGTCCCCAGGACTGTGTTTGAGAAATGCTGATCTAGACAGATCAGGGCCGATCTTGTGTTGCTTTTTTTTAGTCATGTTCGATGCCCGACGTTAATCTTATTTACGGCCAGTTACGTCAATTCAGAGTAGTTGTTGCAAACAGGATGCGGATTTCCACCCAAAGTCAAATTTTTCAGAAACAGTCACATCAGATGTGAGACGAGTGCGTGTCCGGTGAAGGACGTGGATGTGAACGGCAGCAGAGCAAGGGGGTCCGGGCAGATTACTTACATGTGACAGGGCAAGGGAATAAATTGGTGTAACGGGATAAACCATAAAACAAGGGCATGGAGGTCTCAGCTAGCGGGGGAGTACTGTCACAGGTGGCTGGGTTTGGTCGGCATTCAGCTGCCTATAAAAGGGTCCGCCTCCCGACAATCAAGGCTGGAGTCAGGTGAGGAGGTGCATGAGGTCGGAGAGGATGTGGCAAGGAGAGGCCTGAGAGAGAGAGAAAGAGAAGTGGCTCGAAGAAGAGCTTGGACTGTTGAGAGACTGTGGGGGGTGTTTGGTGACGGTGCACATAGTGACTGTAAATATAGTGTGAATAAACGTGTGGTGATGGCTACAACCGTGCCCTCCTGTCTGTGTCTGGGCTGTACCCTTTCACAGTGGCGTAGTCGGCAGGATGCTGCACCTGGCTCAAGGTGCGGACCTGCATATCATAAATTGTCTGTGGAAGGCCCGGCACAGCAGGGAAGCTCACCCACGTGCCGCAGGGGCGGCGTGCACCCAACCCTGCAGGGAAATGTAGAGTCGCGGACCATTAGCGGTTCGCCGTGGGACTTTATGTTTCAAGGGCAGTTCAAAGACGCGGCGGCAGCAGGAGGAGCTGCCGAGAAGGAAGGGCTGCAGCTTCGACAGCCGCAGCAACCGCGGAGCTGCCCGGAATCTCATCTCCATGTGTCGAGGGAGGACGAGATGGCCGCCGACCAGAAGTCCCTCCTCGTGACAGGCACAGGATTGGACAGCGTGTCCTGTTTCCTCGCCAATGATTGGTCGGAGGCGGGAGCAAGGAATGTCCATCTCGTGCCTCGAAGAAACCCGAGTGGGCCGCAGGGAAGGGCCCATAGAGAGCAGT